>NC_067400.1:511133545-511497295 GCF_016432865.1 Antechinus flavipes | reverse complement strand
GGAAAAAGAAAACAACTCCAAGAAAAACAGAATTTGTGAAATGGAAAAAGAAAATAACTCCTTAAAAAACAGATTTTATGAAATGGAAAAAAAATTCCATAGTACAAAACAACTCATTTAAAAATTCAATTGGACAAATACAAAAATAAGTTTAAAAAAAAGTAAATGAAGAAAATTTGCTAAAAATCAGAACTGAACAAATGAAAATGAATATTCAATGAGACATCAAGAATCAGTCAAGCAAAACCAACAAAATGAAAAAAATAGAAAAAATATAAAATACCTAATTGGGAAAACAAGTGACTTGGAAAATAGATTTAGGAGAGACAATTTAAGGATTATTGGATTTCCTGAAAAGCATGATAAAAAAAAAAGAGCCTAGACATTATTTTTCAAGAAATTATCAAAGAGAACTGCCCGGATGTCATAGAATCAGAAAGTAAAAATAGCCATTGAAAGAATTTACCAAACACCTCCTAAAAGAGACCCTAAAATTAAAACCCAAGGAATATCATGTCTAAATTTCAGAACTATCGAACCAAGGAAAAATGACCAGCAGCCAGGGAAAAAAAAATCAAATACCGAGGAGCCACAATAAGGATTACCCAGGATCTAGCATCTTCCAGGATCGAAGGGCCTGGAATCTAATATTCCAAAAGGCAAAGGAACTTGTAATGCAGCCAAGAATAAATTATCTGGCTAAACTGAGCATTTTCTTTCAGGGAAGAAGATGGACATTCAATGAAACAAGTGAATTCCATTTATTTCTGATTAAAAGACCAGAATTAAACAAAAAAATTGACCTCCAAATATAGAACTCGAGAGAAGCATATAAAGGTAAAAAGAAAAGAATTCTTGAGAACTGTTATGGGTATACATCGAAAGTGCATGTATGATTTGATTTTACTATTATGGTATAAAAAAGAAACTAGAGGTGGAAAGGGGATTGTGATAGAAAAAGGAAAAATTGGAGGATGTGAGAAATCACATCTCAGGAAGAGGCAAAGAAAACCTGTTATAATTGAGGGAAAGGAAAGGGGATGAACATTATGTGAATCTTACTCCCGTCAGATTTGGTTCAAAGAGAAAATATTAGACATATTTGGTTTCACCAAGTGTGATGGGAAAGGGGGAAAGGGAAGGAGTAAGCTAAATAAACAGGAAAACAGAACTAGTAGGGGAAAGGTATAAGAAAGGGAAGGGACTCTAACGGGGGAGGGCTTCTTGAAATAAGTAGTGCTCATAAGTAAAATATCAAGGAGGAAGGAAAGGGGAAAAAGAAAGAAAAAGTATAATTTGGGGTTAATAAGTGTACTGTTCTTAGTGGTTTTCTGGAAGTCTCTGGGGCAGCCTTTATTTCAGTTGAGTAATCACCACAAGAATAGCCAGGTGTTCAAGTCCAAATTTTTTATTATCTTCTTTACAATCTAGTTTCTTTGCTTAGGGCTCAGCTGACTTCCTTGAGAACCTTTAGGAGTCTTGGTTTCAGTGGAGAAGCGAATGAAGAGAGCCTGCCACCATGGTGGTGTGAAATTGAGTGAATGAATCGGTCTCTCAGTCCCCCAGGAGAGCCACCAGGAGCCTGACCAAGATGGAATGAATCTCTCTCCTTGGCCCCAAGAGCTTGAGCTCCCACCTCCAGTCCTTTGTCTTCTCTGGCTCTGACTGGCTGAGGCTCCCAGCTTATATGATCTCTTATAATTATATTATCATAGGTGCGAATCTTTTAGAACTATATGAAGTACTAAGTATGTATAACTGAACTAGAGAACTATTAAGCACCATACTAAACATTGTCTTTATCAATTCCACTGACTTAACACCTTGTAAGAATCCTAGTTTCAGAGTTCTGGCCCATAACAAATAAGATGGCAGGAAATCCAGAATTAGTAGTTTTAACCCTAAATGTGAATGGGATAAACTCTCCCATAAAGCATAAGTGGATAGCAGACTGAGTTAAAAGTCAGAATCCTACAATAATTTGTTTACAAGAAACACATTTAAAGCAGAGTGATACATAGAGAGTAAAGATAAAAGGCTGGCGCAGAATCTATTATGCTTCAGGTAAAGTAATAAAAGGAGGGGTAGCCATCCTGATTTTAGATCAAGTAAAGGCAAAAATAGATGTAATTAAAAGAGATAAGGAAAGAAACTAGATCTTACTAAAGGATATCATAGATAATTGAACCAATATCAATACTAAACATATATGCATCAAGTGATGTAGCATGGAAATTCCTAGAGGAGAAGTTAAGAGAGATGCAAGCAAAAATAGACAGCAAAACTATACTAGTAGGGGATCTCAACATTGCTCTCTCAGAACTAGATAAATCAAACCACAAAATAAATAAGAAAGAAGTTAAGGAGATAAACAAAATGTTAGAAAAATTATGTATGATAGATCTTTGGAGAAAATTAAATAGAGACACAAAGGAGTTTACTTTTTTCTCAGAGTTTCATGGAACTTATACAAAAATTGACCATGTGTTAGGGCATAAAAACCTCAAAATCAAATGCAGAAAGGTAGAAATAGTAAATGAATTTTTTACAGATCATGATGCAATAAAAATTACATGCAATGTAAGTCCAGGAAAAAATAGACCAAAAAATTAATTGGAAACTAAATAATCTTATCCTAAAGAAAGGGCTAAACAGCAAATCATAGACACAATTAATAATTTCATCCAAGAGAATGACAATAATGAGACAACATACCAAAATTTGTGGGATGCAGCCAAAGTGATAATAAGGAGAAATTTTATATTTCTAGATACTTACTTAGATAAAATAGAGAAAGAGAAGATCAATAAATTGGGCTTGCAACTAAAAAAGCCAGAAAAAGAACAAATTAAAAATCCTCAATCAAATAGCAAACTTAAAATTCTAAAACTAAAAGAAGAGACTAATAAAATTGAAAGTAAAAAATTATTGAATTAATAAATAAAACTAAGAGTTGGCTTTATGAAAAAACCAACAAAATAGATAAACTTTAGTTTATCTATTTAAACTTTGGATTAAAAAAAAAAGAAAGAGGAAAATCAAATTGTTAGTCTCAAAAATAAAAAGGGAGAACTTCCTACCAATAAAGAGAAAATTAGAGCAATAATTAGGAGTCATTTTTGCCCAACTTTATGCCAATAAATTTGATGCCCTAAATGAAATGGAGGAATACCTACAAAAAGTAGACTGCCCAGATTAATAGAAGAGGAAATAAATTACTTAAATAGTCCCATTTTAGAAAAAGAAACAGAATAAGCTATTAATCAGCTCCCTAAGAAAAAATCCCCAGAACCAGATGGATTTACATGTGAATTCTTTAAAGAATTTTTTAAATTTAAAGAACAATTAACTCCAATGTTATATAAACAATTTGAAAAAATAGGGAACGAAGGAGTCCTACCAAATTCCTCTTAAGACACGGACATGGTACTGGTACCTAAATGAGGTAGGACAAAAACAGAGAAAGAAAATTATAAACCAGTCTCCCTAATGAATATTGATGCCAAAATCTTAAAGAAAATATTAACAAAGAGATTACAGAAAATCATACCCAAGATAGTACACCATGACCAAGTAGGATTTATACCAGGAATCAGGGCTGGTTTAGTATTAGGAAAACTATTAGCATAATTGATATATCAATAACCAAATTTACAAAAACCATATGATTATCTCAATAGATGCAGAAAAAACATTTGATAAAATCCAACTATTGCCACTAAAGCCCATTCCTACTAAAAACACTATAAAGTATAGAAATAAATGGACTTTTCCTTAAAATAGCCAGTAGCATCTATTTAAAATCCTTATCAAGCATCATATGTAATGGTGATAAATTGGGACTATTCCCAATAAGATCAGGGGTGAAACAAGGTTATCTACTATCACCATTACTATTCAATATTATATTAGAAATCCCAGCTTTGGCAATAAGAGAAGAAGAAAGAGAATGAAGAAATTAGAGTAGATAATGAGGAAACCAAATTGCAGATGATATGATAGTATATTTAGAAAACCCTAGAGAATCAACTAAAAAACTATTAGAAATAATCCATAACTTTAGCAAAGTTGCAGGATACAAAATAAATCCACATAAATCATCGGCATTTTTATACTTCACTAACAAAAGCCAACAGCAAGAGATACAAAAAGAAATTCCATTTAAAATAACTGTTAATAGTATAAAATATTTGGGAATCTATCTGCCAAGGGAAAGTCAGTAACTATATGAGCAAAATTACAAAACACTTTCCACACAAATAAAGTCTGATGTAAACAATTGGAAAAATAACAAGTGCTTTTGGATAGCTCGAGTGAATATAACAAAGATGACAACACTACCTAAACCAATCTGTTTATTTGGTGCTATACCAATCAAACTTCCAAGAAACTATTTTACTGACCTTGAAAAAATAACAACAAAATTCATCTGGAAGAGCAAAAGGTCAAGAATTTCAAGGGAATTAATGAAAAGGAAAGGGAATGAAGGTGGTCTAGCTGTACCAGATCTAAAACTATATTATAAAGCAGTGGTCATTAAAACCATTTGGTACTGGCTAAGAAATAGAGCAGTTGATCAGTGGAATAGGTTAGGTTCACAAAACAAAATAATCAATGACTATGGCAATCAACTATTTGACAAATCCAAAGACCCCAGCTTTTGGGATAAGAATTCACTATTTGACAAAAACTGCTGAGAAAATTGGAAACTAGTAAGGCAGAATCTAGGCATTGACTCACAACTAACACCATATCCTAAGTTAAGGTCCAAATGGGTCCATGATTTAGACATAAAGAATGATATTATAAACAAATTAGAAGAACATAGGATAGTTCACCTCTCAGATCTGTAGAGAAGAAAGGAATTTGTGATTAAAGAAGAACTAGAAATCATTATTGATCACAATAGAGACAATTTTGATTATATTAAGTTGAAAAGGTTTTATATAAACAAAACTAATGCAGACAAGATTAGAAGGGAAGCAATAAACTGGGAAAATATTTTTATATTCAATTGTTCTGGTAAAGGCCTCATTTCTAAAATATATAGAGAATTGACTCAAATTTATAAAAATTCAAGCCATTCTCAAATTAATAAATGGTCAAAGAATATGAACAGACAATTTTATTTGAAGAAATTGAAACTATTTATAATCATATGAAAAGGTGCTCCCAATCACTATTGATCAGAGAAATGCAAATGAAGACAATGCTGAGATACCACTATATACCTCTCAGATTGGCTAAGATAATAGGAAAAGATGATGAATGTTGGGAGGGATGTGGGAAAACTGGGACACTGATACATATTTGGTGAAACTGTGAATGGATCCAACCATTCTGGAGAGCAATTTCTAATAATTAATTATCAATGATAATTTATTAATTACTAACTACATGCCAAGCACTGTGCTGTTCCATAGCAAATGTGTGTTACAGAAAATACTGTGCAGTATGAGGAGAAAGATTTTAATTTTCACAAGAATTATAAAAATAATACCATAAAATAAGGAAACACTTTAGTGATGTGGGTAATGTATGTTGTAAGTGTCAGAAAAAAGCCTAGTATTAATAAAAACAAGAAAAGTTTTGGGTTAAATTTAACAAAGTATGTAAATATATGTTAAAGGAAAATGGATTGAACTCCCCTATAAATAAGATGTTGTATAATTAAAGAGCATAGCTCAAAATCTATTTCCTACAGGAAAAGGATCTATTTCCAAAAGACATTAACATGCCCAAGATAATAAATGAAGTATAAGTTCTCAGGCTTTAGCTAACTACAGAAAAATAGATAATTGTCATAGTTAGACATCAGACAAAGCTGGTTTGTAATTGGAAATCACTCATAAAAGCAAAGAAAGAAGTATATCCTGCTTAAAGGTATCATTAAAAATGGGAAAATTAATACTAAAAGAAAATTGTTGATTACAGCATAACAACTAAATGTATGAGGGGAAAATTAAATTATAAAAAAAATTAGATAGAAATCCAATAGCATAATATTTCAAATCTTTCTAATAGAATATGATTTTAAAATGTTAAGTGTAAGGGGAGACATTTGATTTCCTTTACCCTGCCCTACTCCTAGATTAATTGATATTGGCATAGAATGTAATCACAACCCTTGAGAGGTACTATGAATACCTCTCATCTCTCTCTCTCTCTCTCTCTCTCTCTCTCTCTCTCTCTCTCTCTCTCTCTCAGAAAAGAGCAAATTCATTGAAAGGGAGATAACTGGCAACAATCCTAAAAAGACATGACCAATTAATTTGACTTGGTTCTAGAAAGAGTCAGAAGTAATAGAAAAACACAGATGTTGAGAGGGACTGATTCTTAGGGAAAGGGGAGGAAGGGATTTTTCTTCGCCTTTCTCTTTTCTCTCCCCACCTTTTATGATGTCTAGTATCATAGTTAACTCACCCAAGAGGGGGTATTTCATACATCACTTAAAGAGTTAGGTGGAGAATGTTTGACATACAGTTTTTAAAAGTAGAGACATGTATTTCAGACAGTTATAGATTCAGAGAGACAGTCACCTGAGGTCAGAAGTAGCTCCAAGGAGCATGATCCTTGGGAACAAAGAACAAGCCAACTATGAGCTTAAGGGAAAGATAATTTATAAACATTGAAACCTTGTAGAATATTACCAAAACTGTGCTTAGAGACAAATTTCTATCCCTTGATGCTTATTTTAATGAGTGGAAAAAAGAAAATTAAATTAATACACTGAGGACAAGACTAAATTAGAAAATCACTAAATTACAAGGAGAAAAAATAAAAATTTTATTAAATAACTTTTTGCACAAGTATAAAATAAGCAACTGAATTGATAAATAAGATGAAAAGTTGTATGGAATTATCAAAAATATAAGATACTGCCAAATTTAATCAGAAAAATAAGAAGAAAATCAAAATAACAAAAGGAGAAATAAGAAAGGTACACTCACATTAAAAAAATAAATAAAGCAACTAATCTGAGACATTGCATCCAGCTGTGTTCAAACAAAACTGAGAGTGTAAAAGAAATGTAAAATTATAAAATAACCAATATGCATAAAAGAAAAGAGAGAATGTTTCTTAAAAGCAAATGCAGAAAGACAAATTAAACAGATCATCCTATTTGAATCCTCATATCCCCTTCTCTTTATTTATACAGTTATGGCCTTAATTCAGCTTCATATCACTGCTCACTGTAATAGTGTCTTTATTGATATGCCTGATTCTAGCCTTACCAATGAATCTAACACACAGCTGCCAAAAATACTATTCCTCAAACATAATTCTGACCATGTCACTTCCCTGCACTGTGTGTGGGGGGGGAGGGGGGAGGATGTGGGGGTGTAGGTGTGTAAAGCTCTGCTATGTTTCATATACCACTTAACCATAAAGCATTTATTACATACTTGCTATGTGTCAGGCAATGTGTTAAATGCTGGATATAAAAAAAACAGATAAAACAAGATCCCTGTCCTCAAAGATCTCACATTCTAGTGGAAGAGACAACATGCAAATAATTATTTGCATGCAATATAAGTGGAAAGCAGGAAAAGATATTATCCCTTCATCTTCAACTTATACCTGTATCTGCTGTCTATTTATATTGCTTCTAACTGCCCTAATAATGAGAAAGTTCTTACAAGTTGCAAGTATCATCTTCCCATGTAGGAATGTAAACAATTTAATCTTATTAAGATTTCTCTTATGATTTCTCTTTCCTATTTACTTTTTAATACTTCTCTTGTCTTGTATTTGAAAGTCAAATAGGTAAGAGAAGGGTGACCAAGAAGGGCCTCTCCAGGAAGCCAGGATTTGAACTGTGTCTTGAGGGAAGCCAGGAGAAACATCAAGAAAAGAGTAAAGTGCTAAAGGCTGAAAAGATAGGAAAAGATAGGAAAAGGCCATAATTCAATTAAAATAGATTTATTACAGCATTTTGTATTTGTTCTAGGCTAATTCATCCATCAACACCTTTTGAGAATACTAAGATTGGGCAATTCTCTCATTTTATATACATATTTTTAATTTGTTTTTCTGCAAACAATAGTGATTTAGAGCATTTTTCTCATATAGCTGTAGACAGCTTTGATTATTTCATCTGAAAACTGTTTATATCTTTTGATCATTTATCAACTGGGGAATAGCTCTTATTTTTATAAACTTGACTCCATTTTCATTTGAGAAATGAATCTTTATCAAAATTACTTGCTTCAAATTTTTTTCTCAGTTACAACTGCTAAATATATTTGCCTCCCTCCTTCACCACCCTATTTATTTTATTCTCTGTCCCTCCTCAAAATTGTTTTGCTACTGATTACTACCTCCCCTAGACTGTCCTCCCTTCTAACACTATCATCACCACTCCTTCTCTTACCCCCTTCACCTCCTACTTTCCTGTAGGGTAAGATTAACTTCTATATCTAATTGATTGCATATGTTATTCCCTCTTCAAGTCAATTCTGATGACAGTAAGGTTCAAACACTCACTCTAACACCCCCTATCTTTCCCTACATTGTAAAAGCTTTTTCTTGCCTCTGTTATGTGAGATATTTTACCCCATTTTACCTCTCTCTTTCCCTTTCTCTCAGTATATACTCTTTTTCTCACCCCTCAATTATATTTTTTAGCTATCATTCCTTCATATTCAACTCGCACTTATGCCCTCTGTCTATATATACTCTTTTTAACTGCCCTAATAATGAGAAGATTCTTATGCATTATGAGTATCATCTTTCCATGTTGTAATGTAAACACTTTACCTTAAGTCCCTTATAATTTCTCTTTCCTGTTTACTTTTTTATACTTCTCTTGAGTCTTGTGTTTAAAAGCCAAATTTTCTATTCTTTTGAAGTCTTTTCATCAAAAATACTTGTAAGTCCTCTATTTCATTGAATATCCATTTTTCTCCCTGAATAATTGGTTGTAATCCTAGCTCCTTTATTCTTCTGAATCTTATTTCAAGTCCACTGAATCTTTAATCTAGAAGTTGCTAAATCTTGTGTTATTTTGACTGTGGTTCCATAATATTTGAATTGTTTCTTTCTGGTTGCTTTCAGTATTTTCTCCTTGACTGGGAAGATCTGTGATTTGGCTATAATATTTCTGGGAATTTTCATTTTGAGATATCTTTCAGGAGATGATCAGTGGATTCTTTCAAGTTTTATTTTATTTTCTAGTTCTAAAATATCAAGGAAATTTTCCTTAATAATTTCTTGAAAGATGATATCTAGGCTCTTTTTTAAATCATGGCTTAATATGGCTTCCAGGCAATCCAATAATTTTTAAATGATCTCTCCTGGATTTTCTAGGTCAGTTGATTTTTCCAATGAGATGTTTCATCTTCTCTTATTTTTTCATTCCTTTGCTTTTATTTTATTTTTTTCTTGATTTCTCATAAAGCCATTAGCTTCCATTTGCTTAATTCACATTTTTAAGGAATTATTTTCTTCATTGAGTTTTTGTACCTCCTTTTCCATTTGGCCAATTCTACTTTTTAAGGAGTTGTTTTCTTTGGTAAATCTTTGTTTTTCTTTTCCATTTAGTCAGCTTAACTTTTTATTACATTCTTGTTCTCATTGGCTTTTTAAAAAACTTCATTTACCATTTGGCATGATCTGTTTTGAAGATATTTTCTTCAGTATTTTTTTGTGTCTCTATTACCAAGCTGTTGACTCTTTTTATCATTTTTTTTAAAATATTACTTTCATTTCTCTTCCCAATTTTTTCTCTACCTATCTTACTTGATTTTCAAAATACTTTTGAGTTTTTCCATGGCCTAAGATGAATTCACTTTTTGGGGGAAGCTTTGGATATTGGAGTTTTCTCTTTGTTATGTTTCTGAATGTATATTTTGATCTTCCTTGTCACCATAGTAACTTTCTATGGTCAGAATGTTTTTCTGTTGTTTGCTCATTTTCTAATCTATTTCTTCTTTTAATTCTTTATTAAAATGAGCTCTGCTTCCAGGGTAAAGCGTGCACTGTCCCAAACTTCAAGGGTTTTGTGCAGCTATTTTCAGAGATATTTCTAAGGACTTGTAAGTTTACAGCTCTTCCAAGGTGGTTTGATCCAAAGAGAATTGTATTTACTACTACTCTCCTGATCTAGTATCTGGTCTAAGAGTGACCACAAGTACTCCTTTCTGCCCTGGAACTGTGAGGAGAGTCCCTGATCCACTGTGGCCACAAGCTTTGGTGTGCTAGCACTCCTTTTTATCCCTGGGAATGTCACCCAGGACTATGATCCTGATTTTAGCATAGGAAAAACAATAGAGTCCTGTCCCAGTGCTAACAAACAGACCTCTGTCATCTCTTTCTTCTCCATTTATCATCTGTGGTCTGAGAGCTCTGGTAGCAGCCACTGCTAACTTAGTATCTCTCAAATCATATTCCTATATTTTTGGAGAATCCAGTCTATGCTTGTATGACCTGCAATGAACAGTGCTTCACTCTTACTCAAGTAAGAGTTTTTCTATGACTTTTTAAGTTGTCTTTGGCTGTAAAATTATTTCACCATGTCCTTTTATGGGTTCTGATGCTCCAGAAATTGTTTTATATTTAAAAATGTTTAAAGAGGTTTACAGGTGAGTTGCTGCCTTTTTTCTGCCATCTTGGCTCTGCCCTCAAAATGAGATTTATTATTGATATGGGTTGGTAATGGGGAGCAAAAAAGAAATCTTTCTATCTTTTTCTCAGTAGAATAATTTCTATGTCTGTCACTGGGCCCCGCCTTTCATTACTGCCAGGGATAACTCTCTGTTATATAGTGCATAAAATATTTCTGAGCATGTTATAAAATGGTACAAAGCTAAGCTGGAATTTAATGAGAATGCAATTTTCTGATGGAGGGAGTAGGTAGGGGTTAAGAAAGCTATGATTTTCCCCTTCACATCCCTAGAAGTTGGAAAGCTGGTTAAAGCATCTGGGTGTGTGCCCAAGTGATTAGAATTTATTTACCCATCGTCTACTAGAAGTGGAGAAGCCTGTGTGTGGACATGATAAGGAAAATCAGAATAAGCTTTGGAAACTGTATCATGCTGTTGGAAGGGAGATGACACATATTCTGTTTCACATCTCTTATCCTTTATGGATTTGGTCCCAGCTTAGCCCCATTAAGGATGAAAATCCATGAGATGAAATTGAACACTGACAATGTTTGGCTTAACTGTAACAAGAAATTCCCTTTATCAAAACAGGGAAACTGGAGAAGTTTGAACATTGGAGTAAGAGTAGAAATTATCTACTAAAAGCTGGCACTTGGGTTAGGCATTAGAATGGAGTAGGATAGGAAAAAGGCTCTCCTTCCTGGAAAACAATCTTTCCCTTCAATTCTTGAGCTGTTGTTTCAGCTGAAAATGGGGTGTGATGGAAAGCTAAATGATGTGGACCATTTTAAATAAATTCATGCTACAGCACAGAATTGTTACAGTGCAAAGGATGATAGATGGTAGTGATTTCAATCCAAAAATTAATAAATTAATATCTCCGTGCTCTCCTCATTCTACTAGAGAACTTTTATAGCATCTGTGTGAATGTAACCAACAATTGGACATATCAAGATAGAAGGGGCCAGAAACTCTCAGACCAAACTATTTCTTCTTTTGCCCTGGCCTTCCAAAGAAAAGAAAACCCTTAACCAAGTGACTAGACTTGCTGAACAAAGATTTGTACTGCCAGACATAGCAGGGTTTATACACACACACACACACACACACACGTATGTATATGTAAATATAAAATATATGCATGGGAGGAGGAAATGTGACATGGTCCAAACTATGTTTCAGAAATAGTATAGTATTTTTTGGCAGTTGTGTATTAGATTCAAGACATCACTCTCCTGATATCATTGATTTCCTTCAAGAATGAAAGATGAACAACAATCTGTGAATAGTGATAATTGTCCTCGAGGGACCAAACAGGATAATTCCAGTTGGACAATACTGCTGTTTCCTCCTCTTCCTCATTCTCTTCTCTGTCCATGTCAGAACCATACCCTAATATGTGGGTGCTCTGTCTAAAAGAATATAAATTTTGATTTCAAAGTATCTTGGGATTTGAGAGTTTGTTTTTTTTTTTCCCTTCCCAACTTATTTATCCTATTATTTAACAACAACAACAAAATCCTAAGACAATTAATTTTTTTGTCTCATGTATTTTTCACTTATTATTTCTTGAAATATAGCTCTGAAAAATCAGGCTTTGAGAAGGCCCATTAGGATTCAAATGGAGCTATTTGATTATCTTTAAACACAAATCACTCAGGCTCTCACTGACAGACCAATAATACATCTCAGGCCAACCCTTACTTGCTTGTTTTGGTTTTGATGACTCAGTAAGTATAAATACTAATAATGTCTGTTCTGATCAGAAATTCTCAGGATATTCTTCTCCCTGACTGTTTCTATTGTGAAGGCAAAGGAGGCCATCTTTTATCTAAATTCTTACCTAGCCATTAACTACTGAATGGATATTGCCTCAGACAGAGATCTGAGAAGACCCTAGCTTTAAGATCTTAGCTTAAAGACCTTAGATTAAAAAGGTCACAATATCTTGCTGCATTCAGGACCATTGTTAGTCATCCTGACATATGTCTTGCTATTAACTTTTGATGACTCTAGAGAAGAGAATGAGATTGATGACTTTGCACAGCTTTGTCTCACTAAAATCCAATTCACTTGAAAATCAAGACGTCCTCCTTCTGATGTCATTATCCTCTTCAAGAATAAAAAATGAACAACATGCCAGTATATAACAAATCCAGAAGTCCAGCCATGAATACTCTTTTATCTAATGAAAGTACGGTCCTATAACCCTATGATTCCCTAATGACATATGAAAAGACCACTGCCATAACTTTAGGAAAGCCAAAGATAAAAAATACTGGGAATAAAATCAAGAATCTAAAGTAACTTATAGAGGTGGGATGAAGGAATAGGTGTCTTGGGTTCTTCTCTATTTTAATAGCTTCCATAGTGGAAGCTGAGATAGTGACACAATTTAGCCACCTTAGATTCTCCAGGGAAGAAAAGATGATTTCTACTTCATGACTGTATATGATAAGTAGGAATGAAACCAGATATAAAATATTATATGCCAAAGTGTTTAGAATGTGGTTCAAAATGCAAGATCACTGGGATGTCAAGGAGCAGTGAGGCAGAAGGAAGGTTATAACTTGGAAGACTTACCCAGCCCTCTTTTCAGGAATGGAATGATTCCTGCTGGCAATTGGGAGCACTTGTACCAAAAGAGTAGAGATTATCCCTATGAATAAGGAAGTAATAGAAGCCACTATTTTGCCATGAATTGTGAATTCAGATTAGTCATTTTTTTTTATGTTATCCTTGTCAAGAAACTTACCTGGATACTACAGTTTGAATACCAATTTCATGTCGCATATCATTCCTTGTCATTGAGCATGCTCAAATTTGTTAATAGCCTTAAAAATACCATAAGTGGATGTGCAACATGCTGGACAGTAAGCTTATTGAGGTCATACCCTTGGTACTAATATGGCAACACAATAGGGCATGCAAATTCTCCAACTAGAATCATAAAAACTTATGTGTGGCTGAGAATCTCTCCTCCATTGTGTAAGAATGGTCCAAGTTATACAGATAGAATAAGGAAGATGTCATCCATATGGGATAACACTAACAAAGATCTTCTGATGGCTATAAAAAGAGTATAAAGATATTGGTTCACACTCAGATCTGGAAAAATCCTTTTCCTTCAGTCTTTACAGGCAGATCTCTTTATGGTCATTTATAAACTTGGCCCTGAATTTATCTAAATGGTGAAAAAAAAAATCCATGTGAAATAATACATGTTAAACATTTCCTATAGATATTCTATGACTGGTCACATGAACATGGGACTGGAGCTACTATTTGTGGGGTTTTCTTTTTTTAGGTAGGCGAATTATGTTGTCCTTGGAAAATAAGCCACTCCTTAAGTCTCAAGATTTCATGTTTCAGGATTGGTTTTTATTTGGCAGACATCTGGGACTTTCAAACTAACAACATTTTATATTTTTATTGCTGTAATCCTGTTATTTCTTTATTATCATAATGCTGTTACTGCTTGAAAGTTGCAACCAGGTAATTGCTTTATTATTGTAATTCTGCTATTGTTTTGGTCTTGTTATCATTAGATTCAGGAAAAGGAGAATATATATATGTATATTTGATGGGGGATTTATGGGGATCATTGATGATGGGGAAGATGGTAACAGTAGAAAACATTCCCTAGATTGTGATAGATGAGACCACATTGACTCCTGACTTGAGTAATTATACCTTTATTGAAAATTCAAGTGTTGAGAATATCCTTTTGGGGACCATTTCCTATTTTTCCATAAGGTGGAGTACTTACAGCTCCTGCTTTAGGAAATGGCACAATGAAGAAGTTGTTTCTGCATAACTGGCTAATGATATAATTACACACAATGGGCCTGATATATTTACAAGCACTATATGGATATATATTACTAGCTCTCCTGGGACCAAAGTGAAGCTGTACTTGTCCTTGAAAATATTACAGTACAATCCACGAAGAAACATGCCCAAAGATAGCTAAGTACAATATATAAGTAGGTAAATAGGAAAAGATAGGTAGATAGACATATAGAAAGACAGATGGATGATAGATAAATAGAAGATAAATACAGCTAGATTGGGATAAAGGAATAGAGACAGAAATAAAGAAATAACTAGCTGGAATCGATATGGAGAGGTGTTTAATAGAAAGAGATAAAAAATTGTAGATAATGCATAAATAGATGGTTATGAATAGATCAATATGTAGATATTGAACTAGATGGAAAGTGATAGCGATTGATGCTATGTAGATAGAGTTCATAGAAATAATGGTAATGATGAGGATGAGGATGATGATACAAAGATAGATATATCAGTGTGCTTAGCATAGTGCCTGAGGGCACATATTAGGTGCTTAGTAAATATTTGTTGATAGAATGAAAGAAGAGGGAGCTCATGATTATTGACCTTGCCTTTTTCTAAGAATATGAAGCAAGATTCTTAGCTGAAAGCATTGGGAAAAGGGAGCCATGGAAGGATAAAAACATTTGTTATCATTATGGACAGTGGGATAATGTGTTGATGAGGAAATATAGGAATGCCTAATAGCAGAGAAAACCACATTGAGGTTATGTAACATGAATTTATAGTGGGCCTAGTCAGAATGATGTCACAATTTTTTCCACCTTTTTTTTTTTTAGCAGCCTGCATGTAGGAGTAAAGGCAGTAATAATAGGAATGATACAAACTTGGCAGAAAGTAATCATCAAAATGATAAGGGAACTAAGGAGTCAAAAGTGGAGAACAATGGAGAGTGGAATTTGTTCATCAGGGATCAAAATGGGGAAAAGAGGAGGGAGTGACTAGCACAGCTGAGATGGCTGGGGAGAAACTGAGAGGTCAAGGGATTGGAGCTAACAGTGCAAAGACGAAGGAAAGGCAAATGGCCAGCAGGTTGTAATTGGACAGGGAGATTTCAGAATTCTTGTTTGCAGAAATGGTACATTTGTGGGTGGTGGCAAGATCAAGGATGTGACTAACTTTGTGTATGGGTAGGATGAAGTTGAGAAATATGTCAGGGGAAGTGTCCAGGTTGAGAAACTGAATTAGGGTTGTTTGAATTTTTGAAGTTTCCTACTATAAGAGCAGGAATTGGGAGGAAGAGAATATTATGAGCCATGTACTGAATTCATTGGGGAATAAAAGGGATTGATTTAGGCATGTGTAGGTGACAGCTACTTAGTGGTATATATGAATAACATAAATTTTGAAAGAGAAGCTACTGAGAGATGGAGGTAGAGGGAGAACCTGAGAATGGCAAAGTAAAGCAAGGAATATTGCAACGCCCTCTCCTGGCCCAGTCCAGGAGACCACTGAGAACTAGTGAAGGTACAGCCAGCACCAGAAACAATGGCCATAAAGGCTGGGTCATTTGGGGAGAACCTGATTTTAGTAAGAACTAGTTGATAAAAGGGAGAGAGAATATATTTAAAATGAAAGGAAGTTTGTCACTTATGGATCAAGCATTCCAAAGAGTATAGTGGGAGGGAAGGATAGTTTTTGATTGGAATTTTGGGGGAGTCCAGAGGGAGAGTTGAGAGGGAGGAAAATAAGGAACTGGGTGATGGGCAGTGGGGGATGGGGTTTAAATGATGACATACAGAGTTCAGAATCATTGAAACATGAACAGTTATGACCAGATGTGAGAAAGTTTGACATTGAGAGAAAGGTATCATTCTTCTTCGCAAAGGAGATTAGAGATCAGACTGAAAGCAAGTGCAGTTTGAGATGGGAGACACATGGTCAGATGGGAAGTTCCTCTTCACTACTCCTTTTACTCAAAGAGTGCAAATTAGACAGGAAAGGGGCACAGGAGATTGAAGAGGAACCCATACAGCAGAAGAAAGAAATGCTGTTTCTCACTAAATGGATTCTTCTTCTTCCAAAGAACAGACAGATACAGTAGAAGAAGGAAAGTTTAAATTCAAATGGTAGGTTGCTTCTCTTCAAACCTGAGTTCTCCATATTCCAGTGGGAGAAAGCAGTGGAACTTGTCTTGATCTGGCACAGATTGAAATTTTTACCTTGGAGCATATGGAAGACACCCAGCCTGGCCCTTTACTCCCTTTTCTCAAGGATATTAGATGAGATAATAATGGTAAAATGCATGATAAAATACCCAAGACATAGTAAGTTCTATTTGTCTTTATAAAGTTAGCTTGTGATTTAGTTAGTCTTTGTAAATGTTAGTTATTAAATATATATATATATATATACTAGACACAATAAGAAGATTTGGAGATAACTTTTCACTAATCCTTCCCTCTTCCATTATGACTTGAGGATTTCATTTTCTGTACTGAACAAACTCCTAGACCTCTTTCAGTCACATTCTTTCCATCATTAGATTTTATAATATCTAAAGTCTTTAGACAGATCTACATCCCCAGCTTTCTTGGCAGTGCCCAACACAGTAGTCCTGGACAGGAGTCATGACACTTCCAGTTCCCCATTGCTCTCCATCTTCCTTGTATTTCTTTCACTCACCAACCATTCTTTTGAATTCTACTAAAAATTTCCACCCATTTTAATTTATTTTCCATCCAAATTACTTGTAACTATATTAAACTGATCTTCAAGTCATTCTCTCTTTTCTCAAGTAGTTCAGGACCTGGCCCACCATTTTCCTCTGCTCTGTAATTCCTGTCCTTATATTAAGACATTTTAATATTTACTTAGATGCACTTTTAAACTCCTTTGTCTACCAATTCCTCAGCCTCCTTAAATCTCATAATACACTCCATTATTCCACTGTAAGGTTGGTCACAACTAATTTTCAGCATTACTCATAAAAATTCCAGTTCCCTAATTAGAAACAAGCTTTCTCCTAACATCTTATCCTTTCACCTCGCCCTATGTTTTTTCTTCTTAAATCTGCTTTTATCCTTAACAAAACCTCCACTGCCCCCCAGATTATTACCTTGGTCTGACATAACTTTTCTCACCTAAACCAGTCAGCCAGTATCCTCTGCTCTTGGACCTCTTGCTCCTTTGTATTGCGTTAATTTTCTCTTCTTGAATCTTATCCTGGCATTACTCCTTTCATCCACGTCCTATACTCCTCCTCATGAGCTGGGCTTTCATTGCACTGAGGTAGGTAATCATTTAATCCCCCCTAATTAATTCCTTATCTCCTTCCCTACAGAAACTTTCTCTTCCATCCTTAACCTCCCATATCTCTTCCTCACCAATTTTTTCAGCTGAGGACTGTTGCCTTTTATTTTACTTAAAAAGTTGAGGCCATTTTGTTCAAGATTCCTTCTCTTCAACTTTTTTTTTTATCTCAAGATTCCTCGACACTATTTCTTACTCTTTCCCCAAATCTCTAACAAAAAGGCAATCCTTCTCCTTGCTAAAGCCAGTCCCTTTACACATCTCCTGTTACATCCAGGATCATCTTCAGTCATTCTGATCTGTATCTGTTCTCTGGATCCAGAGGGCTTCAAAGGAAAAAATGAGACTGGTAACTTTGCACAATCTTCTTTTCCTTAAATTTAATTCACTTGCATGTCATGGCATCAACTCCCTGGTCCTTTTTGAGGACAAAAGACAAATAACAGCAACATTTATCATTTTAAGAAAGATTTCATTGATTCCTATGCTTTCTAGTGTTTTTTGGTTTGTTTGTTTTTTGCTAAGGCAATTGATGTTAAGTGACTACACAGCTAGAAAGTGTTAAATGTCTGAGACTAAATTTGATTTCAGGTCCTCCTGACTTCAGAAGGGTCCTCTACCCATTGCACCACCTAACTGCCCCAACTTTCTAGTATTTTAATAGGAATGGGTTATATTTTGTTAAAAAATGTTTATGCTTTTTTGATATAATCATATGATTTTTGTTGAGATTTTTATTGATATGGTCAAGTAGACTGATAGATTTCCCAATATTGAACTAGTCCTGCATTCCTGGTATAAATTATACCTGGTCATAGTATATGATTCTTATGATATATGGCTTAATCTTGTTGGTATTTTATTTAAAATTTTTGAATTGATATGGATTAATATTGTTTTCTTCTGTTTTTTGTTCTCCCTGGTTTAAGTATCAAAAACACATTTTGTCATAAAAATACTATGGCAAGCTCCTTCTTTACTTATTTTTTCAAATAATTCACATGATATTAGGATTAATTGTTTCTTAAATGTTTGGTAGAATTCTCTTCTAAATTCATTTGATCCTAGGGATTTTTTCTCAGAGAGCTCATTAATGGCTTTTTCAATGTCTTTTTCTCAGGATTATTTAAACATTTTATTTCATCTTCTGTTAATCTGGGTAGTTTATATTTTTGTAAATATTCACTTTGTTTAGATTGTCAATTTTACTGGCATATGATTGGACCAAATAACTACTAATTGCTTTAATTTCATTTTCACTAATAATACATTCTTTTTTTATTTTATTTTATTTTTTTTTGGCTGAGTCAATTGGGGTTAAGTGACTTGCCTAGTGTCACCTAGGAAGTGTTAAGTGTTTGAGGCCAGATTTGAACTCAGGTTCTCCTGCCTTCAAGGCTGGGCTCTATCCATTGCACCACCTAGCTGCCCTAATTCATCCTTTTTTGACACTAATAATTTGTCTTATTTATTTTTAAAAAATAGATTAACCCATGGTCTGTCTCCTTTACTATTTTTTCCCACAAAACCAGCTTCTATTTTTACTTATTAATTCAATTTTTTATATTTCAATTTTGTTGATTTCTCCTGTGAGTATCAGAATTTCAATTTTGATGTTAAATTGAAGATTTTTTTAAAAATTGTTCTCAGTTTTTTAATTTGTATGCCCAGTTCATTGATCTGCTGTTTCTCTCTTTTACTGATATTCTTAAAGATAATCTTTTTATATTTTTATGCTTTTCTTGAGTCTTGTATTTGAAAATCAATTTTATTTCAGGTTGGATGTTTCATTAGGAATATTTGAAAACCCTCTATTTCTTTAAATATCCATTTTCCCTTAAACGATTATAGATAGTTTTGTAGGTAGGTTATTCTTGGTTGAATCACAACTTTTTTTGTGTGTTCCAGAACATCCTATTCCAAGCCTCTGCTTCTCTTTTATGGTAACTTTATGGTAACTAAATTATGTGTGATTCTAATTATGTCTTCTTATTTATTTATTTCTGGTTGCTTGAAATATTTTCTCTTTGACCTTAGGATCAGAACCATTTTGGCTCTAATATTTCTGGAAGTTTTCCTTTTGGAATTTCTTTCAGGTGGTGATTGGTAGAGTCTTTTGTCATTTATTTTACCAACTAAGCTCTAGGATATAGGGCCAGTTTAAGTTGATAATTTTTTAAAATATGATATCTGGACTATTTCTTTGATCATACTTTCAAGTAGACTAATAATTCCTAAATAATATTTTCTCAATCTAGTTTCCAGGTCAGTTTTTTTTTTCTTCCAATGAAATATCTGACTTTTTCCCCTCATTTTTTCCCATTCTTTTGCCTTTTTATTGTCTCTTAATGTCTCATGGAGTTATTAGCTTCTACTTCCCTAATTCTAATTTTTTAAAGAACTTTCTTCAATAAACCTTTGTACTTCTCTTTTTGTTTGGTGAATTCTACTTTTAAGCAGTTGTTTTCAGCAGTGAATTTTTGTACCTCTTTTTTCATTTCACAATTCCATTTTTAATTTTTTTAGCTTTTTATTTTCAAAATATATGCATAGTTCTCAGCATTCACCTTTCCAAAACCGTGTGTGGCAATTTTTTTCTCTGTTGCTTTCTTCACATCCTCTCCCTTAGATAGCAAATAATTTAGCATATGTTAAACAGGTGCAATTTTTCTATACATATTTTCACAACTATCATGCCACACAAGAAATATCAGATCAAATAGGGAAAAAAATGAGAAAGAAAAAACAAACAAGTAAACAACAACAAAAAATGTTTTAATTTTTTGTTTGTTTGTTTGGTTGGTTTTTTTAATGAGCACTTCTAAGAAACCACTTTGGGCTTGAGACCAATTCATATCTCTCTTTGAGATTTCCTCTGTGGACATTTTGTTCTCATCTGAATTGGTGTTTTGGTCTTCCCTGTTACCATAGTAGCTTTCTATACTTCCTTTTTATTTCTTGCTCATTTTCTTTTCTTTTCTTTTTTTATGTCCTTTTTTGTGTCTTTATGGTCAAGCTCTGCTTCTGGAGTAAAGGAATTGTCCCAAACTTCCAGTGCAGTTCTGAGCCTTGATTTTGATCACAGAGCCCCTTGTAGTTGGTCTCTTGTTCACATCAGTGGGTATCCCTATCTGCTCTTTCCAAAAAACATCGTGGTTTCCCTTTGCTCTGGTCTGCTCTACTACTTTCTTGAAGTTCTTCCAATTTATCTTGATCTGAGGAGTCCATCAGACTCTGTTCATAGGCTTGGTTTCATGTGGTTTTTGAGGGAAAATGGGAGAGCTTGAGCATCTTCTTGGCTTAACTGCACTATTTTGGTTCCATCCCCAAATTCTCTCTAAATTGTGTCTTAAGTCATTTTTGTCCTGATATTCTTCAACAGCTTCATCTAATTATGAGTTTTAGTGCTTCTGACACTATTCTTAAAAAATCATGCATCTCTTTTGTATTTATTCTTGGTATCCATCTGCCCTTGGTTCTATTTTTCATAAATATCTTTATTTCTTTAAAATAAGCAATGTATTCCCACTGCATCCATGTTGGTCTTTTTAGACAGTTTCCTTTTCCTCCTTTTCTCATTGAAATTATTTGTGTTTGAGTATTTTAACTATTTTTCTTAGGAGTACCCCATCCTATTTAGACAATCATGAAGAATTGGCAGGACAGGAGATGTCACTTTTTCTTTCTCCGTACTTCAAAATCATTGGTGTATATCGTACTATGCATGAATTTTGCTTCTCTCATAAATTCTCTCTCACTTCCTCCCAAACTTCCCATCATTCCTATTTCAGCAACCAAATTATTTATTATTAATATTGGTTAAAATCAGATCCAAAATAACAGCTCTCCTCATTACTTCACTCTTTTGTAGAAAATAAGTATTAATCAAAGCATAAATTAAAATTTTATCAGCTGTTTTGTTTTTGACAGAAGATCAAGCAGATGTCTAGATAGTTGAAATCCTCCTGTACTGATATAACATGCTCATGGGCCAGACTTGTTACTTATTTCTCAAACTCATTATCTCTTTCTTTTCTTCCATCCAAATAATGTTACATTATCCCACAGCAATTTCATTTATGTTTCATTCTCCATTGGTGGTCACCTAATGCTTTCTTCCTTTGGTTTCCAGCTTTCCTGACATCAAGTATATCTTAACAATATATAGCATTTTCCCCAAATGGGATAAAGAGCCTCTTGGGAATTCTTCCATCACATTCCAAATATATAGCCCTGGATGACAGCATGCCTTCTAATTGCTTCTGCCAAATTAAATGATAAATGTTTCTGTACAACCTGGTACTTAGTCACTATCACTATTACTAAAACTTTTCTTTTTTTCTGTGCCCAGTAATATATGTTCTCTCTATTGGAAAAAAACTTG
The DNA here is from genome assembly GCF_016432865.1 of Antechinus flavipes. Taxonomy (NCBI): domain Eukaryota; kingdom Metazoa; phylum Chordata; class Mammalia; order Dasyuromorphia; family Dasyuridae; genus Antechinus; species Antechinus flavipes. Next base: position 511,475,200 of record NC_067400.1, on the reverse strand, counting down.
TATATCTTTACCATCATCGTATGGAGCAGGGAAAGTCACTTTTTTCAGAAGGAACAATTCCTTCCTTTGAGAGAACAATTTCAAATTTATGATGCATCTAACAATTCAAAGAATCATAATATTATGACTTTTCAGAGTAAGGAAAAAACAGTTTTATACAGAATCATTTCAAGAAACCCAATTCATACTGAAACAGAAATTTTCCCCTAATTGTCCCACTACATAAAGACCCTCAATCATGGGGTACTTGATGCTTCACTTAACAATGCATTTCTTTTTTTATAATTGTAATTACAGTTATCTCTTACACATCACAACTTTTCCTCCAATGATTTTTATATATCATAGGTCAACATAAGAAATACAATGGGAATATTAGGGGGAGTTTTGTGGAAGCCTCTAATGACATGTAAAGACCAGCATATGACGGAGCCTATGACCAAATACTTAACCTGAATCATACAATGTTATTATAAACACCTCATAAAATAGAAAAAAAAAAAATCAGATCTCTAGCACAAAGAGAAGGCCAAAAATTTTCATATAGATTTTCCAGATTCTGGGGACTCCACACTCCTACTTCCCATGATGTGGAAAGGATAACTGTATTAGGAAATTCTCCCTTAAATTAAGGTGAAATCTGTCTCCATGTTACTCTCACATATTGGACCCAGTTTTAATCTCTCTTCCACTCAACAGCACTTCAAACACACATAGACAGTTGTAATACCCTTAAGTCTTCTCTTATCCAATCTAAATATCTCTTTCACAATTGAGATATATGATTTTGAAAATGCTCACCATATTTGTCAGCTCCTTACAGCACTACCTTTGTCAGCATCCTTCATAAAATATAGTATCTGACACTGGATACAATTCCTAATATGGATTGAATAGGACAAAATGAGAGTTCCTTATAGTATCCTATGATTTGATTTGCCTTTTTGGCTAGGTCTCACCATCAATTCATATTGCGCTTACTATTCACTAAAATCCATGTTGTTGTTTTTTAAATATATACTGCTATCTAGATATACTTCCTTAATTCTATAGGTGTGTACTTGATTTTCTTTTAATCTAGCTATTGATCCTCACATTTATCCCTATTAACTTCTGCTGTATTCAATTTGGATCACGATTCTGCTTGTCCCTCTCCTTCTTTGTATTGTATTCTTCCACTCTCTTGACCCAAGTGTCAGTTTTCCTCTGCCAACTCAGATTCTTTTCTTTTGTTATTTTCCATTTGAAATATTTCTTTCATTCTCTGAAGGGATGCTTTATTCATTCTGACGAGTTGGAGAGTAAAGAGCCCTTTTCTAGCCTTTCACCTTCTCATATACTAAGACGATCAACCTGCATTTTGTATACAGATATTGAATTACCTCTGGAAGTAATACAAATGCAGTGCAATCTTTCCAAGTAAGAAATTTAACACTCTATCAAGAATGGAATTTCTCAAACAAGAGGTCTTAACCTTGTTTGTGTCATGGCAATCTAGTGAAGCCTCTGGACCTCTTTTCAGAATCATATTTTTAAATTCATAAAACAAAACACAGAATTACAAAGGAAATTAATGACAATGGCTACTTCTCATTGGGTTAAAATCTCCCAGATTAACAATTTTCTAAAACAGTTGGCCACAAGAATTATCCAAGAGATATACCAAAAGTAAGTCACAGGACTTTGGATTTTGCCTTAAGAAAATATAACAATTAGGAGAATTTTACAATGACTATAAATATTATGCTATATGATCTTTCTACTGAAACCTTTTGAAATCTTTAATAACTAATATTTATATATCACTTTTCATATTCAAAGCAATATATAAATACATATATATATATATATATATATAAATCATACTTGATCCTTACAACAACTCTATAAAATAGGTGCTATTATTATTTCTCATTTTAACAGATGAGGAAACTAAAGCTGAGAAAGACTAAATAATTTTCCAAGGTCACCCAGTTAATAAGAACCAGAAACAGAATTAAATAATAGCAATACTAATAATGGCTAATATTTATATAAGTACTTATTTTGTATCAGATCCTACCCTAAGTATTTTATAATATTCATTTGATTCTTACAACAATCCTGGGAGGTAATGTTGTTATTATCCAGATTATAGAGTTAAGGAAATTGAAGCAACTAGAACTTACATGACTTGCACAGCCTCACATAGCTAATAAATGTCTGAGCTTAGATTTGAATTTGAGTCTTCCTGATTCCAAGTCCAGTACTCTATCCACTGTGCCACCTAGATGCCTCAGAATTAAACTCAGATTTCCTAACTGAAAGTTCAACATTTCAGTCTTGATACTACTTCACTGCATAATTATTTATACACAACATGCAAGTTGGTCTCTTATCTAAAAAAGAAAGTAAAAGAGATGAAGGATTACATTTCTGTTTTTTAGAGTTTTATGAGTAATGGAGTGGTCTTGGAAGACATAAAGGAAAATATTTCTAGGAAGAAACTAAGTTAAAAAAGAATACTTAAGAAAAGCAGTAGGAAATTTTTACTTGTGAGGGATTTGGAAGGGTGAAAATATTTGACGCAAGAAAGAAAGTAAATAGTTATCAACATGTAGACCTATGTAAAAAATGGGACACTTTTTAGAGGGAGATTATTGGACAATTTCTATAAAAAGGTACTTTCTGTGATCTGAGGAATGGTCTTTGGAATTCAGAGGTGCAAGCAAATGAAAAATATTCCAGTAATGATCAGAGGAAGAAGAGATGAGTACTGGTGATATTGGACTTTTTGCTGAAGAAATTGACAAAGATTTAGATGAACGTGAAATAAAATTTAGATACATCTTCTGTCTTTCTAACACATTTCTTGGATGTGATGGAGAAATTCCTGAAAAGTATTGATCATTACTTTTGATTCATATGAAGAAATAAGATAAAACCAGGAGTCTAGAAAGCATTGTGAAAGTGTATTAACAAAAAAAAAAGATATTTTCATCTCTACTGATAATTTCAATTGGGAACAAAATAAGATTTAGGTTTTGTTTTGTTTTTGACTATAAGAACAATAACTTTTCAACTAGAAATGAATGCAACTAAAAAAGCAGATATATAGAGCATCCTCCTGATTCAAATGTCAATTCTCCTCTGCTTCTTTAGATTCTTTTCTTTCCTCATTTTCCACTTGAAATATTTTTTCCATTCTTTGAAGAAACAAATCTAAGCAAGAAAGTTTTAAATTAAAAGAATGGGTAAAGTAAGGGTAGTCTAGATACGTATGTTAAGGGAAAGAAAATAGTTGATTTACATATGACAAAAACTAGTATCACATAATACAGCAGATATAAAATAGGAATAATAGAGGATAAGTATTAAGGTTACAGAAGAAAAATATCCAAAAGAAGCCAGAAAATAAACTAATACTCACCAGGGCTCAAATGTCAATCCTATTTTAATAGCTGTTGGATCATAGTAAATAGCATCGCCTCTGGATCTCAGTTTCTTCTTACCTAAAATAATGGGTTGGATTAGAGGATGTCTATGTATAAATACAAAAATAGGGGCAATACTATAGTGAGCTGGAGAGCCCAAGATAGAGATATTTGACTTGTATAATCTTTTTGACCATTAATGGTGACAAAAGAATGGAGGGGAAATGGAGGAAGTTAATTGTTTCTATCAATTCAGTTACAAACATATGAACACATTCAATTTAATTCAGTTCAACAATTTAAAAAATACTACCTAAGATCAAAGTATTTACTAAAAAGTTTTCTAAGTCATCAAATCTTTGCTCCTTACTTACAGATAAGAAAGAAAACTCAAAAAGATCATGATTTGCTCTAGTCACATAAGTAGAAATAATAGGGCTAAATTTTAATTTGTGTAGAGTGACCCCCAGGCTAGTATCCTTTCCTCTTTGCTACATTTTTTCCCCTGACATATACAACATTGTTGGGAGATTAAAAACTGTGAATATGTCATGATCTTAGATATATGGCATGCATGTCATAGATTGGTGCTGGAAGGAATCTTAGAGGTCTTTCAAATCCAACCCTTCTTTTACTTATAAAGAAATTGGAACCCTTGAAATATTAAGTGACTTGTCCAAGGTCACACAGAAAATAAGTACAAGAAAGCAAATTAGAATCTATTAATTTTTAAAATTGATAATCATTTTTAAAAGGATTTAAAAATAATTCCTAAAAGGAAAACCAGACCTGAATAAATTGTTTGCTTTGAAAATACTCTAAGACAAAAGAAATTCAAAGAAAAGTTAATTAATACAGCAACCAAGGAAGATACAGATCATTAAATAAATCCTCAAGTAAAGGATGGAAAAATATGAAAAAGACATCTATGGAATTAAATACTAACTGATTGTTAGACTTGTTTTTCTAAAAATACAGATAAAATAAAATAAAGATAAAGATAAGAGGGTAAAAGTGATGGTGGAGAAAAATTTTTTTTTACAAAAATAACAACTTTTTATTTTCAAAATACTTGTAAAGATAATTTTCTACATTCACCCTTGCAAAAACTTGTGTCCAGATTTTTCTCCCACCCTTCCCCCTGCACCTTTCCTAGACAGAAAGTAATACAATGTATTATACTGTGCAGTTGTGCAATTGTTGTGAAATTCTTCTATACATATTTCTACATTTATCATGCTATACAGGAAAAATCAGATTAAAAAGGGGAAAAATGACCAATCTCCCTAATGAATATTGATGCTAAAATCTTAAATAAGATATTAGCAAAAAGACTATAGAAAATCATCCCCAGGATAATACACAATCAAGGAGGATTTATACTAGGAATGCAGGGCTGGTTCAATATTAGGAAAACTATCAGTATAATTGGGCATATTAATAACCAAATGAACAAAAACCATATGATCATCTCAATAGATGCAGAAAAAGCATTTGAGAAAATCCAATATTCATTCCTATCAAAAACACTTGAGAGTATAGGAATAAATGGACTATTCCTTAAAATAATCAGTAGCATCTATTTAAAACCATCAGTAAGCTTCATATATAATGGGGACAAACTGCAACCATTCCCAATAAGGTCAGAAGTGAAACAAGATTGTCCACTATCACCATTACTATTTAATATTGTATTAGAAATGCTAGCTTTGGCAATAAGAGTTGAGAAAGAGATTAAAGGAATAAGAATAGGCAATGAGGAAACCAAATTATCACTCTTTGTTGATGATATGATGGTATACTTAGCGAACTCCAAAGATTCTACTAAAAAGTTATTAGAAACAATCCACACCTTTAGCAAAGTTGCAGGATACAAAATAAACCCACATAAGTCATCAGCATTCTTATATATCACTAACAAAACCCAACAGAGTTACAAAGAGAAATTCCATTTAAAATAACTATTGATTGTATAAAATATTTAGGAATCTATCTGTCAAGGGAAAATCAGAAACTTTATGAGCAAAACTACGAAACACTTTCCACACAAATTAAGTCTGATCTAGCCAACTGGAAAAATATTAAATGCTCTTGGATTGGATGAGCAAATATAATAAAGATGACAAAATTACCTAAACTAATCTATTTATTTAGTGCTATACCAATCAGACTCCCCAAAAAACTATTTTAATGACCTAGAAAAAATAATGACAAAGTTCATATGGAAAAACAAAAGGTCAAGAATTTCAAGGGAATTAATGAAAAAAAAATCAAATGAAGGTGGCCTAGATCTAAAATTATATTATAAAGCAGTGGTTACCAAAACCATGGCTAAGAAATAGACTGGTTGATCAATGGAATAGGTTAGGTTCAAAGGACAAAACAACCAATAACTTTAATAATCTAGTGTCTGACAAACCCAAAGACCCCAGTTTTTGGGATAAGAACTCATTATTTGACAAAAATTGCTGGGAAAATTGAAAATTAGTATGATAGAAACTAGGCATTGACCACACTTAACACCGTACACCAAGATAAGGTCTAAATGGATTCATGACCTAGGCATAAAGAATGAGATTATAAATAAATTGGAAGAACATAGGATAGTTTACCTCTCAGACCTGTGGAAGAGGAAGGAATTTATGACCAAAGAAGAACTAGAGATCACTATTGACTATAAAATAGAAAATTTTGATTATATCAAATTGAAAAGTTTTTGTACAAACAAAACTAATTCAGACAAGATTAGAAGGGAAACAATAAACTGGGAAAACATTTTTACAGTCAAAGGTTCTGATAAAGGCCACATTTCCAAAATATATAGAGAATTGACTCTAATTTATAAGAAATCAAGCCATTCTCCAATTGATAAATGGTCAAAGGATATGAACAGACAGTTCTCAGACCAAGAAATTGAAACTATTTCTAGCCACATGAAAATATGCTCCAAGTCATTATTAATCAGAGAAATGCAAATTAAGACAATTCTGAGATACCACTACATACCTGTCAGATTGGCTAGAATGACAGGGAAATCTAATGCAGAATGTTGGAGGGGATGTGGGAAAACAGGGACACTGATACATTGTTGGTGGAATTGTGAATACATCCAGCCATTCTGGAGAACTATGCTCAAAAAGTTATCAAACTGTGCATACCTTTGATCGGCAGTGTTTCCACTGGGCTTATACCCCAAAGAGATACTAAAGAAGGGAAAGGGACCAGTTTGTGCCAAAATGTTTGTGACAGCCCTGTTTGTAGTGGCTAGAAACTGGAAAATGAATGCATGCCCATCAATTGGAGAATGGTTGAGTAAATTGTGGTATATGAAGGTTATGGAATATTATTGTTCTGTAAGAAATGACCAGCAGGATGAATATAGAGAGGATTGGCGAGACTTACATGAACTGATGCTAAGTGAAATGAGCAGAACCAGAAGATCATTATATACTTTAACAACGATACTATATGAGAATGTATTCTGATGGAAGTGGGTTTCTTCGACAAAGAGATCTAACTCAGTTTCAATTGATCAAGGATGGACAGAAGTAACTATACCCAAAGAAAGAACACTGGGAAATGAATGTAAAACTGCTTGCATTTTTGTTTTTCTTCCCATGTTATTTTTACCTTCTGAATCCAATTCTCCCTATGCAACAAGAGAATTGTTCAGTTCTGCACACATATATTGTATCTAGGATACACTGTGACATATTTAACTTGTATAGGACTGCTTGCCATCTGGGGGAGAGGGTGAAGGGAGGGAGGGGAAAAGTTGGAACAAAGTGAGTGCAAGGGATAATGTTGTAAAAAAAAATTACTCAGGCATGGGCTTTGTAAATAAAAAGTTATAATAAAAAAAAATAAAATAAAAAAGGGAAAAAATGAGAAAGAAAACAAAATGCAAGCAAACAACAACAACAAAAAAAGGTGAAAATATGATGTTGTGATACACATTTAGTCTCCATTGTCCTCTCTTTGGATGCAGATGACTCTCTCCATCACAAATCTATTGGAATTGGCCTGAATCACCTCATGGTTGAAAAGAGTCATGTCTATCAGAATTGATCATTATATAACCTTGTTGTTGTTATGTACAATATTCTCTTGATTCTACTCACTATACTTAGCATCAGTTCATGTAAGTCTCTCCATGCCTTTCTGAAATCCTCCTGTAATCTAATCACCTCAAAAGTTATCAAGGAAGGGTAACTCCTATACTCTCTCAGGAAAAGGATCTGTGGGAGAATGAGAGAAGAAATAAAAGAAAAGACTGAAAAATGAAGATGGAGGAATTTGCTCCAATGATAACACATAGTAAATGAAATTTTAAAACAAAACAAATTGAAGGGAGAGGAAGTATTTTGCTTGATAACTGAATAAAAAAAAACAGAAAAAAGTTACATAACAAAGAAAAAAGAAAAAGAAACTGATAATTTAAGCAAAACTAGAGAAAGAAAATAACAAATTAGAAGGAATGTGGGTGTGAGGGTGAGGGGAAGAAAGCTTGTGAAAATAAAGATATCTTAAAGTAGATTTTAACCTAGAATAACTGAAGAGACAAAGTTCTTTCTTTACAGAGGAAAAGAAAAAATATAATTAAAGACAAATGGAGAAAAGCATAAATCTAACTCTCATAACTTTAAATGTGAATGGATTAAACAAGCCAATATAATGAAAAAGAATTATAGTTAATCAGGAAAACAAACTCCCATAATCTGTTGCTACAAAGATATTCAATTGCACAGGTTCAACATGTATTGGATTACTTGTTGCCTAAGGGAGAAAGGTAGGGGAAGGGAGGGAGAAAAATTTGGAACACAAGATTTTGCAGGAGTGAATGTTGAAAACTATCTTTGCCTGTATTTAAAAAATAAAAAGCTGTTATTAAAAATTAAAGTTAAATTTAAAAATAAAAATAGAAAGACATTTTAAAAACAAAGACATATATGAGATTGGCACTCTCATTTATTTACTAATATTTATTAAACATAAGATGAATAAAAAAAAATCAGTAGTGGCAATCATTCTTTCAGGTCAAGCAAAAGCAAATAAGTGGAAGATGAAAATGAAACTAGACTCCTTTAACTCCAAATCTAATTTACTTTCCATTGTACCAAATTACTGATATACAGCATCTGTGTAATTAACTAAAAACCATCAGGAACAAAGACATAAATGACTGTCATTCAACCTAATACCATTTTTACTGCTAAAATAATTTTTCCTCCTGATCTATCTATCTAGGCATAAGGCTCATCCAATTCACTGCTCACTTTGTACCTCCATTTATTTGTCAGCTCCTTCTTTACCTTTCTTTACCATTATCAATTATGCTTCTATGCAAAGATCACTATTTTATAAAGAATTTTAATGAAATTCAATAAAAGAACATTAAAGTGGATCCCAAAAAGCTTTTATTTCAACAACAACAACAACAACAACAACAAACCTTCAAGTGGTTAATGTAAACCTCCCAACTCCCATTAAGTGAGTACATCTCAAATCACTCTATAGGAAGGTAAGACCAGTTTACCATTGTGCTACTTATGTAGCTTGTATAATGCGTACCTTATAGACTGGAGAGATTTCTTGTCCAGTGATATAGGTCAAGGCATACAGCTGGATACCTTCTTCTTCCATTTTATTTATCTGCTTCTGTGTATCTGTTTATCTAACCTTCAACATTCTTATCCAGGGAAATGTGTGTCACACAGGATGTTAGACATCATTTTCAGGGTTCCCATACTCTTTCCTTGCCCCACCAGCAAGAGTAAAGCGATTATTCATAAAGAACAGAAGTATTTAATCAAACAACAAATATATATTAAGTCTCCACCATGTGTTTGGCATTGTGCTAGGTGTTGGCTCTACCAAGAACTTGAATAGTTTCTGCTTATGTTTTTCCTTGGGAGATAATATATACTTACAAAAACATATACAAAATAAATGAAACATTAAAGTTGGGGCAGGATCAAGAGGATGAAGAAAGATTTCATGTGGAAGTTGGTTAAATTTTGAAGAAAACCAAGGATTCTAAGAGGTTAGATAATCATCTGTGATACAAAATAACATAAATATATAAGAGAAGCATGAAAGCAAAATATAAATGTGTGTGCTAGAGGACATTATTATTGATTGGGAGTGGTGGTATCATGGAAGCTTTAGTTTATTAAAAAGTGGAGCCAGAGTTTGGATGTGGGGAAAGAATGCAATAAAGGAAGACATAGCTCTCCAGGATTAAGACACATCATAAATAAAGTTTCATAGCCATAATAATGGTCAAGGTCAAGGTGAAGGTTTAGTATGTATGAAAAATACTGAATCATTCAGTTTTTCTGGAGCATAGAAGACATGGAAAGGAGGAAGAAATCCAATAAGGCAGAGTATGTCAAAATATGGAGAATTACAATTATCTAGTTTTGAACTTTACTCAGTAAATAAGAAAAGGCTGTTATATGGTTTTAAAAAGAAACATTACATAAACAGATTGATGCAAAAGGAAAATTTGTGTTGTAGCAATAGGATGGAGATAGTGAAATAAAGGAGAAGATGGAGGCAAGAAGATTGGGGGGCAGTAATTGAGATAGAGAGTCATGAAGATAAAAAAAATGGCACTGGGAATAGAGAAAAGAGGTGAGGAGGAGGTACAGTCCTGAGGCAGTAACAAGGAGAATGACATCATCTCTGCTTTACAGAAATGTATTCTTTTTCTCTGGAAATCTTTAAGAATAAATTCATCTCCTCTGAATGCTTTGATTATCTACTTTCCTGAAGTCAGGCAGCTGGTGTAGGTAAACTCTTGAGTCCCCTTCCAAGTCCCATAGATATTAAATTACTTAATTCATCAGTCATTTTTGAAAAAAAACTACTATGGGCAAGGCCCTGTGCCAGCTGTTGGGAAGAAAGAGTAAAATGAGTTCAATTTTTCTGCTCAAACCATTTATAATTTAGAAGTGAACTATGGTATTGATGGCACTGTGGTATTCAATTTTGTTATTTCTTCAGCTTTAAAAAGTTTGAGATGAAGATCCCAGTGGATATTTCTGGAGTTGCTTCTCCTATAAATCATCTCAAAATCCTCTGTTTCACTTTACAACCTAGTTCTTCCCCCCTTTTTAGTCTTATACATTTATTCCTCCTCTTCAACATACTCCATGATTAAGTGATTGATATTGACTTTGCTCCTCTTTGCCCAAAATGTTTCATCTCCTGACACAGACTTCACTGTCTGTCCTCCATTCATGAAACTTCTTCCCTCTTCATTTTTGACTCCTGATTGCCTTCAAGTCCCAGTTAAAATATCATCTTCACAAGAAGCTTTTCCTGATCCCATTGATATAACGTTGATGTAACTTTTCATTGGTTCAGTGATTCTGAGGGAAAATGGAATCATGTGAGTAAAAATGCTTAACTCTCAATGAAAGATCTTATTTCCAGCCATATTCCCCAAGGAAGTAAAATAAAGAAAAAGGGTATAAGATAGACTAATATATTCATAGCTGTACTTTTTTGTAATAGCAAAACAAAATAAAACAAAGCAAAATTTGAAGGGAAAAGTAGTGGCCATTAATTGAACATTGGCTGAACAAGTTATGGAATATGAATTTAATGTATAAATTATGATGATAAAGAATTTGAAGAGATATGGGGAGGTTTTTGAACTGTTACAAAGTGAAGGAAGCAAAACCAAGAAAAAAATATTCAAAAGGAAAAATATTCAAAAAAGGACAAAAAGTGGAAAACAATATTAAAATGCAGTTTAACTCTTAATTATAAATAATCTTGGTTCCAATCTATGTTTGATAAACCTAGACCCCAGCTTCTGGGATAAGAACTCACTATTTACAAAAATTGCTGAGAAAATTGGAATTCAGAATGGCAGAAACTAGGCATTGACCCGTACCTAATACCCTATACCAAGATAAGGTTGAAATGAGTTCATGATTTATACATAAAGAGTGATACTATTAGCATATTAGAAAAGCAAAGGATAGTCTACCTCTTGGATCTGTGGACAAGAAGAAATTTGTGACCAATGATGAACTAGAATACATTATGGAATGCAAAATGGATAATTTTGATCATATTAAGTTTAAAAAGGTTTTGCACAAACAAAACCTATACAGACAAGATTAGAAGGGAAGCAACAGACTTGGGGGAAGAGGGGGAAGGAAAATTACATCCGAGTTCTGATAAAGTCCTCATCTCTAAAATATATAGAGTATTGACTCAACTTTAAAAGAATTCAAACCAGTTTCCAATTGATAAATGGTTAAAGGATATGAACAAACAATTTTCAGATGAAGAATATATATATATATATATAGAAACACTGCTGGATCAGAGTATACACATTTTGATAGCCCTTTGGGCATAGTTCAAAATTGCTTTCCAGAATGGGTTGAATCAATTCACAACTCCACCAACAATGTATTAATGTCCAGTTTTCCTGCATCCCTTCCAACATTCATCAATACCTTTTCTTGTCAACTTAGCCAATCTGAGAGGTGTGCAGTTGTACCTTAGAGTTGTCTTAATTTGCATTTCTCTGACCAATAGTGATTTAGAGCATTTTTTCATATGACTAGAAGTGATTTTCTTCATCCGAAAATTATCTGTTCACATGCTTTGACCATTTATCAATTGCAGAATAGCTTGATTCTTATAAATTTGAATCAATTCTCTGTATGTTTTAGAAATGACGCCTTTGTCAGAAACCATGAATATAAACATTTTTTCCCAGTTTATTGCTTCCCCGCTAAGCTTGTCTGAATTAGTTTTGTTTGTAGCATTCTTTATATCTAAGGGAAAATCCTAGAAAATCCAAAAAGCTACACACATATAAGGATGTGTGCCTAAATTCTGAGGATGGTTAATAAATTAAAATTTACAGGATTCATCAACTAAGCTATATCATCTGATATTTTTGGTTGATTAGTTCTATTTAACTATTACTAACTTTTCTTCACTTTTTCTACCTAAGCAAGAAGTATTATATCCTTGTTTCATAGAATCATTGGGATAGGGAGAGGGAAAGAGAATAAGCATTTATCAAGAACCTACTATGTGATAGCATGCTATTGTGCTAAATACTTAGAAATATTGTCACACTTAATCACAAAACCCTGGCAAGGAGGTGTTATCATTATCCTCTTTTTATAGTTAAGGCACATAAAGATAAAATGACAGCTAATAAACATCAAAAAATGAGAAGAAAGGAAAGTTTACATTTAAAATTATTCCATAAAAATGAAAAGTGATGGAGAAGGTAAGTAAAAAAGAGTCTAATAAAATAAAAAATATTATGATATCATAGAGTAAAATAACATTTGCAGAATATTCAAGAAATATAAGATGAATGAAGAGAGAAAAACAGAATGTGGCAGGGAGGATATCCTGATTTAGTGATGCTGATCATACCTCCACTATGCCATATCATCTTGTGGGATTCCTGTCCATATCATCTCAGAAATTTTTTCTAAGGGATATCCCCAAGAAGATTTTCTTTCAATCTCTGGATGTTGCATTCTAATACAGAAAAACCTCATGTTATATCTTGTTTTTGCTAAATATTGGGTTACCTTTTTTTTTTCTGATCTGTCATCTCTTTCATGATATTCTTAACCCTGATTTTCCTGAAAAAACTTTTGTTAATACATGCTTATTTTCACCAAGTGCCTTTTCATAATCTTTTAGATTACCCACAATTTTACTTTTTCAGAAGCTGATGTCCTGTGACAAAACCATAGAGAGTCATTGGAAAAAACAATGTTTTTTTAAAAGTGAACACACACTTACATATACACATACTCACTCAAATGAACCAATTTAATAACCATGTAATATGGAAGCCAGTAGAGATGATAAGATATTTGGCTAGACTGTGATGAAAAAATTAGTTTCCCAAATAAGGGAAGCTATTCAGCCTGCTGTATTTTGTTCAAATCAGAACATTTCAGGGTACCAAAATCAGTTCTATCTGTGACAAAGTTTTAGATTTTGATTAGCTGGTATCAGAACAGATCCTCATTACGTCCCATCATTACTTCACAATATTTCAGTAGCCTTCTGGTTCTTCTCCTTGCCATGTCTCCCTGCACTTCAAGTCTGTCCTTCATTCAGCTGCCAAAATGATTTTCCTAAAGAACAGACCATGTCACCACCCTATCTAATAACCTTCCAGTTTCTCCATTTTTATCTCCAAGATCAAATTTAAAATTCTGTGTTTGGCTTTTAAAGCCCTTCATAACCTGGCCCTTTTCTACTTTTCTATTCTTATAAGTTACTCCCTTCCACATACTCTGGGATTCAGTGACTTTGGCCATTTTTGCTATTTCTTGACAAGACATTCTACCCAGGCACTGTACTCCATATTTAGAATGTTTTCCCTTCTCATTACTACTTCCTAGATTCCCTCCCCTCCTTCAAGTCCCATCTAAAATACTGTTTCTTTCAAGAAACCTTACCCAATGTCTCTTAATTCTCTTGTTTATCTCTAGTATATCTTGCATCTGGCTTGTTTGTACCTAATTCTTGGCATGTTTTCTTCTTCATTACTCTGAGATTCTTAAGAATAGGCATTACTTTTTGCCTTCCTTCATATACCTAGCACTTAGTCCAGTGTCTGGCACATAACAGGTACTTAATAAGCTTTTATTGACTGATTGGCTGAGTTGAAGGATTTAGAGATATTCTGAATGGAGAAGAAAAAGTTTATCTTGGGATGGGTGGGAGTATCTTTAAGTATTTGAAGGGATGCTACATGGAAGAGTGATTAGTTAGGTTCTGTTTAGCCCCCCAAAAAAGGAACTAGGGGCAACAGAAAGAAATTGCAAGAGGCAAATTTAGGCTGGAGATCAAGAAAAACCTTTTCATAATACTATTCAAAAATAAAATGGAGTTCAGGAAGTGGGAAGGTTTCCAAAACTGGAGACATTCAAGCAAAGGATCATGGTATCATACAAGCCTACTCTAAGATTCTTTTATTCTGTGGCATATAAAGTATTGTTCTTCTTTGAAATTGTGTTCCTATCTTGTTCTCCAGAATCTTGTTGCCTAAGACTTATGTAGCATAATTCCAAATTATCATTGCCTGGGTCCCTGATAGTCATTGCTAGGATTTCCCTAATGCTGTTTGCTTGCTTGAAAAGGCCTTGATTGCCTGCTTCATCTACATTTGGTTTGATACATTGGTATCAATACCGTGATTATATGACCATGAGCAAATAATTTCAATTATGAACCTCAGGTCACTCATCTATTAAGAGGAGAAGCTAATAATTATCTACCTCACAGGATTCATAAAGCACAGATCTAGAGCTGGAAGAGAATGTAGCAATCAGTAGTCCAACTCCATAACTTTACAGTGAGGAAATTGAGGTCCAGAGTAATTGTGTGATTTCTTCAGAATCTTATGGAGAAGAATGAATAAATTCATAAATTCAAAAGCATTTAAGTGCTTACTATGTTCAAAACACTGTATTACAAGCTAATGATACAAAATAAACAAGTCTCTGATTTTAAGAAACTTATATTCTAATAGATGAAAATAATACATATGTGGGGCAGCAAGAGCTGAAAGGTGGGGAAAAGCATGATAGAAAGTATGACCATGAACATAACTTAGAGGTGACCAAAAACTAGCATAATAGTTCTAGGATTGGGCAAAATGAGGTGAAAGCTCATCAATCCTATCCCCAGGCCCTAGAAACAAGGCCAAATAAGGAGCCCCAGGGACCTACTTGACAAGTAGCTACAGGGATAATATCTTGGCAAAAACAAGCAATTTCCCAACTGTTAAACAGTCTAATTTTATCCAATTCTGAGCCCAATTCATTACTCTAACTATCCATCCAAAATATAGAAAAATATATATTGTATAAACTATGATATGAAACTGAATATATGCCCAACAGAGAATTGAATTTGTTAGACTAATTATGTGATGTGTGTCGCTGGGCATATGTATGTGTGTTTGTTCATTACATTCTCTTCCATATGTCATGTAAGTATTCAGACCTATTATTTCATCACTACATAAGTTGCCAGATTTCTATACCTTTGCAGATGAGTAACAAGTCATATCCTTAGAGAGCAGCCTGGGAAGATAAGAGGCTAAAAAGCTTTATTATATCTGAATAGGTAATATGCATAAGAAGTAGTTCTTGAATTCATGTCTTTCTTATTCCAAACCTTACCCTCTATGAACTACATCAGACTGCTTTTTAATTTATTGATGAAGATGCTTTATCTGCATGTACAATTGCAGTTTAATAAAGAGTCAATAATGATGATGAGTAAGACAAACTCAGGTAACAGGTAAAGCAATTAGTGCAATGGGCTTGGAATAAAGATTTGTTTTTGGATACTACCTCAGATGCCTCATTACCATGTGACCCCTAGATCTAAGTTTCCTTATCAATAAAATGACAGGGTTGACCTTGATGGTTTCTAAAATCCATTTCATTCTAAATCTTTGCTCCTATGAGATCACATTTATGAAATTACTCAGTTTCTAAGATTCCCAAGATAGTTAGGTGGTACAATGATATAGTGCTCATTCTGGAGTTAGGAAAATCTGTGTTCAAATTCAATCTCAGATACTTTCTAGCTGAGTGACTTTAAACAAGACAATTAACAATTATTTCCTCAGCTATAAAATGAGCAAATCCAGTATATTTTCCAAGAAAATTCCAAAATCAAGTCACAGAGAGTTAGATATAACTGAAACAACTCAATCAAAATTCTATAACCTCAAAATGTTTGATCTCCACAAAATCCAATTCTTTATTTTTATTCAGTGATGCTAGAGAGTGAGAGTCCTGGAATCCATTATTGCAGAAGATACACTTACAGGTGGTCTAAAGATAACACAAAAACACAAGAAAATCATAATTATTTATGATGATCAGAAAAGTAGCCGAGACCTGCTCAAGCATGTATACCTTACTACAGTGAGAATGAACCGCCAAATACAATCTTAGTATTGCAGTGATAAAGTTAATGCATTCTGTTAGATGGATCTTCCATGAAGAATCATGTGCACAATCTACAACCATACTATGTTGAACATGTCTAATTTTGTTTTATCTCAGAAGCTAAACAGGATTGGATCTGCTTCAATGTGAGACAAAATGGAAATGGTGGATGCTTTTTGGAGGGGATAGTTAGGGAGTACAAAGGATTCTGTGCTGGAATCAGGAAACCTCATCTTCATGAGTTCAAAACTGGCACTTACTAGCTGTATGACCCTGGGCAAGTCATTTGCCCTGTTTGTCTCAGTTTCCTTATGTATAAAATGGACCAGAGAACTACTTCAGTATCTTTACCAAAGACCCCAAATGAGGTCCTAAAGAGTTGGGCACAACTGAAAATGACTGGACAACAGCAACCATGGAGAATCTATTAAAAAGCAAGAAGAAGAATTATATAGTAGAGAAGAGTAGAGGACTGTGACATAGAGCAAAGGATCAAATAAGCTGGAGCTAGCTAGAAAGGAGTTGAGACTTCATCATCTGCCATCTTCACTTTCACAATGAGCAAACTGAAACCAGAAGGGGAAGGTGACTCACCCAATGCTTCACAGATAGACAATAACAGAACCAGAACCAGAATCCAGGTTAATATTCTTTCTGTCACATCATAGCCACCTCTGGGATCAGTGGAAGGAGTGCCCACAGCAACAAAACCACAAGTCCATCCAAGTGCCAGAAAATCACAGAGTTAAAATTGGAAGGAACCTCAGAGATCATCTTTTGCAGCTTTTCATTTTGCAGATGAAAAAACTGAAGACCAGTGGTGTTTCAAGTCATAGAGTTAGGGAGGATGGATGATGTTTTACTGGATTTACTGAGTTTTCCTGGATCCTCTGCTCTAGATCCTACTTTTCCTCTCTATATTAAGTCATTCCATCCATGTGAAGCAGATGCTATTCTATTTATATAAACCTGATTTCACCAATACAAAAATGTATGAGACCATAGTTTCTATGACATAGCGTTTTATAGTCTATGATGCATTTTTCTCTCAGTGATGTTGTGAAGTAGGTAACAGAACACAATTGGGATTGGGCAATTACTGGGATTACTAAGCATTTTAACATATTTTTATTGTTTTCACACCTGTGATTCTATTGCTTTGGGAGCTTTCTGTGAGGAAACGACATTCTCTGGAGCAGAGCGGTAACCTCTTTGCAACATATAACACTAGAGAGCTACCTTGGGAACTTTGGGCTATGAGTTGCCAGGGTCATATGGAACCAGTATATGGTAGAGACCATACTCAGTTCTTCTGGACTCCACACCAGTCACTTTGCTACACCTTATATTACTCTATTTAGTGACATTTTTTTAGATCAGTATTTCACATGATAGGCTACCGTATATTCTGTATGGCTTCTAGCAATCCCTTGAGGAATAACAGTTCTTCCACATGGACTGCTGTATATAGAAGACATTCTGGCCCTTCTGGCGAATGAATGAATACATGAAAAAGCATTTTTAAGCACTCATTATAGGTTGAACACTATACTAAGCTTTGAGTATATATAATGAAAATTGACAATCCCTGCTTTCAAGAAGCTCCTATTCTATATGATAGTGACAATATACACAGGGTGGAATGGCCTAGTGGTCCTGAAAGCACTTGGACAGGTCAGATGGTAATATTTAGCAAGGTCAATGATAAGATCTTATAGAGCCAATAGTCCAATTACAGGGCAGGTGGCAAGACGTGGTGGATGCAGTTGCTGAGAAAGAGAGAGGGAGAGATTGGTAAATCCTAAGATTTCTAGACTTATATGCTCATTCAAATGGGAGGAAGTGTCATGATTACTCAATGGGTGAGTCTAAAAATTTGGAATCCACATCTGTCAGAGGAAGTAGGCCAGAGAGTAGGAGTAAAGCGGAGATTATGGGTTTTCTCACTGAAGGATGATGATAACAGACAAAATCCATCCATGAAACAGAATATGGGAAGGAAGTTTTGTGTAAAAGACTTTGCACAATTACTGCTTCTTCTGAGCTCTGCAGGGCCTGAATGGGACCTGGACTGGCAATTGGGGGTGACGGAAGACGCGTTGTGGTGTCTGCTCCCACAAGATCCATAAGCGAATAAGTAAGTTAGGAAAAATCAGTCATATCTAACTAGAATAGACTTTTTATAAGAAACATCTATCCAATATCTAATCACCCAATACTTTTATAATTATCTATATGACAAACCACCACATTTAGAATTTTATGCCTCAGTGTTAGACTGAATTAAAAGAGGCAGAGTCTCTAGGACTAGAGAAGTGATAAGAGTTTCTGTACTTTGCAGATAATATCTGGAACATTATTTTCCAGTCTTGTTGCCACATTTTAGTAAAGGCAATTGATAATCTAGACAACATCTAGAGAAAGGTAATCAGGATGGCAAAGAATCTCAAGATTGTGCTGTATGGAGACAGAAGGAAGGAGTTAGTGATGTTTAGTTAATAGAACATAAGTGAAGAAGACTGAGTTTGAGAGGCAATCTCATGGAAGAAGGATTTGATCTATTGTTCTTAACCATACACAGAAGAACTATATACCAAGAAGCAGATTTCGACTTGACAGAAGGAAAACTTCTTAACAAATTAGTTATTCAAAGGTTAGGCTTTTAAGGGAGATGGTGAACTCCCCTTCACTGAATGTCTTCAAACAGAAGTTGGATGATTTCCCAGTGGGTATATTGTAAAGGAGATTCCTATACAGGTATTATTTGGACTAGATGACTACTGATGTTACTTCCAACTCTTTTTGTGATTCTATAATATTTGCTAATATTTAGTACTTTATCATTTGCAAAGATGTGCCAATGACAATTCAGAAAACAGGTGGAATGCATGAAATTCTCTCTCCATGACCTGACCATGGAACAAACAGCTTCTTGTAAAGTGTTGCTGGCATTTTGCAATTAAAAAAAATTCTTCTCTGAACTGCATTCCATTAAATACTTAATTCATCATTTGCCTCCTGTTTTAATTACATTGAAGAATCTTAGCCCTGTAAAAAGAACTTCATAGGTTCAACTATAAGGGTAAGCAAGGAAAACCTCAACCTCCTTTTCCCATATTAACATTATTATTGAATATTGAAATGACTAAATGTGAAGACTTAGCTACTCTGAACAATAGGATGATTCAAGACAATGCCTAAGGACTTATGGTTTAAAATATTATTCATCACCAGAGAGAGAGCTGATGAGCTTCAAGAAACAGTTTGAAGGAGACTTTTTTCTTTCTTTCTTCCTTTCTTCCTTCTCTTCTTTCTATTTTATTTATTTTTTATTTCATTTCTTTCTTTTCCTTGCTTTTCTTTTTTTTTGCAACATGGCTAATATGGAAAGGTGTTTTGCATGACTTCACATAAAAGCAATATATCAATTATATATATTGCTCGCCTTCTCAATGAATTAAAGAGGGGCTTAAAGGAAAGAGAATTTGAAACTCAAAATAGTTTTAAAATGATTGTTCAAAATAATTTTTTAAAATGTTGTTTCAGGATCAATAATGCCTTTAAGCAAGGGAGGAAATTTTATGGATCTAGCAATATTTGTTGCCGATCTGAAATGTAAAAATACCCCAAGTTCATGCCTTTCTTACAGGATAGACTTATTCCCAGAATGCTTCAAAAGGGCTAGCCATCTGGTCATCCTCTAGGGGATACCTGTCACAAACTGATGAAACCCTTCTGTGAATAGCAAAAGCCATGGTCTGCTATGGACTGTGCACAGTAAATATGAGGAATTTGATTGGGGTTTTTTAATTTGGTATTCCAAGTTTGTAACCTGAACCAAGCAAAACTAGTATTAGAGTTTTCCTGTCTGGATATGACAGTGTAGTTACTGTCCAAGAGAAGACTAAAATCTGCATGGTACATATCCTTAGCAATCCAGAAGGCTTATGGTCTGTAATTGCCATAAACCATTTCCCAAATACTTGAATTAAAAACAAGGCCCTTTCACATACTTAATCCAAACAAGTTGTAGTTGTATGAGAGCAATTTCTCTGTTATCGTTATAGATACTTGGTGATGATAAGAAATTTAAGTATTCACCTCTTGGGATTTCCAAGTTAACCCCCTTCCTCGCATTTGCTTTGTGTAGTCAGGGATTATACATAATACATGTAATGTAACAGATGCAATCATAAAGCTATTAGGATTATAAAGCAATTGGTTCCACCAGACCTTCCAAATTGCAAATGTTTTGCCATGTCCAGATGCTTTGGGTGTATTTCGACATCATCATAATTCTGCAAAACACATAAAGCACCATTACCCAAGTTTTACAATACGAAACCAACATTTTCATTGTTTCCTTTTCCCAAAAATCTGGTACTGTCAGGCTTAGTTGGCTGATAGATAAATGTAGTTTTTTTTTTCTTTTAGCATTCAGACTATGTTTTTTCTTGCCTAATTTTAAGTGTAAACCTCCTTACTCCTACTTACAAGGTCGAGGTTTTTATTAGGGAAAGCTGGAACCAGAATCTGTTACCTGGCTCTGCTTTTCTTGAATCTCAAGTTGTATTATAGTAGCAAGCCACTTCCATACTACTACTACTACTGCTTGTGGTATGACTACAAGGGATTCTCTATTCAAAAGTATCCTTTTATTTCCAATAAAATATGATAAACTTGAAAAGTAAGCTGGTAACTTATTATTATTCCTAATTGTAGAAAAGATTTGGGGCAATTCACTATTTGGGAAACTAGTAAATTAATTTATTCAAATACTTTCATATTTTGGGTCACTGTTCTATCAATGGGATAGAAATATCAGTGGGATTGTAAAAGACACAGAATTGATGTCACCTCCTCCACAAAACCTGCTTTCATATTTCAAGGAAGAAATGATCAAATCTTTCTCTGACCAATTGCTTTTACTTTTACTATTCCCTTAACATATTTTTTTGCATATTTATTGATGTGATAGGCAGGTTGGCATAATAGGGAACGCTTTTGTTGGGGTTATGAAAACTTAGGTTTTGGTTTAGCTTTTGGAACATTTTGGCTACATAATCCTGGACAGGTCATTTAAACTCTCCATGTTTAGTAGTTCTCTAAGACTATAGAGTTCAAAGATGCTTTTCTGCATTCATCATGAAAAATTATTTTAAGAAAACTGCCTGCAACAATGAAATCACAAAATGAATTATCAATGTACATTTCTCATCATCTCAATAATATTGGGAGCTATTTGAGTTCAAGAAGTATGGTTTTGTTTTATTTTTTCTTTCTATATGCCCTTTGACAGCTAGTAAAGTGCCTTACACATAATAGGCACTTAATATTTGTTGAATGAAGTAATCAATGTGTTTTCAAGTAAAAGTGAAGCCCTTTTTTTGACTACCTTTAAAGTGAAGACTACTATTGTTTGGTAGTGAAGACAAGAGTTCCATTAAGTAACAAAGATGTTCTATCTTTATAATCAGGGGACAGGTTCCAGTCAAAACTTTGTTACTAATTCCTTATGTAACAGGTTACCTATTGATCTGTTAAGTAGTAATAACAAAATCATCAAGGGATATCAATAACTAAGATGAATTTGGCAGAAATGTTATCATGTTTCCAAAGATATCCTAAATATGCTTTTGCATTTACCTATTGGAAATAGCCTGACCCCTGAGTAGTAGCTGCTCCACATGTATGACCAGATTTTATGAGTATAACATGGGAAAATATGAATAAAGTTGATGGGATATGCTCTCTTGTAATTCTTAGTAAGAGTCCAGTTATGGAAAGTAAATGATAAAAGGAAAGATGGAATCGATCAACATGTTTTTATTTAGTGTTTATTTAACTTTCATTGATTGACTTTTATTTGTTCATTTATTAATTTATCTTTTTAGAGTATTTAGGTTTTTTTGGTGTTTGACAGATATTAGTAGTCCTAAAGTCACTAATAGAGGAAAGGACCAATTATAGATACTGATTATAGAAGATATCATTTTTTTTGACAACAAGGCTTATTTAAAATAAACATTGAAAGTAAAATGGAAAGATACCCATGTAAATAAAGTGCCAAGTAGATAGAAAGGATAGATAATACCTAAGACTTGGGGTTTATCTTCCCAAGCATTACTATATTTAATAGTATCTATAAAGCTGGATCCAAGTATGTAAAGAGGATGAGTGTGAATATTTGTGAGTTTTGAATAGAACTGATTTGTTAAGTGTCATGACTGCTGAATTATACAAAGGTCAAAATTAAGCCAGATCCCTGTGAACATGTTTATTTTCTAGCATCAAAGTGCAATATTTAAACAGAGAGTGAGGTTTACAGACCTGATTCAAGGAGGGCTAGAACTCTGTGAGGAAGTCAGGGAAAACCAGAGCAGTAAAACACAAAAGTTCCTTGTGGGACACCAATAGTGGAAACTAATCAGGGGAAATAGGTTATCATTTGTCTACTAGAAAGCTTTTTGAAAAACAGTCATCAATCAGTTAAAAAAATTATTACATGCCTGCTGTGTCCCAGATATTGTGCTAAAGCACTGGGGAAACAGAGACAAAAGCAAGACAATCCTTGATTTCAAGAAGACATTCTATTATCTCATGAAAGTCATTATCTTTGGCTTGCTCAGGTACTTTTAACTATGGCTATGATTTTTTTAAATGATACTAGAAATTAATCACATTGAACCCATGAGAGGGACCCAATATAACAATACTGTGCAAAAGCAGAATTGAGCAATCCCGCACCTGCTTCTCTAAAATCAACCATCTAATCCCACTGCTACCATATAGTACTCAGGAGGGGCTGCAGGTCTGTATTGTCTTATGTGCATTGAAGGATTGCTGTACTGGTCCAGAAGCAAATAATTAATAGTGCCCTTTAAGGCTGTGCAAATTGAACTTTTATACTATGGCAAAACATACCCTCTGAACATGTGGGAAAGATTCCTGCAAAACAGGATGTGGAGCCTCGAGGCTCAGGGATAGCCATGGTGGCAGGTGGCTAATATGCTGATTCCCCAAACCTCTTGGCACTCTCTATTAACTTGCTGTTACTTAGCATCTGATTTTTTTTCAATCTTTTCAACCTTGTTGGACTAACAACTTCAGCTCAGCTCCATCAGACTCTTGGTCAGAGTTTCAGAAAATGTTGTGTGAGTGTCTTCAGAATAAAAGGGTTATCCAAAAGGGAGGATCTAGAGGATGCAGAGGAGGAAAAAAAAAAAAAAACACCTTTCAGCAAAATCTGAGATGAGAGGCTTTCTCGGATACACATAAAAAGTGAAGAGTTAGAGACTCATAGAGAAAACCACAGAGGCACACAAAAGAAATTACCATGGATTAACAGATGACCAAAGGTGCCCTCCCACCAAGAATCTTATACATCTCCAAATAATAATAATAGTTAGCACCTATATAGCACTTTAAGGTTTGCAAAGTGCTTTACTCATGTTAACTCATTTGATTTTTACAACCCTGAGAGAAAGGCACTATCATCATGTTCATTTTGCAGATGAGGAAACTGAGGCCAAGGTGATGGTAAATAACTTGCCTAGGGTCACATAGCTAGTAAGCAGCTGAAGAGGATTAAATTTAAGTCTTCCCAACTCCAAGTTCCATATTCTATCCATTGCTCCATCTAGCTACATCTAGGTCATTGATCTATAGGTTATTAGTCAAACAGAACTTTTGCATTGCTCATCATTATTTATTCCTTTCCCAGACAAATTGCTCTGCCACAGCATTGGAAGGATCCAGCCTTACAATTGTCAGTTCCAAAAACTGATGCCCTTTGCTTTTTGCAAAGCTGGAGAGAGCCTGGGAAGATCATCAGGGTAATTACATCTTCACTTACTGCCTCCTCAGCTCTGCTGCCCTACCTTTTTACATGATTAATAATAATAAGATAGGTTAAAGGAAACAGCATAAAAGTTCAAATAAGATAACTGCCAAAATCTAGTTGCTATTTAAGTACAATGATTAATTAGGAGAAAGTGGGGAGGTGTGTTCCTGAAGCTTATCTATACATCTAGAACTAGAGGTATCATGACTTCAAGCAAGAATTTCCTTTTCCCTTAGCTTTTTACACTTATCTCCATTTTTGATGGCAGGAACAATATCATTGAATACCCCACAGTGACAAAAATGGAACTTTTAATAAAATGTGATTGAGACACTTACAGGGGCAGAACTAAAATAGCAATATAACTGAAATCTCCCAACATTCCCCTCCAAACAACTTTAAAATAAGACTTAAAATTGAATTCTAGAGCAGAGCCAAGAAAAGGTCAGGGTGAGACATTCTTCCAGCAGAAGACAACTTAGGAGGTTGGAAAGAAAGATCTGTCACACTTCCAATAGAAGATGGCACCTAAGTTAAGCCTTCGATTCTAAATGTTGGAGATGAGGAAAGAGAGACTCACAGATATGGGGAACAGCTTTTACAAAATCATGGAAATGGCAGAAATAATGCTGGATTCGAGTAAAAGGAAGTAAATAATTTTGATACGTCAATAACATAAAGAAAAATAATATGCAATGGGTTTGGAAAGATAAATTGGAAAAAGTATACATTACAAATGAAAAATTTATATTTTTCCATAGAGGCAATAGGTAATTACTGAATATCTTTGATCAGAGGAAGGTCTTGATCAGGCCTATTACTTTAGGAAGGTTATTTTTTTGTTGAAAGAACAAAGTACACAATGTGATGAAAAGTAAATGTGGCTTAGAAGATAGAGAAGAAACCACACTCATTTAGAAAAAAAAGTTGAGATAACATTGGATACATATTCAGAGCCAGAAAATCTGATTATTGGAAGGGAATGAATAGCATGGGAAGTTAAAACCTGGCAGTGTAAATGATATTGAAAAAGAGGATTTCATTTTCTGCACTGCAGCAAAACATACCAAGATAGTAACTTCTTGGCCAACAAGAGTGAATTTCACAAAGCTTAGAAAGTAAATATTTGCCAAGAGATTTGTCACCTGGATAAAGAGGGTTTTAACCTTAAATCTGGTGTGGAAGGAGAAAAATTCCCAGATAAAACTCAAGGCTGCATACCATGTAGGATAGCAACAATGATCCAGAAGTAAGACTTTCCAGCTGAGGAAAAGACTGATAATTTACAGAAGAAAATAACAAGAAGGAGTTCCAACCAATACTTCTAATTTCTGCATAAATATACCCTTTAAAACATTACTCCTATCAGCATCTTTTCTGTGTGTGCAATAATAGTAAAAACTATTATGATTCTACAATCTCTTACTCTATTAAAATGACAGGAGATAGTTTACAAATATCAGACTATCAAAGTTTAATTCCTACTCAAGTGTCCTAGCTAACTCAGTTCAACCTTGGGTTAGAGGAGTATAATCTTTAACAGGGCTAGGTCCAAATTTCCTGTTTACTTGCAACTCTACTGACTTCTATGCTTTCAATAGAATTATTTTATCTAATACTATAAAATCAATTAACATTAGATGAGATATATTTGATATCTATAAACAAGTTATAGGTAAATTAAATTTGAAATTTAACACAAAGAAATTTAGAATAAATTTGATTGCTAGAATATGTAAGTCCCATTCCACTAAGAGTATATATAATGGAAAGATTTGCTTCCTTAAAAGAAGGACATATAGATCAATTCTGATGGACCTGACCCTCTTCAGCAATGAAATGAACCAAATCAGTTCCAATGGAGCAGTAATGAACTGAACCAGCTACACCCAGCAGAAGAACGGGTTAAAATTTCAAGAAAATATACATGCTTAGAAAATTATTAACCTGGGAAGAATATTTTATGTAACGGCATTTCAATAAATTAAAAAAGGCAAAAAACAAGTAATTTTAATATGACAATATAAGTTGAGCATGATGTGATCCAAAATCTTTACATGCTCTGTTTCTTACTAGACTGGGATTGGCTTTCTTATTTAACCAAGGTTAACACTGATAGATTGGGGATGGTAACCTGTTAGTTACCTGTAGTAGGGGTTAGCCTGAGGGAATCAGGGAGGAGATACACTCTTTTTAGTCATAGTATTTTCTAAGCCCCTGCCAGTGTCATTTATACAAATCAGAGGCAACAGCAACATTAACTCTCAAACATGAATCATCTGCTAAATAAGAAGGTACAAGTAGAAAATAAAAATGCAATAATCCACTCACAACATTCTCCCAATACCAATACGTGTAATGTCTGTGGGAGAAAGTGGGTACCACCTACACCTGAGGCACGTGAGCAAAGAAACCCAGGCGCCCCGGCAACTTCCGGTTAGACCGAATTTAGCCAATCGCTTTTAAGGAGACTAAGTGTCATTCATTTTCTAACTAAGCCTTTCTGCTTTCACTCTTAAATAAAGCTATCTATTACTCTTTTTTTAAAAAATTAATTAATTTATTTAATTATTTACTTATTTGTTTATTTAATTATTTTTTCTTTTCTTTCTTTCTTTTCTTTTCTTTTCTTTCTTTCTTTCCTTCTTTCCTTCTTTCTTTCTTTCTTTCTTTCTTTCTTTCTTTTCTTTCTTTCTTTCTTTCTTTTCTTTCTTTCCTTCTTCTTTCTTTCTTTCTTTCTTTCCTTCTTCTTTCTTCTTTCTTTCTTTCTTTCTTTCTTTCTTTCTTTCTTTCTTTCTTCTTTCTTTCTTCTTTCTTTCTTTCTTTCTTTCCTTCCTTCCTTCCTTCCTTCCTTCCTTCCTTCCTTCCTTCCTTCCTTCCTTCCTTCCTTCCTTCTTTCTTTCTTTCTTCTTTCTTTCCTTCTTCCTTCCTTCCTTCCTTCCTTCCTTCCTTCCTTCCTTCCTTCCTTCCTTCCTTCCTTCTTTCTTTCTTTCTTCTTCTTTCTTTCTTTCTTTCTTTCTTTCTTTCTTTCTTTCTTTCTTTCTTTCTTTCTTCTTTCTTTCTTCTTTCTTTCTTTCTTTTCTTTCTTTCTTTCTTTCTTCTTCTTTCTTTCTGTTTTTAAATAACTTTTTATTGACAGAACCCATGCCAGGGTAATTTTTTACAGCATTATCCCTTGCACTCACTTCTGTTCCGATTTTTCCCTCCCTCCCTCCACCCCTCCCCCAGATGGCAAGCAATATCTATTACTCTTGAATCACTGGCTCTCCGTTACGATTTTAGTAAAACAGCAGCATTATACTTTTACAGTGACAAAAACATTCCCAACCGGGAGAAATGAAAATTCTCTGGCTCTGTGGGGAGGGGGTGAAAGGAATATCTCCCTTTCAAACCAGACAAGAGCAGTAGAAAGCAACACCATCAAGACCTTGAAGGGTCCCCCCTTTACCTCCCACCAATAGAGGGCGATAGAGGCCAATACTGATTCTTGCCGCTTCAGATTCTACTTTCTGCAATTAGCTTCCAGCAGCTCCTGCACTCTCCTCCAATCAAAGCAACCCCTGAAGAGCCTGAAGCTTCAGTTGGCTCTCTGAGCCCTACGCTCATTTCAAACAGCAGGGGGCAGTCAAGGCTTTCAGCTTCTCTCCAGGCAGCTGCCATGTAGTGGTCTCATTCTTCTGATCTCTGGCTACTCATTCTCTATATTCATCTTGTCATTTCTAGCTTCTAATGCTTCACATCAGGAGCATAAGTAGTGCTCCATCTCTAATGCAGGTTTAAAAAAAAACTCGAAGCCCACAGTCCTCTCATGTAACGTACACACACCCTCCCCAATATGCAATTTCCCCCTAGCTCGCAAGCAAGTATATAATTCCTTAGTTCCCAGTTCTATTCTGAAACGATCGGATAAATTAACTGATGGACAATAATGCCATTTTTACCTCAGTTCAAAAAAATTCTTTTAATATATCTGGCTGTCCATTTTATTTCAGGTGCTCAGAACTTTTCTTACTCCAGGACCATTGTTCTGCTCCTTTTGGGCAAATAAAATGTCTGGAGTTGTGAGAGAAAGTGCCTTGTATTCTCTCCCCATTGTAGGTGCTACACAAATAAATCTTTTTTAATTGGTTGACTTTCTAATTACAGATCACAGAATCAGACCAAGACAATATAGTCATGATGGGGTACTTCCGTGATTTAGGAGGACTTTGGGAATCGGATTTTAAAGAAAAGCATAGAATTATCTATATAAAATACAGTGAATTTGCTTGTTTTTGTTGGATTTTGTTAAAGAATAATAGAATAAGAAAGTTTACAGTCCTGAAAACATCATTAACAAACATAGGGAGATATAGAAGATGATCGTTTAAATTTAAAATTGTAACTAAAAGTAAAGGTGAATTGACTCAATTGCCTAGTAAAAAAAAAAAGAATAAAATAAAGTTTACTGAATGGATTTTAAAATATAGAACACAGCAGTATTTTCCCCAAAGGAATTACATCTAATGCAAACGGACTTAGATTAATTAAAGTGGAATACTCCATGGGTTCTAACATTTAATCAAGAAATACCTGGCCCAGATAAAGTTGAATTCAAACCAGCAAATTTTAAGAAACATAGACAAAGAACACAAAGAACAAGAATCTTACAATGTTAAATGTTTGTGCTTTAAATAATACAACAGTTAAATTTAGAATTGGATTCATATTTGCAAGATGAAACCCCATGATGACAATGATGATGATGATGATGATGAAGATAATTAGTAAAGAGTGGAAGATTTTAACAATTTAGTACAGAAGTTAGAATTACCAGATGTGTGGTAGAAATTAATTGGAAAAATATAATTGGAATTACCAGATGTGTGGTAGAAATTAATTGGAAAAGACAGGGAATTTATTCATGGAATTCATTAAAATTGATCACATACCGGACCCCAGGAAATATTTAATAAATTCAAAGAGGGAGAAATACTACTTAAAATAATATTCTGAAACCATAATGTGAATCCACAAGATATTTACGTGAAAACTGAAAAATAGTTTAATTAAAGATAGTTGAGTCAAAATAGAAAATGAGAAATGACAAAACATTTAAAAGAGACAGAATATATAAACATTAGACATAGAAAAATCTGGAACATAAAATGATTATGAGAAGCAAATTAAAAATAATGAACATTCATATGAGAAATTAAATAAAGCATTGTTTTATAGCTAGACATTTTAAAAAGCAACAAAATTTAAAAAAAAAAAGGAAGATAGAAAGATCATAAAAAATATGACCAAAATAATCAACTGGAAGATGAAAACTTTGAATTGATAATAAAGCAAATCATTATTTTTTAATGATAATAAAATTAACATCATTAAAAATCTTAATTTTAAAATAGTAAAAAACAACAAAAATTGTAAATAAGAAATGACAAATGATAGTAAATGCAAAAATAAATTAAACATTGTTTCTGGAGGCTATGGCTATATGATAATTAATAGGGAAGTTAAGTGGAAATGAGTACTTAGAACACTACATAATGCTAAAATTGACAAGCATCAGCAATAATGTAAATAAATGGGCTTAATTTTTAAATTTATTTATTGCACTAAATACAAAATAAGAAAAAAAATAGAAGAAAAAGAAAAGGAAAATAAAGCAAAATAGAACAGAACATTATCATGTACTCAGCAGAACATCAAGGAGAATTCAAAATATATAACAATAAATTTTCATTTCAAGAAAGCATGTATAACAGAAGAAATTATATTCATGAGTGTCTTTCCTTATTTCTTTGTAGGTTATTCTTTTTTTTTTTTTTCCTGCTGCACACTTTATTGCTTTATTCTTTTTTTCCCCTTGTCATTCCTTTTCCTCTCACTTCCCCAAGCAGGCTACAGTGAAGCACAGATATATTGATATATACACACAGACACATACAAATATACATATACATTCACACACACCCATTGACCACAAACATATACATATCTCTATAGAGAGAGAGCTATATACATACATGCCTATATACACATACATACACACACAAACATTTACCCATATGTAAACATGCATCTAAAATAATATTAGTACAACAGACATAAATGTAGATCTCTCTTGATTGAATCTTTAAATTTGAGTTTGTCTAAAATCAATGATTACCAACCCTACTTTTTTTCTAATAAATTCTATTCCTGATCCTTGTGATAGTGTTTATGTATTATATCTCATTCTTTCCTATCCCTGTTAATTCTTCTACTTTAATTCTGTTCCTTAACTTGCCTTTCTATTACTTAATCTCCTCCCACCCATGGATCCTTCCCTTCTCTTCTTCCCCCATCCTTTGTTTCCCCTCCCACTTATTTCTTTATAGTTTTTGAAGAGTGTTATACCCTTTGTAATATATATATAACCTTTCAAAATTTAATGGCCCAGAATTTAGAGATGTGGGGTGCCAGATATTCAGATACCTCCCTATTTAACCCATTTCTTATGTGAACGGTTTGCAGAACTACAAATCCTTCTTCCCTTTGTAATGCCTCAGTGTCTACTCTTCCTTTGCACCTATTTTTACCTCTCCCTGGACAGTTTTTCTTTTTAGTGTCAGATCATACTCAACTCTGCCCCAATCTTTCTTTTGAGCTACCCAATTGCTGATATCAATCTTAAACATATGGTATACATTTCCATGTAAAAAACATAAATAATTTATCCATGTTAAATTCCTTGAAATTGATCTTTGATATTGGGTCTCATATATTAAATTTTCTATTAAGTTCAAATTTGGGTGAAAATCTTGCAAATTTGTGAATTCATTGAAGTTAATTTTTTTCATTCAATATTATGGGTAATTTTGCTGGATATGATAATTTTAGTTTCAGGTCTAGTTCTTTTGATTGCTGGTATATATGATTCCAGGACCTATGGCTTTTTATTGTGGCTGCTGCTAAGCTCTGTACAATTTTGATTGTAGCTCCAGCATATTTGAATTTTTTTTTCTTATTTCTTGCAAATTTTTCTCTTTGATCTGGGGGTTTCAAAATTTGGCAATAATATTTTTATGTGTTTTCCACAGAGAATCTCTTTGATGCACTGATTGATGGATTTTTTTCCCTCATGTTCTATTATGTTCTGTCCCTCCAGAGCAATTTTCTGGGATTATATCTTGCATTGTTGTGTTGAGCTTCTTTTTTTGATCACAACTTTCAAGTAGTCTAATTATTCTTATATTTTCTTTTCTTGATGTAGTCTTCAGATCTGTTATTTTTCTTATGTTTCGTACTCGGTACTATTTTTTCACTTACTGACTTCCACTTGCCTAACTTCTACTTGCTCAATTTTAATTTTTAAAGAATTATTTTCTTCTTTAAGACTCTCTGAAAAAAAGAGTTTTTCTAGTTTAACTTTTTTCATAATCTTGTTTTTCTTGGATTTTTTTTTTTTTTTTTAGTTTTTCTTCAATCTCATTTCATTTTTAAAGTCTGTTTTGAGGCTTATAAATTCTCTCTGGTCAGGGAACCATTTAGTGTTATTCTTGGGGATAGAAGCTTTTCTTTACCTCAGTGTCCTCTTCTGAACATGAAGTCACCTTCCCTATTCCCATAGTAACTTCATATGGCTGGATTTTTTCTTTATTTTTTTAAGAGAACTATTAGTGTAAGTACCTCCGATCATAGAGTGGAAGATGGTGCCTCTAACTTCACTTCAGCTCTCTCCTCTGACTTAGAATCCCAAACCAAAAACTCTTCCTTCCTACAAGTGTCCACAGCCAGCAGTATCTCTGCTCCACTGCCTCTGTACTCACTGGGTGCACTGGTTGCTTTTAGCTTAGGGCAATATCTCAGCAGCACAGCCAGACCTTGCATTCTGAATCATCTGAAGTCCCTCAGTTTTTCCATACTCATACCCTCCACCCCACATGCAGTCCATAGGTGAAACTCCCTGTGGTTGGAGCTGAGGCTCCTGACAAATCCAGCTAGCCCCAGGGTCCCCATTTGCTGTTTCTTTGGAGCTAGCCTAGAAATATTTGCACTTCAAACCCAGTTCTTCCCCAAGTTCTCTTGATCTTTTATCAGTCTGTGTTTACCCTGAGGTACAAATTTGTTCTATTTGTAGGAAAGATCTGGGTAACTTAAAATCTACTAACCTACTCTACCAGTTTCCCAGAAGTTAAGTGAAATGAATACTTAGAACAATATATAAAGCTAAAATTGGCATCTAATAAGCCTTAATGAAAATACATAGGCTTCTCATTTTTGTCTGATATATGACACAGTAAAGTTATATATGCAAAATATTTATTTCAGAATCATGCAATCTTGTAGTACAACCATGCACAAAAGAATACTTCACTGTAATATATCCAATAAGTGCCCTTCCTTGACACTTTTAATGCAGGAGAAACCCTTCACCTTTCCATGAAGTCTTTATCATTTTGGGACAGTTTTCATTGTTAGAAAATTATTTCTAATGTCAAGCCAAAATTTACTTCTTTACAACTTCTACCCATTGTTCTTGATTCTACCCTCTGGAGAACAAATAAAGCAAGTCTTATTCCTTTTCTGTATACATTCTTTCAAGTACTCAAAGACAGGTATAGTATTACCTTAGTCCTGTTTCTCTCTTCTCCAGTCTACCTATGTCCAGTATTTTTTTAAATTGAATCAAATATAATTTGACCTCAAGGCTTTTTATTGTCTTGATTATTCTTTGGACACTCTCTAGTTTGCCAGTGTGCTTAAACTATACAACCTAGACCCAAACCAGTATTCCAAAAGAGGACTTCTGAGGGCAGTGGATAAGCAGAGCTGGGTCCTTCTGCCTAGAAAACAACATTCTGTCAATGCAGCACAAGCATTACCTTTTTAGAATGCCATATCGTTTTCCTAACATAATGACTTGGCAATCCACTAAAACTCTTAAATCTTTTTTTAGAACAACTGTTATGTACCCATTTGTCCCCATTTGATATTTGTGAGGCTCATTTTTTGTGTCCAAGTGCAAGACATTTATTTCTATTGAATTTATTCTCATTATATATCGTCCAATGCTGTAGCTTGTCAAATCTTTTTTAAATTCTGACTGCCATCTACTGCATGAACTATCCCTTTCAGCTTTATGTCATCTGCAGATTTGATGAACATACATCCATGACATTATTCAAGTCATTGATAAAAATGTTAAACATCAAAGAGCCAAGTATAAATCCCTAGGCTACTCTACTGGAGATCTCTTCCTGAGTTAACATTGAATCATTAACAACTAGTTTTTGAGTCTGGGCATTCATCCAGATTTGAATCTCTCTGAATGTATTATCATCCAATTCATATCTCTTTAATGTTTCTAAAAGAAAAAAGTTCAAGAGAATTTGGTCTGCTCTTTGCAGTTTTACCACTTAGTACTATGTGTTATGAGCCTATTGGTTGTCCAGTTATTCAGTCACAGCCTTCTCTTTGTGACAACACTGGACCATGACACACCAATCCCTTCCATCTTCCACCATCTCTCAAAGCCTGCCCAGGTTTATGTTTGTTGTTATAGGACAGTATTTATGCATCTCATCCTCTGGCATGCGCTTTTCCTTTTGCCTTTAATCTTCCCTAACTCATGTTTTTTTCCAATAAATCTTCTCATTATGTGGGCAAAGCATTTAAGATTCACCTTTAATATTTGACCTTCCATTGAACAGCCTGAATTAATTTCTTTAACTGTTGACTGGTTTTATCTCCTTGCTATTCAAGAGATTCTCAAAAGTTTTCTCCAGCACCACAATTCAAAAGCCTTGATTCTATAGCACTCAACTTTCCTTAGTCCAACTCTCACATATTGCTACTGGAAAAGCATAGCTGATGACACAGATTATTGTTGGTGAGATGATGTCTTTGCTTTTTAATATGTTATCCAGATTTGCCATAACTTTCTTTCCTGGGAGGAAACATCTTTTAATTTCATGGTTACAGTGCCATCTACAGAGATCTTTGAGTCCAAGAATATAAAGTCTGACATTGTTTCCATTTCTTCTCTCTCTATTTGCCAGGAAGTGATAGGACCAGTTGCCAAGAACTTAGATTTTTTGATGTTATGCTTCAAGCCAGCTGTATATTTTCCTCTTTTACCCTAATCAGGAAGCTTCTTAATTCTTCACTTTCTACTGTGAGAGTGGTATTATCTGCATTTCTGAGATTGTTGAGATTTCTCCAAGCAACCGTCATTCTGATTTTTAATTCATTCACTCTGGCATTTTACATAATGTACTCTGTACATAAATTAAATAAATTAGGTAACAATATACGACCTTGTTAGACTCCTTTTCTAATCTTAAACCAATCAATTGTCTACATTTAGTTCTAACTTTTGCTTTTTTTTTTTTTACTAATTATTTTCCTGTATGTTTTTTATGTTATCTTCCTGATCTATGTATTTACTCTTTGCCATGCAAAAATAATCTTAACTATATGAACTATGTTTAATACTACTTACATGTGTCAAAACTTTTCTCATTATAGGGAAAGTATTCCCTATCCCACCCTAGGAATTGCTTTCCTACATTTTTTCTGTGGATCTTCAAAGCATGGTCAATCTTTATACCCAAATACCTTTAGAAACACTTGACTTCTTTCTGATTCCAGAAAGCACAAGATTACCCCCCTCAGATCAAAGAGGTACCATAGAGAAACTGTTTTCCCAAGTGAGAAATGAGAACAATTTTGCACTCATCAATCAACCAACTAACCAATCAACCTCAAGTACCTACTCTGAGCCCAGAGAGTGCAATAACTAATATATATAATATCCAAAAACTCTTAGTTTTTTTTAAGCTTTAGTAGCTCAAAACAGCATTTAGACTCTTAGGACAAAATAGATAGATAAATAGACAAATAAGTAGATAAAAGATAAGCAGACTTGAAAATAGTCTGATAGAAATACAGAAAGATACATATATACATATATACAAAGGTGGATGGATATATATATATATATATATAAATATATATATATATATATATATAAATATATATATAGAGAGAGAGAGGGGGGGGGAAGAAGTGTGTGTGTGTGTGTGTGTGTGTGTGTGTGTGTGTGTGTGTGTGTGTGTGTGTGTGTGTGTGTGTGTGTGTGTGTGTGTGTGTGTGTGTATGAAATCCCTACCCCAAAGCACATTGGTATGGTGCTCTCTTCTGCTTTACTTCCTGGTAAGAATAAAATGCTTCCTTGGAAAAAAGAAGAGGCTAGAGATATCTTATTTTGCCTCACTTTGCATAAAAGAAGAATAGCCCTATCCAAACACATGGATCTTTCTCTACACATGGGGATTCACTCCACTATTCTCACTCCTTACATCTATATATTAAGATAAGAAATATAGGTAGAAAGATGTAGTTATTGATATGTATGGAGAGAATATATACATACATATACAAATGTATATACAGACAAACACACACAGAGTACCTATAGATCTGCATGTATATGTACTCACATACACACTTGACCTGAGTCTAAAAGGAAACCAGAAATTCCAAGAAGTGGAGATAAGGAAGGAAAACATTCCAAGAATTAGGAATAATAAGTATAAAACTGTAGAAACTGTAAATGGAGGCTTGTGTTCCAGAAAAATTGTTGTTGTTCAGCCATTTCAATCATGTCTAACTCTCTGTGATCCCATTTGAGGTTTTTGTGACAAAGATACTAGAATGGGTTTCCATTTCTTTATCCAGCTCTTTTAAGATGAGGAAACTGAGACAAGCAAGGTGAAGTGACTTGCACAGGGTCACATAGCTAGTAAATACCTGAAGTCAGATATGAACTCAGGAAGAAAAATTTTTCTGACTCCAGGCCCACCACGTATCCACTAGCCCATTTAGCTGCCCAAGAAGATGGCTAAAATGGCTGTGTGTTGAATGTAGTAATAATTAATGAATGTATAATCAGCCTGAAAAGGTAAAATGGAAATAGACTATAAAGTACTTTAAATGTCAAAGCAATGTTTGTATTGGGTTCTAGAAATAATTGGGAGACACCTGAGATTGTTGAATATGGGTTAAAATGGTTATACTTGCATTATAAAAAAAAAAAAATTAGCAACTGTGTGACTTAAAGTGTTGAGAGACATGAAGCAGGGAGATCAATTAAGAAATGAGTCTAATAGATGATAGAGGTCTGAACTAGTAAGATAGCTGTGTAAGGGGAGAAAAGGAGATGAAAACATAAGAAATAAAAATAATATTTGGCAACCTATTGATGATAGGGGAGAGTAAAGAGTTGAAGATGACTTTGAGGTTGTGAGCCTGCATAACTGAAAGAACACTTGTTCTCTACAGGGAAAAAAAAAAAGAGAGAGAATTTCAGAAGTGGAAGAGGATTTGGGGGGGAAATCACAAGTTATATTTTGTAAATTCTGAGTTTGAAATTGCTATGAAATAACTAGTTCAAAATGTGAGCAGTCCTAAATCTATCTATGAACTTTTGGCTAAGGATTCCTCCCTTATATCTCTTGACATTCCATGGGAACCAGCAGTACACAGGAACCATGTGTTAGTAACCCTTTTTCTTTGCTATGTGAAGAAACTACATCTTTTTCCAGCCATACAATTTATTTGATAATATTTTAGATTACTTCTATAAAATTTATTGGAATATACCATAATCTGCTTATACCTACCATATATCTTTCTGGTGCTTTTGTATGACTTGCAAGTTTAATTCTTTGCAAACTGCTAGTTTCTCTGTCCAAAGAAACCTCTAGGATTAAATATTAAATCACCTGCCTTTTAAAACCCTTCATAATCTACCTCTCTGCTACTTTTCCAGTCTTCTTACACCTTCTTCCACCTGTATATATACTCTATTATCCAGTGTCACAGGCCTCATTTCTTCTGTTCCCCACACAAAACATTCTATTTTCTGAATGAGTGCATTTTCAGTGGCTAAACTCCATGCTCAGAATGCTGTTCCTTCTCTCCCCCATCTTCTGGATTCTCTGACTTCCTTTATGTGTAGCTAAAATTCCCCTTCCACAAAATGTTTTTCCAAGTCCCTCTTAATGCTAGTGTTTGCCATTTTACAGCTTGTTATACATCACTATTTATATATTTGACTGTGAAGTTATTAAAATAGAGCCATTTTTGCTTTTCTTTGCATCCCCAGCACTTAGTTTATAGAAAGTGGTTAATAAATACTTGCTGACTTTTTCTTATTCCCAACTGTCTTTCCGTTGGGTTTGATATTTGAATGCTTACTTCTCCTTTGTCCATTTCAGTTGAATAAGGTCCATATGATTCCTACTTCTCCTATCCATTCCTCCATATTTACATACTTTTTTCCCTCTGTACTGCAGTATTGAGAAATTATTTAACATTTTCCAATTGCTCAAGTAACTTCAACTTTACAGCTTTTTTTTGATTCATGTTTATACTCTAAAGTCTTTATGATGCTCTAATATTTTTATCAGAAGTGCTCGTAAGTCTTCTATTTCATAAAAGATCCATGTTTCTATCGTATTAGAAACACTAGCCTCGGCAATAAGAGTCGAGAAAGATATAAAAGGAATTAGAGTAGGCAATGAGGAAACCAAACTATCACTCTTTGCAGATGATATGATGGTATACCTAGAGAACCCCAGAGATTCTACCAAAAAGCTATTGGAAATAATTCATAATTTTAGCAAAGTAGCTGGCTACAAAATAAATCCCCATAAATCCTCAGCATTTTTATACATCACCAACAAAACCCAACAGCAAGAGATACAAAGAGAAATTCCATTCAGAATAACTGTTGATACCATAAAATATTTGGGAATCTATCTACCAAAGGAAAGTCAGGAATTATATGAGCAAAATTATAAAAAAGTCTCCACACAAATAAAGTCAGACTTAAATAATTGGAAAAATATTAAGTGCTCTTGGATCGGCCGAGCGAACATAATAAAGATGACAATACTCCCTAAACTAATCTATTTATTTAGTGCTATACCAATCAGACTTCCAAGAAAATATTTTATTGATCTAGAAAAAATAACAACAAAATTCATATGGAACAATAAAAAGTCGAGAATCTCAAGGGAATTAATGAAAAAAAAAATCAAATGAAGGTGGCCTAGCTGTACCTGATCTAAAATTATATTATAAAGCAGCAGTCACCAAAACCATTTGGTATTGGCTAAGAAATAGATTAGTGGATCAGTGGAAAAGGCTAGGCTCACAAGACAGAATAGTCAACTATAGCAATTTAGTGTTTGACAAACCCAAAGCCCCTAACTTCTGGGAAAAGAATTCAATATTTGATAAAAACTGCTGGGATAATTGGAAATTAGTATGGCAGAAATTAGGCATGGACCCACACTTAACACCATATACCAAGATAAGATCAAAATGGGTCTATGACCTAGGCATAAAGAACGAGACTATAAATAAATTAGAGGAACATAGGATAGTTTATCTCTCAGACTTGTGGAGGAGAAAGAAATTTGTGACCAAAGATGAACTAGAGACCATTACTGATCACAGAATAGAAAATTTCGATTACATCAAATTAAAAAGCCTTTGTACAAATAAAACTAATGCAAACAAGATTAGAAGGAAGCAACAAACTGGGAAAACATTTTCACAGTTAAAGGTTCTGATAAAGGCCTCATTTCCAAAATATATAGAGAACTGACTCAAATTTATAAGAAATCAAGCCATTCTCCAATTGATAAATGGTCAAAGGATATGAACAGACAATTTTCAGAGGATGAGATTGAAACCATTACCACTCATATGTAAGAGTGTTCCAAATCATTATTGATCAGAGAAATGCAAATTAAGACAACTCTGAGATACCACTACACACCTGTCAGATTGGCTAAGATGACAGGAAAAAATAACGATGAATGTTGGAGGGGATGCGGGAAAACTGGGACACTAATGCATTGCTGGTGGAGTTGTGAACGAATCCAACCATTCTGGAGAGCAATCTGGAATTATGCCCAAAAAATTATCAAAATGTGCATATCCTTTGATCCAGCAGTGTTTCTATTGGGCTTATATCCCAAAGAAATACTAAAGAAGGGAAAGGGACCTGTATGTGCCAAAATGTTTGTAGCAGCCCTATTTGTAGTGG
This sequence comes from Antechinus flavipes, assembly GCF_016432865.1. Taxonomy (NCBI): domain Eukaryota; kingdom Metazoa; phylum Chordata; class Mammalia; order Dasyuromorphia; family Dasyuridae; genus Antechinus; species Antechinus flavipes. Next base: position 511,435,870 of record NC_067400.1, on the reverse strand, counting down.
CTAGAAACTGGAAATTGAATGGATGCCCATCAATTGGAGAATGGCTGGGTAAATTGTGGTATATGAATGTTATGGAATATTATTGTTCTGTAAGAAATGACCAGCAGGATGAATACAGAGAGGCTTGGAGAGACCTACATGAACTGATGCTAAGTGAAATGAGCAGAACCAGGAGATCATTATACACTTCGACAACGATATTGTATGAGGACATATTTTGATGGAAGTGGATTTCTTTGACAAAGAGACCTGAGTTTCAATTGATAAATGACGGACAAAAGCAGCTACACCCAAAGAAAGAACACTGGGAAACGAATGTGAACTATCTGCATTTTTGTTTCTCTTCCCGGATTATTTATACCTTCTGAATCCAATTCTCCCTACGCAACAAGAGAACTGTTCGGTTCTGCAAACATATATTGTATCTAGGATATACTGCAACATATCCAACATATAAAGGACTGCTTGCCATCTAGGGGAGGGGGTGGAGGGAGGGAGGGGAAAAAAAAATCGGAACAGAAATGAGTGTAAATATAATGTAATTATTAAATAAAAAAATTTAAAAAAAAAAAAAAAGATCCATATTTCTCCTTGAAGCATTTTATTTGGCTTTTTAGGATAAATTATTGTTGGTATTATACTTATCTCTTTGGCCTTTTGGAATATGTTTTCCAAGATGTCCTTTCATAAATTTTGTCATGACTTGTATAATGGTAACTATAGTTCATTGGTGTCTGAAATACTTCTTTCTGGATTTTTAATGTGGGAGATCTGAATTTTGAAAATAAGCATTCCTAGGACTTTTCAATGTTCCCTTCAGGAGATGAACAGTGAACTATTTTTTCTCTGCTCTGGTTCTAATAGATCTGGGAAGTTTTCTATTTATTATTCTTGAAATATAGATTTTTTTCCCCCTGATTTGCAGAACCTTATGAATCTTAAACTATCTCTCCTAGACATTTTCTAGATCAATCATTTTTATATCACATATTTTATATTTTCTTCTTTTTTATAATTCTTTAGATTTTGTCTTCATGTTTCTTGTTTTATGTCTTGATTTCTATTTGGTCTTTTCCAAAATGTCTATTTATTATTTTTATTCTAAGCTACTTATTCTCTTTCAGTTCTTACCTCCAGAGATTTCATTTATTTAAATCTCTTAATTTTTTCTAGGTGTTCTTGTACTCTTTGTGGAGAATACTTTTTTCCTTTGAATCTCTCATTATTATTATATGTAATGGAGTTATTATCTTCTTTTGAAAGTGTCACTACATTTTTAATAATTTTCTATACTGACTGATCAGTAGATTCTTTGATTTACTCATTTCTCCAGTATTAGTTCCTGAACTGGGACTTTGGGCCAAAACCAAACTTTGTTCCAAGTAGCACTTTTGGGTATAGTTTGGAGTCTTCTAGATTCTTACATTGATCTCTACCTTCCAGAATTTAATGGCCCTTGATTTTGGAGATATGGGGTGCCAGATATTCAGATACCTCTTGGTCATCATAAGACAGAATGTAAGAGAACTCCAAAGAGTTGACTATTCCTGTTTGAGAGTGGAGGTCTGAATTTTATGGCACCAATTGTTGCATATCTATATTCTGCTTCTCTCCATAGTTTAAGATCCCCATTTTCGGACTTTCTCAGCATTCCTGGCACTTTCTCAGGAAAGGTCTCAGCTCTTGGCACTTCTGGATATAAAGTTTTACACACTTCTTAAACCCAGTCTCTGATTATGCTGATATTTGCATTACAAAGAATTGTCCTTCTCTATTGCTTTGGCTCCTGAATTTTTGTGCAATTTGGTGATAGAAAAAAAATTACTATACTTTGCCAATAGATTTCTTGATCATTATTTGGTCTAGAGTGATCTTCAAGGTTTTCCTAGAATATGTTTGTGGGAATTGGGTGATTTGGCTCTCATGCAGGCAACCATCCTAGATGAAAATCTATAAAATTTTGCTATTTCAGAACTAGATAAACTAAAATCAGTCATTAAAAAAAAACATTTTTAAACATAAAATCAACAAAGACCAAGATTAAATATTTAAAAACAATTTATAGTAATACTGTAATTAAAATAAGGTATTAATCTATAAATATATTATTGAGACTTTTATAAAGATATATTTGACTTCTTATAACAAAAATAAATAAAAATTGAGTTAGTTGATTTTTAAAAGTATTAAGCACTTCATTTGTTTAAGGTCTAATGGTAATAACTAGGTACATAAAGATTTTAAAAATGATACAATCCTTCCTCCCCTCCAAAAGCTAACATGATATTGGGGTAGTATATTCATATAATATGATGATAACAAAGTAAAGATTCAGCAAAATTCTCCAGGAATATTTAAGCAGATGAAAACAAACTTTTAGAGAACAATTATCATTGTACATGAATAGAAAAGATAAATTTGGTAAAATATTAATGTTTCCTCAAAATAATTTATGGATCTAATGTGATACAAATGAAAACACTAGTGGTAACTTTACAGAAATGGATAAAATGATGTATGAAAACAAAAGAAAAAGAAAAAAGGGGTCACTTTGAATGCAACAAAAAATTCTACAAACAGTGGACTTAAAATGCTTTAGATAGTGTTAAGATTTTTAAAAACTTTAGATACTGTTAAATATCAATGCTATATGGTATTAAAAAAGAAAAATAGAATAATCGATAGAATATAGATTCCATAGAGGAAAAAACTTTCCATTGTATGAGATGACATCCCAGTTGCAATAAAAGAAAAAAGACTATTTCATAATATTGCAGAAGAAAGATTTATCTTAGAAAGTTTTTGAGAAAGTCATGTATATTAAATAGTAGAAAAAGGGAAAATTATTCAATAAATATTGTGGGAAAGTGGATAGCACTGTGGCAGAAAAAGAGCATAAATCTATACCTTACTCTATATAACACAATAAATTACAGGAGGATCAATGAGTTAAACACAAAAAGAAACCACAAAAAAGTTGGATGAAAATGAGTAATCTAGTTATCTCAATTCCAAAAGTGAGATAAAGTCTTTGTTATTGAAAAATAGAAAAAAAATTGTTGGAAGGAAAGGAGATTGATTTCATAACATAGAAAATGAATACATACAAAAAGACTATACAGCCAAAATTTCATAGCAAGAAAAGAAACATTGAATAGATTTGGAGGGTGTAGAGGAATTTCATGCTTAGAATATCTTACCTTCCTCAATATATAAGGATGGGGTACTAGTTTATAAAGCATAATCTAGTTTATAAAACATAATCTAAATGGATAAATAACTTTGAAAAAATGAGTATGCTATTTACAAGGAAAAACACAACATGTAAAATCACTTTAAAAGGTACATAATAATATTTAATAATGATTACACCTGGCACTTTATAAATATCATTTCCTGCTTATCCTCAAAACAATCCTGAGAAGTAGGTGCTATTGTTTTCCTCATGCAACAATCAAGGAAACTGAAGCAGTCAGAGATTAGTTGACTTCCTCAGAGTCACACAACAAGCAAGTGATTCAGCCTGGATTTGAACTTGGGTTTTCATGACTTGAGGCCTAGCACTTTATCTACTACATTACCAGATTCCTCTGCACTTTATTCATAATCAGAGAAATATAAACTTCAATAACTCTGACTTGCTACTTCATGCTTATAAAACTGTTAAGAATGCAAGCTCAAAAAAAGATGTTGATGTATCTCTGGGAAAAGACTCACAAATAAATACGAATGGTAGAGTTACTAATTGATGTTATCTTTTCTCTTTTTTATGCTTCACTGTATTTAGACACCAATTTGTTCTCTCTGGGTATGGATGACATTTTTCATCATAACACCTTCACAATTGTATTGGATCATTGTATTGCTGAGAATAGCTAAGTAATCACCGTTAATGATCTTACAATCTCTATTTGAGCTCCTGCTAGTGTCCCTCAGATCAGTGCCAGATCAAGCCTCTGAATTGGTTTTGAGGTAGCAGAACCCATAAATATTTGGAGTACAACAAATTTCCAGAAATCATTTATTGCCTGTTTTTCTCAGTTCTCCTGTAAAATCGGGAAAAAATGAAGAAGAAAATGGCAAACCTCTTCAATATCTTTGCCAAAAATATCCTATAGATGGGTCCGTGAGGTCACAAACTATCCACATGACTGAATGATTGAAAAACAAACTAAAAGAATACCTTTAACCTGGGGGTGGTATTCTCCATGGGAATCCAATCAGAGTGCAAATTGGAGGAGAAATCTGGAGGAGGTACCCCATATGATTATTCAAATATTACAAAACTAAAGAGAGTTTCTATAAAGTTGTAGTAATGAAAGAGAAAAACTAGGGCTAAGACAATATTTATGATTCCTTTCTACGTGGTTTAATCATTAAGATGAGTATCTTCTTTTCACCAACATAAAGCTCTTATATTAGAAGCTCTGTTTAGAGTTTAAGGAATTGAAACATGTGGACTTGAAATAAATGGTGTATAAATAGCTCTGATGGGTCAATCTGAACTGATTGTAATCATATAGAGAACAAGACCAATGAATAGAGTGTTTTACATTGCAGTGGAGAAGGAGGATGTGAAGTTGGGTTATCAGGATGAAGACCAGAGGATATAGCAAATCAGCAGCCCAGATTGACCAAGGTGCTAAGTGATAAGGTTGCTAGATAGAGCTTATCTTTTGGATATTTTGAGCTAATTAGTGTTTTGGAGTTTTAATTCTTTATAAAGTTTAAGAGGCTCAGAATATAAAGAGGCTGAAAATGGATAGATTAACTATAATCCATGCTAGATATAATTCATTTTGTATTTATTATAATTTTGCTTTGTGATATTTTGCAGGCATGAGTCCCTTCTGGGAGGATATAGGGTTTCCCAATTGACCCTTGCTTTCTACAATTGTGCTTATAGTGTCTTACTGCCTCCATGTTGATGCTCATGTCCGTAGGCTTAGTCCTTGTCCAGATACTCAGTTTATTCTAGGGAAAGATCCTAGAGAAAACAACCTCAGAATAATATAAAAACAATAGGAATCAATTGAATACAAGGCTTTATTGCAATCAACATGGAAGAGAAAGGAAAAATAAGAAAGGAGGACCCAACATACAATTCAGGCACATATACTAACATAAGATACAGCTCATATAAGGACAGTATTCTATCAGGATAACAGAAATACCAGTCCTTTCAACAAGAAGGCAGTGCTCCAGTAGGAAGGTATGGTCCTGCTGAAGGAAAGCATATGTATTCCTGGAGTGAAGAAGATGCTACAAAATGTACTTATGAGATTGGGATTCTTATGTTCTTATTTTGAGGGACCACTCTGAAGTTGAGTTGCATATCATCGGTTACGGTAAAGTATTATTTTGAGGGTTTGTCATCAGGGAGAAAAAACAAGCTAGTGATAGAAAAATATCATTGAATGGGGTTTACACATCAGCAAGAAAAACAAGTTGGTGGTAGACAAAATGTCATTTGGGAGACACATTTACACAAACCTTTGAAAAATGTTATTGTTAGCATTTTCCCATGAGTATGTTCTGTAAACTTACAATTTTCCTTAAGAGAAGATGATCACAATGGACTCAAAACCATCAAGTCTAATCTAACAATGATTTCTATGTATAGATTCTATACATGTATACATTCTATGTATTCCTCCTTTAGGGGAAACTGTCATGGTGGTCTATAAGACCCAATCTTGTAACTAATATATATATACATATATATATATATATATATATATATATATATATAAATATAATGTTTGTGTATCTACATACACATATATATATACATATACATATATATGCTATACATACTATACTATATAATACATATATATTATATGTAACTTTAATATATCTTACATTATATAATATAGTTATATAATGCAATAGTTATAAGATTAGGCCTCATTATTTTTGGACCATCAGGATCGTTCTGTGGCTGATAACTTTCTATGAATCTGTTATTTTTTTTTCTTTTTCCTACTTCACTGTTCCTTCCCCTCCCTCCATGTTTCTTTATTAATATTGAACTTGAGATAATAAAATAGAGTATTAGATAAATGTTTATTCATGTTTATGACAAGAACTCTATCCAGAAGGTCATCTGGAGAGATTAAGGGATGGCTGTGCCCTAACAAACCTTTTCCAGTAACCTTCTGACAATATCAGAAGCCTCTTAAAAAATGAGAAGGCTATGGTCTCAGCTTGGAAATTTCAGCTAAGGACTGGCTATTATTATCTTTGTCTTATGAGGCTGCAGAAAAAGAATAATTTATCAGACAAAAGTGTTGAACAGTCTCCAGGCACCTCAACTATTGAACCCTTCATCATTGACTATTGTAATTCTTATATAACAAGAGGCCAACAACTACAGGAGGATTACAGAGGTAAGGTGCTCCTTTGACCACAGATACAATGATTTCCTGTTCCTAACCCAAGGTTAGAGAATCAGGATGGGTGTAGTCAGAAGTGAAGAGTAGACTGGATTATGGACAAACCAAACGAGGAAAATTTCAAGAATTCTGGTTTAATGTAGAAATACAACACCTCAGTGAAATACTAGGATAGAATCCTAAAGTAATAATGTTGATAATAAAGAAGAAAGGGGAAGAAAAAGTCTGGCTGGGGAGAGAACTAGGAACAATTTTTTTGGGGAAAAGTCAGTTATTAAACAGGTTCAGTAAAGCAAATAAACAACAGCATTGTTTAATATATAAAACTCTGCTAAACAACAACAAACAAAATCAAAACTTTCCCCAGCTCATCAAATCTTTAATAGTCTAACAATTGACATGATTTTTGTAAACTAGTGACTGGGAGAATTCAATGGTGAGCTCAGAAAATGGCTTTTCTAAGCAGTTCTAATACACAGTTCCTCAATGTGCAATTCTTTCCTTCATAAAAAAGCTAAAGACATTTCTAGGGCCAGACTGATAAATTTCTGTAAAGGAATTACAGTAGATGTTAAGAATAGGGTTCTGGAAAATAAGAGATATTAAAGTGAGGGCAGGTGAGTATGAAGAAATGTCTTTTTACTTAGACTCCTGAATGTTTTTTCCTTCTTTTGTGCTCATTTTTTAAATAGTATTCTCACTCTGTTTTTAAATACAGTTTCCTGGAAAATACTGCTGATGCTAATCTTTCTATTAGTTATCTGGATGTTCTTTATGGTTTCAGGAAATTTCTCAAAAATAGGATTTATTTTCTTTCTCCTGTCTAGACCAAGACAAAACTGAATTACAGGAGGAATGGTCAATGGAATGTTGTACTACTATAGCTATGACCACAACCACAACCATGACTGCAGTTATGACTATTACTATTACTATTACCACTACTAAAATGTATAGGGTTTTATGGCTTGCAAATTGCCATCTATATTAGCTTATTTGATCTTCAAAACAAATCTGTAAGGCAAATGTTATTGTTACCCCCATTTTGCAGATAATAAACTGACTTGTCCATCATCACAAAATAAGTATGATACTGAACTTGAGATGATAAAATAGAGCATTAGATAAATGCACTGATATTTATTACATGAATTCCACCATGGTGCTTGAAGCAGTATTTCTGTAGCTACCAAGTGACTCAAGAATTTCTTCTATTTCACCTTGGCCTAGCATTTTGTTTCTGAATGTTATTCCTAAGTCCTGAAACCCTAATCTTCTGGGCTGGAGAATATCTTCTTTATATGTTCTAAGACATTATATGTTATGGTCAGCCCCAAGAGGTTGGCCTACAAGTTGGAAATTTCCAAATCCAAAATTAATTTCTGTTTGTTAAAAATACAGAACAATAAATTGAATGGTTTTGTGGCAATAGGAGTTTTGGAACCTCTATAAAATCTTAAATATAATTACTATCAATGCTAAGATCTTATATTCCATTTATGCATGATAATACTAGGTATTACAATTGCTCAGCTGGATGGAAAGGCATCCAGGTGATAGTGTGGCATCTTCCTTCAAATAAAGTGAGGAGATTAGGATCATAAAATCACAGACTTCAAGCTGGAAGGCATTTAAAAGTCATCTGGTTCTGTCCCCTCATTTTACAAATAAGGAATTCAAGATCCAGGGAGATTTCACAATTTCCCAAAAGTTACACAAGTAATGGGTGAGCACCCAGGTGCTCTGACTTCAGAACCATTGATTTTTTACTATCCCATGATGCTCCTTTAAAAAGGAAAATAAAGTTTTAATATAATCAGGAGATAATTACAAAGCATTCTAAACCATACTATTTAGACTTTTAAAGAAATAAGCAGTCTAATCCCTTTTAAAGGTAGAGAAATTAAGTCAAGAGAAATTCAATAGCCAGTCAAAAGATCACATTACCAATTAGTAGTAGAATTGGGACTAGATATCAGATTATGTGAATCTTAGTCCAGTTCTTTTCACTAAGAAAACTAGGATAAAAAAAGAAAAAGAAAAGAAAACTAGGATAAAGAAACTAATTTTATTCACTATAAATGTCACCATCACAATTTTTAGGCTTTTTCACTCCTTTAGAGTATGTCCCCTCTTTTCTTAAATGAAAAATCTACTTTCACAGTTCACTACCAGTATGTATTCTCTCTTTTCACAAACTGGAAAATCCAGAAACAGTCCATCGAACTTAAAGATGAGTCTGATTCATCTATGGAAATGGGAAGTCAATCTCCAGTTCTGGGCAGATCTTCAGCAGTTCCATTTGGCTTTACTATTTAAAGTCCTGGCTATAGTCTACTTTTTCATATTTATTTCACATTATTCTCTCTATCATGTTATATATTTTAGTCAAACTGGATTATTTTCTGTTCCACAAACTACTTACTTTCTCCTTGCCTTTGGTTGAACTCCTTGCCTCAAATACATTCCTTCTTTACTTCATCTCTTACATTACTCATCTTTCTCCAAAGATTATGTCCTACCTTCTTTGGAAAGGCTTTCTTTCCCTTTATTGTTATATTCTCTGTCTCTCTGCCTCTAATTCTTTTTCTCTTCTGTCTCTGCCTTTCCCTCTCTCCTTTAATTATCTTGTATTTTCTTTTCTGTAAGCACTTTCAGACAAGAATGGTTTCATTTTTATCTTTGTAGGCTTAGCAGAGTGCCTTGAACACTTTTTGAGGATTATTGAGTTGACTTGTATAAGGATTTCCCAGCATCTGCCAATATAAATTATCCCCTGAGGCAAGGTTGTTAAGGGACTTGCCTAGTATTACACAATCAAAATGTGATACATAGTAAGTTTTGACTGAGGCTAGTTTTCTACACATTATATCAAATTGCTTGAATTTTGTAACTAATAGTGTATTAAGAAAACTAGGAAGCATTATGAATTACAATTGGGTAATATGACACTGGTAAAATTGTTTAACAAGTGTCAAAAGAAAAAAAGAAAACGAAATATTGTACCTTGCCTGACACCATGCAAATCTACCAGAAACAATTTAGAAAGCAAACAGTTGTATTTTTGTTGTTCAGTCATTCCATCATGTTCAATTTTTGTTACCCCATGGACTATATAAAACAACAGTCCTTCTATCCTCCTCTATCTCTCAAAGTCTGTCAAAGTTCTTCTAAAACACATCTCATACCATTTCCTTTTCCTTTTATCTTCTTATGCTTCTCATGAGTTCTGTTTTTTGAAGAATAAATTTTCTGTTCAATTCTGGTCTTTTCACCAAAAATAATCAAAATTTCCCTATTTCATTGAATGTCCATCTTTTCCCCTGAAAGATTATATTTAGTTTGGCTGGGTAATTAATTATTGGCTTCAACCCAAGCTCCTTTGCCCTCTGAAATATGATATTTTAGGCCCTTGAAACCTTGCAATATTTTCTCCTTGACCTGATAATTCTGGAATTTAGCTGTTATCTTCCTTGGAGTTTTCATTTTGTGGTCTCAGGAGGTGATTGGTGGCTTTTTTGAATTAGTACTTTACCCTCTAGTTCTAGAATATCAGGGAAATTTTTCTTCCTGAATTCTTGAAAGATGATGTCCAAATTCTTTTGTTCATTATGATTTTGTGGTAGTTTAAAAATTGTTAAATTATCTTTCCTGAAACTAATTTTCAAGTCAATGTTTTTCCAAGGAGATATTTTACATTTTCTTTTTTTGTTTGTTTGTTTTTCTTTTGATTTTGTTTGATTGATTCTTGAAATCATTGAGTTATTCACTTTCATTTGTTCAATTTTACTTTTTAGTGAATTATTTTCTTCAGTTACCTTTTTAAACTTCTTTTGCTTTTAGCCAATTGAACTTTTAAATAAGTTGTTTTGTTTAATGGATTTTTTTTCCCCATTTCTCCAATTCTATTTTTTAGGGCTTTGTTTTCTTCAGACAATTTCTGTGTTTTCTTTTCCAAATTCTACTGCCAAGCTCTCATTTTCTTTCCCCTATATTTCTTTTAACTCTCTTTTTAGATCCTTTTTTGAATTCTTCCAAGAGAGCTTTTGGAGTTGGTGACAACTCCTATCACCCTTTGAGGCTTCATCTGGAGATATTCTGCCTTTAGTGTCTGTAGAGTTTGAAGTCCTTTTCTCCCTATCTCCATAATAGCTTTCTAAGGTCAGACCTTTCTTTTCCTTTTTTGCTTATTTTTAAAGATTGAAGCCTGCTCCTAGGACAAAGAGAAAATTGTTCTGACCTTACTCTACTAGGGCAGGACAGGAGGTTTACACTGCCCTGGGACTGGTGCTTTTAGCTTCCTTCTCATGATGGGTAGGCATGGCCAAGTTCTGCTTGTCAGGTTGGGGTTCAGGGGCTCACTATTTGCCTTTTGTAGTTGCATTGCAGATTTTACAGCTAATCTACTGGTCAGTGGCTTCTGAACTGGGACAGAGTAATCAATGCAGCTGTATTTTGACTAAGAGCCTCTCACCAGACCCCTGCACCAGGCTTCTCTTCCCTGGGTCTCCCTAAGCTGGGCCTACACTGGGCTGCATCCCATTATCTCCTTAGCCCCCACCTGATTGAGACAGACCTTTTCTGAAGTCCTTCCAAGATATCTTCTGCTGGAAATGTGTTACACTCCAAATATTTGTGGGTTCTGTCATTTTAAAATCAATTCAGAGGATTAATATGGTGTTGATTCTGAGGGAAGCCAGCAAAGTCCTGTCTACTCGCCAACATCTTGGCTCTGGTCCTCTCTGCTCTTAAACAAGGCCAGAATATCATTGTATACTTCAACAGCAATACTATACTAAAGTACCACTACTCACCTCTTAGATTGGCTAAGATGACTGGAAAAGATAATAATGAATATTAGAGGGGATGTGAGAAAACTAGGACACTAAGAGGTTATCTGATCCAACCATTCTGGAAATCAATTTGGAAGTATGCCCAAAGGACTATCAAAGTGTCTATATACTTTGATCCAGCAATGTCGCTACTGAATCTATATCCCAAAAAGAAAAAAAAAAGAAAAGAAAAGAAAAAGGACCCACATATGCCAAAATGTTTATAGCAGCCCTTTTGTAGTGACAAAGAACTGGAAAACCGAGTGGATTCCCATCAGATAATGACTGAATAAGTTATGGTATATAAATGTTATGGAATATTATTGTACCATAAGACACAATCAGTAAGATGATTTCAGAAAGGCCTAGAGAGACTTACATGAACTGATGCTAAGTGAAGTGAGAAGAAGATTATATGATGATCAATTCTGATGGACATGGTTCTTTTCAACAGTGAGTTGATTCAGACCAATTTCAATGGTTTTGTGATGAAGAGAGCCATCTGCACCCAGTCCTCTGACTGTGGGAACTGGATGTGGATCACAACATAGGATTTTCATTTTTTTGTTGTTGTTGTTTGCTTGCTTTTGGTTTCCTTACTCATTTCCCCCCTTTTGGACCTAATTTTTCTAGTGCAGCATGATAAATGTGGGAATATGTATAGAAGAATTGCAAATGTTTAACATATATTGGATTACTTGCTCTCTAGGAATTGGGGTTGGGGAAAGGAGAGAGAAAAATTTAGAATACAAGGTTTTGCAAGAAAACTTTCTTTGCATGTATTTTGAAAATAAAAAGCTATTATTAAAAAAAGAATTCAACAATAACTTCAGGCAAGAAATCACAAAACAAAAACTCCAAGGAATAACACCCAAATTCTAGAATTATCAAGTGAAGGAAAACATATTGTAAGTGATGAGAAAGAAACAATTAAAATAGTAAGAAGTCACAATCAAGATTACACAGGATTTAGCAGCAACAACCTTAAAGAATTAGAGGTCATCAAACTTGATATTCTGGAAGGAAAAGAAGCTAGGACTAAACCAATAATCATTTACCTGGCAAAACTGAGCATAAGTCTAGGAGGTGGAGGGAATGATTATACAATGAAATAGAAGGATTTCAAGCTTTAATATGGAGAAAACCAGAACTGATCAAAAAAATTTTTTTCCAATATCAAGACCCAAGAGAAACATAAATAGGTAAAACAGGGAAAGGAAACATAAGGGATTCAATAAAGCTAAATTGTTTACATCCCTACATGGGAAGATTATGCTTGTAATTCTTAAAAATTGTACAACTAAAATTATACACACACACACACAGGTATAATATATAAGGTAAATTGAGGAAATGATCAAAAAAGGAATAAAAAGGAGGAGGATGATAAGTGCAAAAAGAAGGGAGAAGTAGAATAGGGTAAATTATTTTATATGACAAGGCATGAAAGATCTATTAAAGTGGAAGAGAAAATGAAAGGGTGGGCTAGGGGTATGGCTTGAAACTTATGAAATATGATACTTATGAGAATTGGCTCTAAGAGGGAATAATATACAAAATCAGTTGAATATAGAAAACTATATTACCTGATAGGAAGGAGGAAGGGAGGACATTAAGTAAAGGGATGGAGAGAGACTGACAGAAGATAGGGCAAATTAGGGGAAGTGGTAGACAGAAGCAAAGCACCAATGGGGAGAGGTCAAAAAAGGAAGGACAGGAGGATGGAGTGAAATATACAAGTAGTGATCATAACTGTGAATATGAATGGGATGAACTCTCCACAAAACAGAAATAAATGGCAGAGTGGATCAAAAAAATAGAATACTACAGTATATTGTTTACAAGAAACAGTTCAAATACATATAGAGAATAAAATAAGGGATTAGAGCAGAATCTATTATACATCAGCTGAAGCAAAAAAGGGGAGGTAGCAATCCTGATTTAAAACAAAGCAATAGCAAAAACAGACCTAATTAAAAGAGATGTCTTGCTAAAAAATACCATAGATAATGAAGCAATTAATCCTAAAACCATAAGTAAGTGGCATATTTTTCAAACTCCTAAAAGAGAAGTTAAGGGAGTTCAATATAGTAGTAGAAGAGTTAGTTGTAATAAAAGGGAAGAAAAAACTATAGAAGGAATTAGAATAGGCAATGAAGGAAAAAAATATCACATTTTGCAGATGAAATTTTAGTATACTTAGAGAATCAACTAAAACTTTCTTAATTAAAGAAAGAAATGCAAGTTAAAACAACTTACCAAGTGTTAAGATAACACTTCACACCTATCAGATTGGCCAAAATGCTGAAAAGGAAAATGATAAATGTTGGAGAGGATATGGGAAAATTGGAACACTAATGCATTGTTGATTAAGTTGTGAACTGATCCATCCATTCTGAAGAGTAATTTGGAATTATGTCCAAAAGCAACTAAACTATGCGTACCTTTTTTCAGTTCTTTTAAATTTTTTATAAAGCTTTTTATTTTCAAAACACATGCATAGATAGTTTTCAACATTCACCCGTGCAAAATCTTGTGTTCCAGATTTTTTTCTCCCTCCCTTCCTCAATCCCTTCCCCCAGATAGTAAGCAATCCAATATATGTTAAATATGTGTAATTTCTCTATACATATTTCCATAATTATTATACTGCATAATAAAAATCAGATCAAAAAGGGAAAAAATGAAAAAGAAACCAAAATCAAGCAATCAACAACAACAAAAAATAAATAAAAACACTATGTTGTGATCCGCACTCAATGCCCACAGTCCTCTCTCTGGAAGCAGATAATTCTTTCCATCATAAGACCATTGGAACTGGCTTTAATCACCTCACTGTTGAAAAGAGCCACCTCCATCAGAATTGATCATTGTATAATCTTCTTGTTGTTGTGTACAATGAATGTTCTTTTGATTCTACTCTCTTTTACTTAGCATCAGTTCATGCAAGTCTCTCCAGGCCTCTCTGAAATCATCCTGCTGATCGTTTCTTATAGAACAATTATATTCTATAACATTTTTATACATAACGTATTCAGTAATTCTCCTGCTGATGCTATGCATACTTTTTGATCCAACAATACCACTACTAGGTCTGTATCTCAAAGACATCATAAAAAAGGGGAAAGGACATACATGTGCAAAAATATTGAGAGTAGCTATTTTCATAATGGTAAAATATTGGAAAATTTAGGGGAAACCCCTTAGTTAGGGAATGGTTGAACAAGCTGTGGTATATGGATATAATGGAATATTATTGTTCCATAAGAAAGGATGAACAGACATATTTCAGAAAAACCTGAAAAGAATTGCATGAACTGATGCTGAGTTAAGCAAGCAGAACCAAGATTTTTTTTTTACACAATGTCAGCAATATTGTGTGATGATCAACTATGAATGACTCAGCCTTTCTCAGCATCAAAATGATCCTAATCAAATATAAAGGACTCATGAAGCAAAATGATATCCATATCTAGATAAAGAACTGATGTACTCTGAATGCAAATAGGAACATATATTTTTCACTTAATTTATTCTTTCTCATGTTTTTTTCTTTTGATTTGTTTCTTCTTCCACAATTATGGCTAATGTGAAAATGTGTTTTACATGATAGCATATGTTTAAATTATATTAATCTTTCTACCATTTTCAGAAGAGGGAAGGGGAGTGAAGAAGAACTTTTGATGAGTAATTGAGGAAAAAATAAAATACTACTAAAAGCAAATAAAAAAGAATCTTGCCAGCAATTACTAAGAGAGATCTCAGCCCCACCCTCATAATTGTCACAGGACAATCTATTCCCTTTACCTTTCTCAATATGAATAATGGAGGTATCCTTAAACTCCTAGAAGGTAATCTCTTCTTGCCATATAATCCAGAAATTTTCAGTTGGCTTTTTTTTGACCAATGTAATCTCAGTTGAAATAGAATCAACACAGGTGCTTTGTCATACACACAATGTCTAATGACAGTCAAAATCTCTTCTTAGATTAGAATATCAACTAAAGAAGAATTGACCTTAACCTGAGGTAAATGGTCAATGGTTTCAGTATTGACTGATGATGTTCTATTGAGAGCACTATGAAAGTGTTCAGTCCATCTTTCTAGGATCTTGTCCTTATTATTAATTAATATGACTCCATCAGGACTGAGTAGTTTAAATGCACCATAGATCATTGGCCCATAAATAGCCTTCAGACTATCATAAAATCACTTTGGATTGTTCCTATCAGCATAAAATTGAATTTCACCTCTTTTTCACACCGAGCCAAGAATCCCGCATCCCTCTAAGCTTTGTTTGTATATTAGTTTTGATGGAATTAAATGATGCCTTTTTGGAGATGGATGAACTATTCTTCTGGTATACCCTGTATAGTTCTCATTTTTCATTTACCAGCTTTAAATTTCCTCACCGTTTTATCAAACCTGTCTTGATGTTTTAGTGTTCTGACCCAGATGAACAAATGCAGTGCTGTACATCAAATATCTGAAAGATGTCCATTCCTTTTCTGCTCCACTGTTACCAAGTGTTAGCTCAACTTTCCCTCCAAATTAGCAACAAATGTTCTGGTTCAGAGAAGCGCTAATCTGTAGATATTAATTCTTTTGGTAGTCATTTTGTCTTGGGGATGCAAATATTTAGCTTGGAGAGTATGTCTACAATCAGCCTAACACTCTCATATCCTGTCTGTCTCTTCTTATAATCACATGGTCTATTAAATGTCAGTGCTTGCTGTGAGGGTATATCCACAAAGTTATATTGTGTTTAGGTAAACAGAAGACAATGTTGGTGATAAGAAGGTCATGAGATGCACAAGTCTTCAATAGAAAGTAACCACTGCTTTTGTTTCCAAGTCTATTTCTCCCAAGGATTCTTTTGCTATATCTGATAGTCTGAGCCTACTCTAGTATTAACATTACCCAGAATTATAAGCTTGTCCTCTTTGGCACATTGATAAGAAGGGTCTCCAAGTCTTCATAAAATTTTTCAGGGTTCCTCATGGTGGGAGTATAGGCACTGATCATGGTGGCAAAGCATTTCTCTGCACGTGCCAATCACATTGTCATGATCCTATCATTCACTCCTTTTGGCAAGCATACAAGTTTAATGACTAGGTTAGTTTTGATTCCAAAACCTGAGCCAGTTTTACCACGCTCCTTTCACTGCAGATGCTTCAGAAAAAAATGTGTATCCAACTCTGACTTCAGTAAGCTGGTCTTTATTTATCAGCCTCCTTTCACTCAAGGCTACTACTTTGAGGTGATACCTGTGGAGTTCTCTCATAACAAGAGCTATTCATTTTTCACATTCACTGTATTTTTGTATTGTATGTAAGTGTGTGCACATTCCCTGTCCCTATGGTGAGTGGAATCATCTTTGCAGAAGTTTTTGTGTATATATAGTATTTTAACTACAGAATGAAAACCCCAGTTGCCATAGTTGCCAGACAATTTTTAGGGTACCTTTTCTACCAATTTTCATTTATTTTGCATATTTTCCTTGCAGGTCACTGGATAATAAATTTATTTTTATTTTTATTTAATAATTACTTTATATTGACAGAATCCATGCCAGGGTAATTTTTTTACAACATTATCCCTTGCATTCACTTCTGTTCCAATTTTTCCCCTCCCTCCCTCCACCCCCTCCCCTAGATGGCAAGCAGTCCTATATATGTTAGATATGTTGCAGTATGTCCTAGATACAATATATGTTTGCAGAACCGAACAGTTCTCTTGTTGTACAGGGAGAATTGGATTCAGAAGGTATAAATAACCCTAGGGTACCTTTTCTATCCCTTTCCTCAACCAGGAGGCAAGCAATGTGATCTTTAAAACCTTGCTCCAATACACAGGGGGCTACCCAATCCCACTGTTGAAAAGATGATCCTATGGCCCAGGCTGCCTCTGTGTAGAGTTGTGACTAAAGCTCCCAGTGTATTCACACCAGTTGCTTCATCACTTATCTATCACCACAGAACTTTGAGATAAATAGAAATGGTAAGGTATGGATGGTATCTTTTGATTTATCCATAAACTGGATTTAAGTGAGGCAGAGTCACATGAAGTCAGTGGTCTGATGTTGTCTTCCAAAGTCATCACAGACCAGTGCAGGACAAAATCAAGATGACTTGATGGCTCAAGATACAATGAATGGCTTTGG
This sequence comes from Antechinus flavipes, assembly GCF_016432865.1. Lineage (NCBI taxonomy): Eukaryota > Metazoa > Chordata > Mammalia > Dasyuromorphia > Dasyuridae > Antechinus > Antechinus flavipes. The sequence goes on along the minus strand of NC_067400.1, from coordinate 511,418,477 downwards.
TATCTTCAATGTCTAAGCTCTAAGTCCTCATAGTACCCACTTCAATTGTCTTTATGGCTGTTGGAATAAATCTTTCTCATCTACTCAATCTATTAGAGGAAGTCTTCACATGCTTTGGTAAATACTGCTCTAACTTACTGATGGGTTTGATACCCTTTGGTTATCCTGAACCTGGTTTGGCCCACCTGCCAAAAAAGTTTACCGGGCTGTGGCTGCTGTGCATGCTTACAGCTTCATGGTATTGGAGGTGATTGTTAGGCAGATCACCACCAAAAGTGAAAAACAGCCCTGAAAAAAGCTCAGCAGCCTTCAACTAAAGGTACTAGTCTTCCATAAACACGCCCAATTTATAGCTACTGGAAAAACCATAGTTTTGACTATATAGATGTTTGTTCTCAAGATGTAAACATTAGTATGCTGTCTAGCTTTGTCTTATCTTTTCTCCCAAAAAGCAAACTACTTTTAACATCGTGGCTATAGTCAGTCTACAATGATCTTTAAGCCCAAGAATATAAATTCAGACACTTCTTCCTCTATTTGCCAGGAAATTATAGTACCAGCTGCCAATATCTTATTTTTTTGATGTTGAATTTCAAGCCTGCTTTTACACTCTTTCCTTTCACCCTCATCTAGAAATTTTCCTTTTCACTTTCTGCCATCAGAATGGTATCATTTGCATATCTCAAATTGTTGCTATTTCTTCTGGCAATCTTAATTCTGACTTTTGATTCATCCAGTATAACATTTCACATGAAGTAATCTGCATATCAGTTAAATAAATGAAGTGATAGTATATATCCTTGTCAAACACCTTTTCCAATCTTACATCAACCATTCTTCCAGGTTTGATTCCAATTGTTGCTTCTTCATCCATATACAGATTTCTCAGGAGACAAGCAAGATGAACTGGTATTCCCATTTTTTTGAGGACTTGTCACATTTTTTTTATGATCTACACAGAAATGCTTCAATGTCATCAATGAAACAGAAGGAGATATTTTTTCTGAAACTCCTTTGCTTTCTTCATTATTCAGCAAATATTAGCAATTTGGTCTCTAGACTCTGCTTTTTCAATAACAACCTGCTCTTCTGGTAGTCTTGGTTCACATAATGCTAAAGCCTAGCTTGCAGAATCTCAATCATAACCTTCTTGACAAGTGAAATGAGTACAATTTAGTAATCTGATCATGTTGTAAAAAAAAAATCTGACTTCTATATTATCTATCTGGTGAAATCCATGTGTAGAGTTGCCTTTTGAGTTGTTGAAAATGAATGTCAGAGTTTTGCAACGGTTAATGTTGAAAACTATGCATGTATTTTGAAAATAAAAGGCTAAAAATGAATTTTGATATGACTTGTGAGTTATCTTGACAAAATTCTATCAGTCTCTTCATACTTTATTTTGTATTCATTCCAAGGCCAAACTTGCTTGTTACTCCAATTATCTTTTAATTTTCTATTTTAGCATTCTACTTCTCCATGATGAATGCAACATCTTTATTTCTATAAGATAATATAGGTCTTCATAGAATGTATCAACTGTGGCATCTTTGGCATCAGTGTTTGGAGCATAGGTTTTTATTACTGTCATGTTGAGGGGTTAGCCGTAGATTGAATCAGATCGTTTGTTCATTTTGAAGATTATATCCAAGTATAACTTTTTTTACCCTTTTATTGACTATGAGGGATACTCCATTTCTTCTAAAGGGATTCTTGTCCACAGAAGAATATATAGTAATCATATCAATTGAATTTACTCATTCCTATCCATTTAAGTTTACTGACACCCAAGATGTTGGTGTTTAATCTTTTCATCTCCGGTTTAACCACATCCAGCTTACCCTGGTTCATAGACCTCCTATTCCAGATTCCTGTGCAATATTGATCTTTATGACATTATATTAAACTTCCTTTTAGCTTTGTCTCAGCTATTTTATTAGTTATGGAGCTATTTGTAGTTGCCTTTGCTCTTCCCCAATAACATACTGAACAACTTCTAACCTAACAGGCTCATCTTCTGAAGTCATTTATTTTATCACTTTAGTACAGTTCATGGGGCTTTCTTTGCAAAGAATACTGAAGTGATTTGCCATTTATTTCTCCAGGGGACCTTCTCCCATGATATATCTATCTTGGGTAACCTTTCATGGCAAAGTTCAGAGTTTCATTGAGCTACAGAAACTCCTCTACAATGAGAAAGCAGTGACATGGAGAGAAGGAAGTAAGTAAACTATTTTAATTTTAAGCATTGTTTAAAATTATGGAGATCCAAAAATGGACAAAGGCTCCCCATGCCTTTAAAAAATCTTCTAACACAAGCTATTTTGGATTTATAATTTATAATTTTTTCATCAAAGACAAAGTTTCAATTAAAATTAAGCAAGGGTTCAGCATTTAGGTAACAGCTTCAGAACAATGCAAACTTAAAATATCAGGCACTCAACTGAATCATTTTCCTAAAACTATCCAATCCCCCTTTTGTCATTCCCCCAGGATTCTCCCTCCTGTCTGATGAAAGATGAACCCAAGAGATGCTGTATTCTTTTCATTAATTGAAGACTTCTTCCCTTTCTTGTTTGATCATTGTCCTAACTAAAATGTCATCTTAATTCTTAATATTATTTTCTAACATGTAGCCTAAAGATGGAATCAGATGGGGTGGCTCTGTATATTTTCAAGCAAGAGAACAAAGAACGCTGGGCAGGAGATACAAGCACAGTACAGATATAATCCTAAATAGTAAATAACATAGAAAGACTAAGGAAATCTTCCCTCAGTACTAATAATGGTTTCCCTCCAAAGTAAATTACTGGTCCTGATTCTATGCTAAGATTCTTAGGACTCTAACTACAATTTCCCTTAAAGAAATGTCTGAATCTGTTGACAAGGGAAAAGACCTTGTTAATTTTGTGACAGAATCATCGCTACTAAATTTCTATTTGTGTTCTTTTTTCTTATGCTCATGAACTTTTTATTTGGAGAGTTAATTGACTGAAAGTCTGTAGAGCTGAATGCTAGTTTCAGGTACATGACAAATTGTCTAAAGAACTCCTCTCTCAGTGTCAGCTTGATTGTCTCCAAAAATTTTTAAACTTTTGTACAACTAGTATTCAGCTCTACAGACTTTCAGTTTGGTGTTCTTTCCAATATATCAAAATAATGCAGGGAAGGGAATTTCAAGAAATTGAAGAGACTTTACTGAACAATAGCAATTGTCTAAACAATACCCAAAATGAGCATTTACATTGGATTTTAAGATTTGCAGAAGGTTTTATAACTATCATCTCATTTTGTCCTTATGTCAAAGCTGTGGAGTAGGTGCTATTATTGTTATTTTCATTTTACAAGCAAGGAAACAGGTTTAATGACTTGGTAAGTGTCACACAACTAGCATCTAACTGTAGACTATGTTGGATCTATTTGCTTATCTAGTGCCTCTGGAAGAATTTCCTCTGCAACTCAACTGATTTGTGATCATTGACTTTCTCTTTGAATTTCTTCTAAGAAGAGGAGCTTCCCATGAAAGGAAATTACTTTTGAACAGATTTTATTAGAAGAAAATTACTCCTTAAGTCCAGTTTTACTTCTTTGCTACTTCTGTTTCTTGTTCCTTGCACAAATATAACAAACTCAATCTTCCAAAGGACAAGTCTTCATCAAATACTTGAAGGCAGATACCATGTTCCCCTTAAGTCTCCTCTTCTCCAGGCTAAACAAGCTCCATTTCTTCAATCAGTTCTCATATGACATGTACTCAAGACCCTTCACAAAACTGATTACCCTCTTCTGTATATACTCAAACTTGTCAATGTCCTTCCTAAAATGAGGTGCTTATGATGAAACACTGCATTTCTGATGTTTTGAGCAAAGCAAAATAACTGGGATCCCATTTTGTGCCTGAAAGCCATGCTTTTTATATTATTGTCCTAAACTACATTAGCCTTCTTGGCTCTTACATCCTACCATTTGAATTTTTAATCAAATTGAACTTTCAGTCTGCTGAAATCTCTAGATCTTGTTTTGAATAAATTGCTATCTAACCATACTTTTCCCATTGTGCACTTGTAAAATTGATTTTTGAATCCATGCATGAAACTTCATGTTTATCCATATTAAATTGCCTTTGCAAAACCCTGTGTTCCAATCTCCTCCTTTACTCCCCCACACTCTCCCCTAGATGGCAAGTAGTTCAATATATATGTTAAACATGGTAGAAATATATGTTAAATCCAATATATGTACACATATTTATACAATTATGTCACACAAGAAAAAAAGAGAAGCAAAATAAAATGCAAAAAAACAACAAATAGAATAAAAATGCTATGCTGTGAATCACACTCAAGGAACTCACTATTTGACAAAATTTGCTGGGAAAATTGGAAATTTTGTGTGGCAAAAACTAGGCATCGACCTACACCTAACACCCTATACCAAGATAAAGTCAAAATGGATTCATGATTTAGACATAAAGAGCAATACTATAAGCAAATTAGAAGAACAAAGCATAGTCTACCTCTCAGATCTGTGGAGAAGAAAGGAATTTGTGGCCAAGGAATTATAAAATGCAAAATGGATCATTTTGATTATATTAATTTAAAAAGTTTTTGTACAAACAAAACTAATGCTGACAAAATTAGAAGGGAAATAATAAACTGGGGAGAATTTTTATGTCCAAAGATTTTGATAAATTCCTCATTTCTAAAATATATAGAGAATTTACTGGAATTTATAAGAATTTGAGCCATTCTCCATTTGATAAATGGTCAAAGGATATGAACAGACAATTTTCAGATGAAGAAATTCAAAATATTTCTAGTTACATGAAAAAATGCTCTGTCATTATTAATTAAAGAAATGCAAACTAAGACAAGTCTGAAATACCACTACTCCATCTCAGGTTGCCTAAGAAAAAAGGAAAATAATGATGAATGATGAATGTGAGAAAACTTATATATTGTTGGTGGAGTTGTGAACTGATCCAACCATTCTAGACAACAATTTGGAACTATGCCCAAAGGGCTATCAAACTATGCATACCCTTTGATCTAGCAGTGTCTCTTATGGTCCTGTAATCCAAAGACCCATAAAAAAGGAAAAAGGTCCCATCTGTGCAAAAATGTTTATAGCAGCCCTTTTTGTAATGACATGAAACTGGAAACTGAGTGGATGCTCATCAGTTGAAGAATGACTGAATAAGTTATGATATACAAATGTTATGGAATATTATTGTTCTATAAGAAATGATCAGCAGGATGATTTCAGAGAGGCCTGCAGGGACTTCTAGGAACTGATACTAAATGAATTGAGTAGAACCAGGAGAACATTGTACATGGCAACAACAAGATTATGCAATAATCAATTCTGATGGACATGGCTCTTTTTAACAATGAGATGATTCATGCCAGTTTAAATGATCTTGTGATAAAGAGAGCCATCTGCAGCCAGAGAGAGGACTGTAGGGACTGAATGTGGATCATAACATAGTATTTTTACTTTTTTATTGTTGTTTGCTTGCATTTTGTTTTCTTTCTCATTTTTTTTCTTTTTTGATCTGATTTTTCTGATGCAACATAAATGTGTACATATGTAAAGAAGAAGTGCACATGTCTAACATATATTGCACTACTTGTCATCTGGGGAGAGAATGAGGGGCAAGGAGGGAAAACAATTTGGAACACAAGGTTTTGTAAGGGTGAATGTTGAAATTATCTATGCATGTTTTGAAAAATAAAACATTTTATTAAAAAAATTAGAATTCCAGCTATAACAATCTAAATCATCAAATACTCAGCTGGAGCTGTGATATCATTATCATGGGTTGGTATTTGTCCATATAACTCTTGTCCATGTCCCATAACTTCTACATCATGCTTCTACCTAATGTACTAAGGGTTTTTTTCCCCTTATCTTCCTTTATCATCATAAAAATACAAATAATACACATGGGCTGTCTATAGGTTAGCTTTTGCATTCTTAATGAGACCAATTCTTCTTTCTAAGTAATGTACTTTGTTTTAAAATAGATTTTTTGTTATTCTGAATTTTAAAACAATAAATGAGTATTTGCATATAGAATATAAATAAGCTCAGAAAACAGATGCACATAAAACCACTAATTTCCATTATATACAACTTGGTTTTCAAGACATATAATTTCAACACATTACTTCCCAGTATGTCTTCCTCACCTCTGTTTCCTATTGAACCTCCTTCTGTTCTTTTCTGTACGTTGTTAATTGCCTTTTTGATATCATTCTTTTTTTTAGTATCACTACTTACTTCCCTTCCCCCTCCAATACCCTACCCCTCAAAAAGTCCTTCCTTGAAACAAATAACCACAGTCAGATAAAACAGATCCTCATACTGCCATGTCTGAAAATATATTCTACAATTTGAGCCATTATTTCACTATTAGGAGGTGGGTAGTATGATCCATCATGAAATCATGGTTGCTCATTGCTTTGTATGGCGTTCTTAAGTCTTTCAAAAATGTTTTTCTTTACAGTTTTGGAATTCTTATATCAATGAATCAACAAGCATTTATTTAAAAGCCAGGTGCTAAGAATATATATATATATATATACAAATAGAAAGAATGAAATAAATTGTTCCATGTGAATTCATTTTATTCTGAATCAGCTCATCAAAAAAGTCTTATATGTTTTAATCAATCAATCAATGAACACAAATTTATTGTCACATGGCAGAAGTTGTGCTAGATACTGTAATAAAAGTGCAAAGAATGAAACTATACCTAATAATCCCTATTTATAATATGTGGCAATTAACACAATGCTCCTCCATTACCTTTTAAATGATCTTAAATTTCAGTGCATTGGAGGTGGTAGTGGTAAGTGCCTCACAGTCTTACAAGATTGTTGAATGAATATTGATATTAAAAAGATGAACTCTTGTTTTAGTAGAAAACTTGGGATCATTAAAACAATTTTGCTACTTCCCAAAGGGAAGAAACCTTGAAAATTGATCTCTTGATGTGCTAAAAATCTTGTAATCTCTAGCATTTTCTCTGTGTTTATTTAATCTAGTCTGAATGATTCTCTCATCTGTGTTTTCTACAATGTTTCTCTAAATACATCCAAATTGCTCCATTTTACTTAATGATGAAAAAGTTTGTTTAAAAAAAATCTTTGCAAATCTTTTTGACTTTTCATCTTTTTCCTTTCTATTTTTGTCTTTAAAATGCACATGGGACAACTTTACGTGGCTCTCTTGCCAAGCTTTCTTTAAATTGTTTAACCCCCATCCACTAATATTCACTTCTTATAAAGTCTTAGTACTCATAATTTTCTGTCATCTTTTATCATAAAGGCTTACAAATATTTATATTCTAAAGCAATGTTGCCTTTAACTGCTATATCTCTCTGCTTGGCCAGAAACTTATGTTTCTAACTAAAGTGGTATCTTAAGCCCCTTTTGTCTCCTTTGTTAGAACAACAGATTTAATGGTTAAATACTCCCTCTTCCAGCCACTTCTTAGCATGTTATATAGTCTTCCACCTCTCCCAGTCATCAAAGACTAGAAGTAAAATTCTGCAACATTCCTTGGAATCTTTATTGTTTATCACTCATTTACTATCTGCTCCTACCCTTATGATTTCTTCACTTTCACTACCTAGCCCCTATATTAATCAATTATTTATCACCCAGGAAAAAAATTCCCATATCTCACCTCCTGTTTTCTTATCCCCAACTCTTCATCCCTCTTACCTTGTTTACCCTTCTACCACCCTCTCTAAAATTTTTGTTCCATAATGATCAAACTCTCCTTTATCCTAGGTCTCTTTATTTCACAGTTCCTATTAGTTCTCCTAGAGACAATAATGGTTCTGAATGAGGGGGTTTGGAGCCATCTTTCCATTGTTATTCCCAAAGTCTTGCTTAATTTGGATCACTTAGAAATTTTTCCTCCTTTGTAACCTAATTCAGTAGTTTCCACCCAATCCAAATTATGATAGCTGTAGTATATCACCTACCAGGTCATTCTTCTTTTCTAAAAGAGTTTAGTTGCTTTCTTGCAATTGTTGTCCCTTCCCCAACTCCTGCCCTTAAACTAAAAGAATTTATTATCCTTATAGATGTCCTTCCAAACTCTCTAACCTTCCATTTCCTTAGTCTCCTTAAATCTCATGACCTCAAATATCTTCATTTTACCATAGCTATGGATAGGAATTATTATACACTAAATTTCACCAAATGTTATTCCCCTAATTAGAAAATCTGACATTTCCCTAAATGATCATTACTTTCTATCATTCCACCTCTCCATATGCATCATTGAAACCTTCACTGAAAGCTTCAATCTCACCACTCCTCAATATTTTCTCATGTCATCTCCCCTTCTATTATTTCATTTTCTTCCTTTTACAATCTCATATTAATAGTTACCTATTTCAACTCTAAACTGTCTTCTCTTAAAATCACTTGCTTGAATTAATATTTCTGTTCATCTCTTGCCAAATATTTTACTGAAGATCACAATTATATATAGTATAATTATAAAATTTAAAAATACAACTATATTACAGAACAGTTAAATAGATGGTAGTTTTGGGAGAGAGGGTATTATGTATATAATATTTATTATATATATGCATAATATATATATAATGTATATTATATATGTGTGTGTAGATAAGTATGTGTATATATATTTTTCCTAGAAGTGTTTTCATCAAGTCCCCATTTCATTGAAAATTCATTTTTCCCTTTAAGAATTATATTCAGTTTTGTTTGATATGTGATTCTTGGTTGTAATTCTTGCTTCTTTGCCTTTTGGAATATCATAGTCCACTCTTTCCACTTCTTTAATGTAGAAACTGATAAATCTTGTGTTATCCTGACCCTGTTCCATGATACTGAAATTGTTTCTTTCTGACTGCTTGCATATTTTCTCCTTGACAGAGAAGGCTCTGGAATATGGAGTTATAGTATTTCTAGGAGTTTTTATTTTGGAACCTCTTCAGGGGACGATTAGTGGATTTTTTTTTCAATTTCCATTTTACCTTCTGGATTTAAGATATAAGGACAATTTTCCTTGATTATTTCTTGAAATATAATGTGTAGGCTTTTTTTTAACCATAGCTTTCAGGTAGTTCAATAATTCTTCAATTATCTATCCTCAACTTATTTTCCAGGACAGTTATTTTTCTCAGAAGATTATTTCCTATTTTCTTATATTTTTCTCATTCTGTTGACTTTTATTGTTTCTTGATGTTTCATGGAGTTTTAGCTTCCACTTTCCCAAATTCCAATTTTTAAGGAATTATTTTCTTTAGTGAAATTTTGTATCTTTTTTTCTATTGGGCCAGTTATGTTTTTTTTCAAGTAGTGCCTTTTTAAGTGAACTTCTGTATTTCCTTTTTCCTTTGACCTATTTTACTTTTTAAGGATTTCTTTATTCAGGTAATTTTGTGCCTCTTTTACAAGTTTAAATTATCTTTTCATGATTTTCTTGCATCACTCTCACTGCTTTTTTCAATTTTCCCTTTATTATGCTTAATTTTTTCCTTACTTCTTATAGGGATTCTTTTGGATTTGTGTCCAATTACCATTTTTCTTTGAAGTTTTGTTTTTAATTATTAGTACATTGTTCTTTTCTTTTGGATTTGTGTCTTGGTCCTTGCCACCCTAACAGCTTTTTATGGTCAAAATCTTTATCCATTGCTTGCTCATTTTCCCAGTCTATTTCTTGACTTTGAACTTTATGTTAAAATTGAGCTCTGCTCACCTGGGAATGAGGCGGGAAGGTGGCACTGTAGCAAGTTTTAGGCTTTTTCATGCTTCTATTTTCAGAATTAGTTCTAAGGGTCTCCAAGTTTTTAGTACTTTCAAAGTAGCATGATCCAGGAAGAGAAATATACACTGTTCTAATCTGTACTTGTGTTTACCCACACTGGCATGTGGCTAATAGTTACCTAACAGTGACAACTGCACCTAATGCCAGCAAAGAGTCCCTGTAATCTCTTTCTGACCAATCATACAACCATCTTACCATCACTGGTCTGAGAACCTTTGAAACTATTGCCACCACTGTTGTGACCATCTCCAAGGCCTGCTCCTAGTGCTGCTCCTATGTTTGTTCTAGACTGGCTCCTTACTCTGGGATCACAGATTTCTTGTACATACCTCCTAGTCGTCTTGAAATGGAAAATTTTTCACCTTGATCTTTTGTTGACCCTGCCATTCTAAAACTTGATTTGAGGTATTATTTTAAAATTGTTAGCAGAATTAATATTAATGTTAATTTGGGGGGAATTTGCCTATATCATTGCCTCTCATCCTTTATCTTGGATTCAAATAAAAGCTTGTTGACTGATCAAATACACAAGTATTAAATTATTAGTTCATGTCATTTTTCTTTTATTCTTCACTTCCTATATTTCATCAATAATTTATTTAAATAGATCCATTTGGAATTATTTTAATTGGTATTCCATCTGTTTCCTTTTCATGTTCTTATTCTTCTAATTTTATATTAATTTTTATCTTTGCTCTGACAAGTTGGTAGTCTAATTATAAAGAAAAAAGATATAGGAATGACTTTCACATCAGGGACAAGAATTTTCATGTCTAATAACATATAATCATTCTCCTTTTTTGTTATGTTATTTGGTACGCATTGTGCCCAGCACTTTCTGTTTCTTTCTCTGAAGAAAATAGTCATAATATTTAGGCAAAAACTTCTAGGGAGTTATCAAGTCTTTGATTTCTTTTCTTTCTTATTACTGAATAAGATTTTATTATATTTTTCTATATCTTTACCTATTTCCATCTTTTCACTGAAATCACCTATATCATAATATATTTTTAGCTAATTTTGAAGGTTTCTTATAGAGTTCTTCATAGATTTTATTCACCTTTTCATCCTCTATAACATATATTGGTACCTAAACTAAAATTATTTTCCTTTTACTAATCTTATCATGGGTGATGCATCATAAGATGATCAAATGTGTCATGAAAATTATTTTTATTTTTGCCTTTTGCTCCATAATGAAACTAACTTCATCAGCCATTTTCTTTGCCCCACCATGGGGAACTCGTGTGTCACTCTTCCATTGAGTTACAGCACCATTCTATTTTCTGGTTTCAATTATAGTAAGAATTTTAATTCTTCTAATAGTGTCTGTTTGGTGGTCATTAGTCAAAATTCTCACATTTATAGGCAATATAAAAGCTCTGATTTATAGCATTCTCTACCTTGATTCTACCATTATAGAACTGAATCAGACAAAGATTGCCCAGGACTGTGTTTTATTTCACATTTGCCAAGGAGTTTATCACTAAAATGGTCAGCACAGTGTTGATTTGCCTCTACCTGCTAGCAAGCCTGTATTCTGAAAACTGACAGTCTAGACTCTATTTTTCTGATATACACAGTGGAATCTATCAAAAGTTTTTACTCTTCTTGAATACCTCTTGAAAAATTTATTTCATTTCCCATCAAGGCCTCAGAGCAGGTTTTGTGGAGGGTTTTAATTGATAAACATCTTAAACTCACTGTTTTCAAAGTGAACTCATTATCTTTTCATCAAATGCTCCCATCTTTCCTATTACTGAGAAGGATATCACCCTCTTTCTAGTCACCCAGTTCAGTCCCACTACAAGCAAAATACTATCCTTGAAATCTCAGTAAGTTTCATCCTTTATTTACCATTTCAAATTAGTCACCAAATCCTGTTGATGCAAACTCCTTTGAGTCTGACAACAAACCACTGATGTCTTTCTTTGTAGTCTGGCTACGCAATCTGTTCCAAGTCAACTTAATTATATCAGCCTCCATTTCCTTTCTCTCCATCTTTTCCATAAAGCAACATGGCATATTTTATCAAATGATTTTGTTGTTCAATATTTAATAAATTATTATATCTTTTTTCTTTTTCTATTAGAAGGATTTATATTAAATAGAAAATTTATCCATTTCCTCTTCTTTCTACAATTCTATCTTATTAATGATCCCATATAGGTAAACTATTGCTAAATGGAGATAAGGGTTAAACATGGGAGGAAAGGTGTAGAAAGTTGTACACACAACATTCTGCTCCAATTATGACTTTGGTTAAAGCACTGAAATATCCCAACTTCAGCTGCTTTTTTCTTTTCTTCTCTTCCATTCTGTATCTTCTCCTCCTCCTTCTCCACCTCTTCTTTCTCTACCTTCTTTGAAGCTTCTCATCTCCTTGCATCACTGAGACATTTCCAAGAACTCTTCATGCCCTGATGTACCACTTACTACAGATGCAGCATACACAGAATATGATCTGAGGATAAACAAAATCAAGGAGCAGGTAGATCAAGTGAATTCACACAGGCATTCTAATGTGAACACCATCCTTGGAAAACATATTGCAAAGGGGATAAGTTAGATATTCTCCTGAAACTTAGAGACTCCTTGAGGCACCAAAATAATTATGAAGGGGATTTTTTATGAACTAGGATTTTTTTCAGTAAATCTGAAAGCAAGAGCTTAAGAAAAGCAATAGATTTTAACAATGGCACCTATCTTATTAGCTTTATGTTATGCTAAGCAGGCAGTGTTTCTGTGCCTTTTTTGTTCCCATATCTCTGAAGAGCAAGGAATAGAGATTAAGATAAAATGATTTTCATAGGGCAGTTTGCCAATGGCACATCCCAATTCTTCACTGAATATGTCTTCATTCTTAACAGAAGTGCTGAACTATGTCAATATCTGAGATCAAGAAGCCTCCTACTATGTGAAACCTCTTTATGTATACTGTGATGCACTGATCCATATGACATCCAGAAATCACAAGATTTCTTACCTTAATCTCAAGAAAAGCAAGCATTTTCATTGTAACTGAGTCTTCAGATATACTGGAAGAGGTAGACAGGAAGGTTTGGAATCTAAATAAACTTCTTTGTAATGTCTTTTTCCAATATGAGCCTTATTTTCTTGTAATAACATTAGTAAAAACCTGATCTACAAAGTGGAAGGGCTCAGGAAAACAGCTTTCCTTATCTGTAACAATTTTCAGTAAGATTAGACACCAGTCATTTTGATTATTGGTATTCCAACAGGTGAATCTTGGTTTTATGCTATTTGTCCAGAGTGCTGGCACTAGAGTTAAACTCTGAGATTTCCAGATTAAAACCGATTTATGCATCAGGAAGTTTAATTAACAACAACAACAAAAAAAAAAAAAAAAAGTAGCTCACTTGTATACAAAATAAGTAGAGGTAAATGAAAGGCTTAAGTAAGCCTAGAGATAGTTCTTGGAAAAAAAAGCCAAATTAATTTAAAATGTAAGAAAGAACTAGTACTCTTTGAATATTATACCTGATTAATTTTGTGTTCTTCTCTATTAAAGATTCAATGAAGATACTGAGATTTATTTTTATTAAAGCTTTTTATTTTCAAAGCATATGCATGGATAATTTTTCAACATTGACATCTGCAAAAGCTTGTGTTCCAAATTTTCCCTTCCTTCCCTCTACCCCTTTCCCTAGATGTCAAGTAATCCAATATATGTTAAACATGCTAAAATATATGTTAAATCCAATATATGTATACATATTTATAAAATTATCTTGCTGCACAAGAAAAATCAGATCAAAAAGAAAAAAAAAGAAAAAAAAATGCAAGCAAACAACAATAAAATGAGTGAAAATGCTATGTTGTGGTCCACACTCAGTTCCCACACTCCTCTATTTGGGTATAGATGACTCTTTTCATCACAAGACTGGAACTGGCCTCAATCAAGATACTTAGATTTTGAAAGTGTTTGAACCCATTATTGTCTCACATTGTAATAGTAAGTCTATGTTCTGATGGGTCTCGTTCCCTTTAAATGCCATTATTGCATTTAATACCACATGATGTTTATGAAGAGATTCAATGTAGTATAATGAATAAAGTGCTAAACTTTGGTTCAGGGAGACATTAATTCAAATCACTTTTTACCTGTATTATCCTGTGCAAGTCACTCTTAGATGTCCAAGTAACTCCTCAGGAAATTTATGAATTAGAAATTTATTTCAATCTGCATTGATGGAGGTAGTTCCTTCATTCCACATGCTGATGAAATTGCAGACCTTGTTGTTACATTAGTATTAATGATCTTTATATTCTGGCCACCTTGCTCACTTTAATATTCAAGTCAGAGGAATTACCAAAAGTATCTGCCCCAATTGCATGGAAAGAACTACATGGATTTCTCTTTTCCAAAAACAGAGTAGCTGATTAATTCTTGCCTTTATTAATGACAGAGAAAGAAAGGGATGGAAATGCTATCCTAAACTTCATCATAATCAATTAAAAGAAATTGATGAGATTGAGATGAGGAGACCTTAGGAGGAAATGACTACTCATTTTAAACTATATATTAAAGGAAAGAAAATAAGTATAGTCAGACCACAAACCCTACTTACTTTTGAGGTGATGAAGATAGGCATGATAATTCAGGCTTAAGATTCTGCAAAGGAATATTGTCCAAGAGGGACCATTTCCATGTTTCCATTCAACTATGTTTCCATGGTTAAAAAATTTCAGGATTAAAATTATGGAGATAGAAACATGAAGAAGAGTGGATTTGTCCTTAGTCCTATAAAAAGAGTTGATATTGAGTTAGTAATTTAGGGTTTACAAAGTTTCATATAAACTATCTCTATGATTCTCATAATGACTATATAAGCTATTTGAGACTACTAGAGGAATTATTGTCATTTTTCAAATGAGGAGATGGATTTTGAAAGGTTAAATATTTTGCTTTGGCCACATAGTAAGTGGGAAGTTAAAGTTGGAATTTAATTGAAATTAAAGTTGAAAATTAAAGTTCAATTCTCTTCTTCTTTCAATCCATCAGTGTTCCCTCTGTTCTATGATTCTGACATTCTATGCTACTCAACATTTTGAAAGAATCAATGATTTGTGTATGGGCATAAGTTTTAGATTGCAGGTAACTGGAAAGGTTAATACGTTAGATAACAAAATTAGAATTCAAAAGATACTGACAGTCTAGACCAATCGTCTGAATCTTATAAAATTAAATTAGAATAAATGATGTCCTGGTTTTCAAATGAGAGAAAAAAAAAGAGTCTGTAATCTATGGGCTAATGACTTGAATGTAATTCTTTGGAAAATTCTAGATTAAATCATTGTTTAAGGTTTATGTAGAAAGGAAAGCAGTGATAATAAAATCAGTGTTCCTTTATCAAGAATGGGACATGCAAGACTGACTTTATTTTCTTTTTATTCCTTATTAGAATTACTATACTAAGATAAGAAGAACACTATGAATATAGTTTATGTAGATTTTGTCAAGGTTTTTAATAAAATCTGTCTCCTTATCCTTTTGGTGATGTGGAGAAATACAGAGTAGACAATCCGTTTAGATGGGTCTAAACCTGGCTGGATGATCAGATTCACTGATTCCTAATGGCATGAAAGATTGGGGTGTTCCAGAGGAGATCTGTGTTTGATCCCACAAAGATTAAAATTTTTTTATTGATTGCTTTGATAAAGACACAACTGGCATGTTCATCAAATTTGAGGATGACACAAAGATAAGAGAAATAGTTAACATTGTTTGTCAGAATCAGATCCATAGAAATAGCAAATAATGCAACAGGTGAAGCACAGGCCTGAAATTAGGAAAGATTGAGTTCAAACCAGCCTCAGACACTTACTAGCTGTGATCGTGGGAAAGTAATTTAACCTGTGTTTGCATAAGATTCTCATCTGTAAACAGATGATATAGTACAACTCTATCTTCCATGGTTCTTCTAAGGATAAAATAAGATAATAATTGTAAAGCATTTCCCATAGTGTGTGGCACAAGATAGGTGTTATATAAATACTTATTCTCTTCCTTTTATCCTACAAAGATCATAACAGCCTAGAAAAATGGACAGTGTCTAATTAGGTGAAATTCTATAGGAATATCTTCTACTTGAGCAAAAAAGATCAGTTTCATAAAGTGAAAGATGGGAGGAAACATGATTAGAGAATAATGAATCATATTGGGATGTGGTAACCAAATGGGTTACATTAAAAGAGGCATAGTTTCCACGAATAGGGAGTGATCATCCACTCTACTTTGCTCTTGTCAGACTTCAATTGAAGTATTGTTCAGTTCTGGACACTATAATTTAAAAGGATATTGATCAGCTGGTGTTGTGATTTAAAGAAAAAAAAGGCTACTAGAGGTTTACTAAATAAATACAAAAGACACAGACACTTCTAGCTTTGGAAATACTCATTTGGAAAAAATAAAAGGAAAAAACCCAGCTTCCCTTTTCAGTGTTTAAAGAAGGATAATGTACCTTAGTACTAATGGATATCTTCTAGTAGCACTGGCTTTGAAAGTGGATTAATCCCAGAGATTCTACTAAAAAGCTATTGGAAATAATTCATAATTTTAGCAAAGTAGCTGGCTACAAAATAAATCCCCATAAATCCTCAGCATTTTTATATATCACCAACAAAACCCAACAGCAAGAGATACAAAGAGAAATTCCATTCAGAATAACTGTTGATACCATAAAATATTTGGGAATCTATCTACCAAAGGAAAGTCAGGAATTATATGAGCAAAATTATAAAAAAGTCTCCACACAAATAAAGTCAGACTTAAATAATTGGAAAAATATTAAGTGCTCTTGGATCGGCCGAGCGAACATAATAAAGATGACAATACTCCCTAAACTAATCTATTTATTTAGTGCTATACCAATCAGACTTCCAAGAAAATATTTTATTGATCTAGAAAAAATAACAACAAAATTCATATGGAACAATAAAAAGTCGAGAATCTCAAGGGAATTAATGAAAAAAAAAAAATCAAATGAAGGTGGCCTAGCTGTACCTGATCTAAAATTATATTATAAAGCAGCAGTCACCAAAACCATTTGGTATTGGCTAAGAAATAGATTAGTGGATCAGTGGAAAAGGCTAGGCTCACAAGACAGAATAGTCAATTATAGCAATCTAGTGTTTGACAAACCCAAAGCCCCTAACTTCTGGGAAAAGAATTCATTATTTGATAAAAACTGCTGGGATAATTGGAAATTAGTATGGCAGAAATTAGGCATGGACCCACACTTAACACCATATACCAAGATAAGATCAAAATGGGTCTATGACCTAGGCATAAAGAACGAGATTATAAATAAATTAGAGGAACATAGAATAGTTTATCTCTCAGACTTGTGGAGGAGAAAGAAATTTGTGACCAAAGATGAACTAGAGACCATTACTGATCACAAAATAGAAAATTTCGATTACATCAAATTAAAAAGCCTTTGTACAAATAAAACTAATGCAAACAAGATTAGAAGGGAAGCAACAAACTGGGAAAACATTTTCACAGTTAAAGGTTCTGATAAAGGCCTCATTTCCAAAATATATAGAGAACTGACTCAAATTTATAAGAAATCAAGCCATTCTCCAATTGATAAATGGTCAAAGGATATGAACAGACAATTTTCAGAGGATGAAATTGAAACTATTACCACTCATATGAAAGAGTGTTCCAAATCATTATTGATCAGAGAAATGCAAATTAAGACAACTCTGAGATACCACTACACACCTGTCAGATTGGCTAAGATGACAGGAAAAAATAATGATGAATGTTGGAGGGGATGCGGGAAAACTGGGACACTATTGCATTGTTGGTGGAGTTGTGAACGAATCCAACCATTCTGGAGAGCAATCTGGAATTATGCCCAAAAAATTATCAAATTGTGCATACCCTTTGATCCAGCAGTGTTTCTATTGGGCTTATATCCCAAAGAAATACTAAAGAAGGGAAAGGGACCTGTATGCGCCAAAATGTTTGTAGCAGCCCTATTTGTAGTGGCTACAAACTGGAAAATGAATGGATGCCCATCAATTGGAGAATGGCTGGGTAAATTATGGTATATGAATGTTATGGAATATTATTGTTCTGTAAGAAATGACCAGCAGGATGAATACAGAGAGGACTGGCGAGACTTACATGAACTGATGCTAAGTGAAATGAGCAGAACCAAGAGATCATTATACACTTCGACAACGATATTGTATGAGGACATATTTTGATGGAAGGAGATTTCTTTGACAAAGAGATCTGAGTTTCAATTGATAAATGACAGACAAAAGCAGCTTACACCCAAAGAAAGAACACTGGGAAACGAATGTGAACTATCTGCATTTTTGTTTTTCTTCCCGGGTTATTTATACCTTCTGAATCCAATTCTCCCTATGCAACAAGAGAACTGTTCGGTTCTGCAAACATATATTGTATCTAGGATATACTGCAACATATCCAACATATAAAGGACTGCTTGCCATCTAGGGGAGGGGGCGGAGGGAGGGAAGGAAAAAAATTGGAACAGAAACGAGTGTCAATATAAAGTAATTATTAAATAAAAATTAAAAAAAAAAAAAAGAAAGTGGATTAATATTCATTTCCAAAAATAAGACTATCATTTCAGGACTCTCAACCAACAAGAATAAGGTTTTTTAAGCAGAAAGGATTTAAGCAGACATGGGGGTTATATATATACATACATATATATATATATATATTTAATAAAAGCATAATCAAGAAATACGTGTCTCTTTGCTTTAGACTGAACAAAAGACAGTTTCCAAAATAGAGCTACTTGTATCTAAAGAGGGAAGATATTCTGCCACCACATTGGAGGATATTCAGGCCAATGGAGATATAGAGGGCAAGAGGAATATGAATTATCGTGAATTCTTATCAACCAAAAATCAGTTCAAGGAATTGGAGCTGTTAAGCTTGTAGAAAAAAAAAAGAATCATGATACATGATTATTGTATTGACGTATGTGGAGGTCTATCACATGGGAAAACTTGGTGATGCCATAAATAAAGGACTGGGTTTGAAAGAACTGAGTTCAAACTGACCTCAGATTAGCTGTATAATTTTGGGCAAGTATTTTAGCCCTGTTTGCTTCAGTTTCTTCAACTGTAAGATGAACTGGAGAAAGAAAGGGCAAGTTTCTCCAATATCTTAGTCAAGAAAACTCAAAATGAAGTCATGAAGAGTCAAACATGGCTAAAATGACTGAACAACAACATATGGAACAGGATTTAGTCTTGTTCTGTTTGCCTCCAGAGGACAGAAACAGGAGAACTGAGTTCAAAGTGCAAAAAGGAAGATTTAAGTTTCAATTTGAGAAAAGGAGGAAAAAATTTCCTAACAAATAGCACTGCTCAAAAGTGGAAATGAACTGCCTTTAAAAGAGGTGTTTCCTTTCATTTGAGATCTCCAAGCAGAGAATAAATAACCACAGATATATCACAATAGTTTTTGTTGTTGTTATTGTTCATGGATTGAGCCACTGAGGTTCCTTTCAGCTCTTAAATTTGATAAACTCCATTTCTGAAAGTCTTTAAAAGAATAACATACAGGGGTCGAGCCAAGATGGTAGATAGTAGACATTTCAATTGGAAGGAGAGGGAGAGGGGGAGGCAGCTCAGCACAGGCTCAGTGCAGAAACCCAGAGGCTTCCATAAGCTGGGGGAATTTGCCAGGAAGCTCCTAGCCAAAATGCAATAGCTACTCTGACCTGATTCAGAAGCCAGTGGATCAACAGACTAGCTGTCAGACATCTAATGTAACTAAAGAAGACAAATAGTAAGCTCCGAAACCACAGCATAACCAGCCAGACTTGGCCATACTTCCTCAGAAGAGGAAAGAAGTTGGCAGCATCAGCCCCAGGGGAGCATAAAGCTGCTGTCAACTGTAAAGGAAGCTTGGGATAATTTATCCTTTGCCCTAAGAGCTTAGCTCAGCCTTCAAAAATGAGCAAAAAAGTGAAAAGACCTCTGACCATAGAGAAAAGACCTAAATACCAAATTTGAAACTCTAGAAATAAAAGGAGAGATTAATAAAATTGAAATTAAGAAAACTATTGAACTAATTGAAAACTAAGAAAACTAATTGAAGAAGAAAAACAGAATTGAACAAGAATTGGTTTTATTAAAAGCCAACAAAATTAAAAAAATTGGTTAATTTGATTAGAAAAAGAAAAGAAGAAAATCAAATTTCTAATATCAAAAATGAAAAGAGTGATTTTTCCACCAATGAAATTATGGAGACAGGAAAGAACAAATCTCAAACCCTGGGGACATTAAAGGTAAAATATCTCCAGATCAAGGCTCAAAAGATGAGATGAGTTGGTTTCCAACTCAAAAGGCTCTCTTGGAAGAATTCAAAAAGGATTTTAAAGGAGAGTTAGAACTAAAATGGGGAAGGAAATGAAAGCTTTGTAAGAGAGTTTAGAAAAGGAAACAGATATTATCTGAAGAAAATTCCTTAAAATAGATTTGGTGAAGTGGGAAAAGAAAACAACTCCTTGAAAAACAGAATTGGAGAAATGGAAAAAGAGAACAACTACCTAAAAATTAGAATTGGGGAATGATTATAATGAGACAACATACCAAAATTAATGGAATACAGCCAAAGCAGTTTTTAGGGGAAAAATTATATCTCCAGATGCATAGTTGGGTTAAATAGAAAAAGAGAAAATCAATGAATTGGGCTTGCAACTAAAAAAGCTAGGAAAAGAACAAATTAACCCCACCCCCAACTAAATACCAAATTTGAAACTCTAGAAATAAAAGGAGAGATTAATAAAATTGAAATTAAGAAAACTATTGAACTAATTGAAAACTAAGAAAACTAATTGAAGAAGAAAAACAGAATTGAACAAGAATTGGTTTTATTAAAAGCCAACAAAATTAAAAAAATTGGTTAATTTGATTAGAAAAAGAAAAGAAGAAAATCAAATTTCTAATATCAAAAATGAAAAGAGTGATTTTTCCACCAATGAAGAGGAAATTAGAACAATAATGAGGAGCTATTTTGCCCAACTCTATGCCAAAAAGTCTGATAATATAAGTGA
Source organism: Antechinus flavipes (assembly GCF_016432865.1). Classification (NCBI taxonomy): domain Eukaryota; kingdom Metazoa; phylum Chordata; class Mammalia; order Dasyuromorphia; family Dasyuridae; genus Antechinus; species Antechinus flavipes. Next base: position 511,397,576 of record NC_067400.1, on the reverse strand, counting down.
AATGGATGAATATTTACAAAAATATAGATTGCCCAGATTAACAAATGAGGAAATAAATTACTTAAATAGTCTCATTTTAGAAAAAGAAATTGAATGAGCTATAAATCAACTGCCTAAGAAAAAAATCTCCAGGGCCAGATGGATTTACAAGTGAATTCTACCAAACATTTAAAGAACAGTTAATTCCAATACTATGAAAACTACTTGGAAAAATAGGGAAAGAAGGAGTGCTATCAGATTCCTTTTATGATACAGATATGATGAATGATAACCAAACTAGGTAGAGTCAAAACAGAAAAAGAAAAGTATAGACCAATTTCCCTCATAAATATTGATGCAAAAATTTTCAAAAAAATGTTAGCAAAGAGATTACAGCAAGCTATCATCAGCATGATCAAGTAGGATTTGTACCAAGAATGCAGGGCTGGTTCAATATCAGGAAAACTCTGAGTATAATAGTGAATATAATAATAGCCAACCTAACAGAACTCATATGGTTATCTCAAAAGATGCAGAAAAAGCATTTGACAAAATACAACATTCATTCTTGTGGCACCCAGAATCAGCCAGAGTCAGGATAAGCAAAAGTCCTTAGTCTTTATTCTCAGTTTTTAGATGCAGGATTGAATAGGATGGAAGCAGAATCTCCGCAACTGCCTTCTCCCTCATCTACCACCAAAGTGTGACTCTGGCTCATCTTACTCCATCCTCTAGTCCCTCCTACAATCCTCTATATACACCAATCATTGAGCCAGCACAGCATAGTGGGAAAGACCATTTTCTAAGCATATGCCCATAGAGTATTGTCCAATCAGTAATGAGCCCTAAGTGCTTGAACTGACCTCAGTGCAATGACTCAAGAGTTTCATCCCTCTACACATTCCTATTAAAAACACTAGAGAGCATAGGAATAAATGGAATTTTCCTTAAAATGATCAGTAAGCATCACATGTGATGGGATCAAATGGAAGCATTCCTAATAACATTAGGTGTGAAACAAGGTTGCTTACTATTGCTATTTATATTGCTAAATTGCTATTTAATACTATATTAGAAATATTAGCTTTAGCAATAAGAGAAGGAAAAGAAATTAAAGTAATTAGAGTAATTAATGAGGAAATCAAATTAACAATCCTTTCAGATGGTATGATGGTATGTTTAGAAAATTCTAGATAATCAACTAAAAAATGCTAGAAACAATTCACAACTTTAACAAAATTACAGGATATAAAATAAATCCACAGAAATCATCAGCATTTTTATATGTTACCAACAAAGTCCAGCAGTAAGAGTTACAAAGAGGAAGTCCATGTAAAATAACTATAGATAATATAAAATATTTGGGAATCTACCTACCAAGGCAAAGTGGGGAATTACATGAACACAATTACAAAACACTTTCTACACAAATAAAGTCAGATCTAATCAATTAGAAGAATATCAAATGCTTAGGATGTTATGGTTAGGGTGTTAGGTAGGGGTCAATGCCTAATCTCTGCTGTACTATTTTCCAATTTTTCCAGCAATTTTTGTCAAATAGTGAGTTCTTATCCTAGAATCTGGGGTCTTTGAGTTTATCAAACACTAGATTACCATAATCATTTACTAATATGTCTTGTGAATCTAACCTATTCTACTGATCAACTAGTCTATTTCTTAGCCAGTACCAAATGGTTTTGATGACTGTTATAGTTTTAGATTTGGTACAGCTAGGCGACTTTCATTTGCTTTTTTTTTCATTAATTCCCTTGAAATTCTTGATCTTTTGTTCTTCCAGGTGAACTTTATTATTTTTTCTAGTTATGTAAAATAATTTCTTGGCAATTTGATTGGTATGGCACTGAATAAGAAGATTAATTTAGGTAGAATTGTCATGCTTATTATATTATTTTTTTTTGAAATTTTGAAAATAAAAAACTAAAAAAAAAAAGTATGACATACTATCTAGTGACATACATAGGTGAGATAGAAAACAGCTGTTACCCTGAGCAGTCTAAATGAGAGCCAGCTGTGGAGAAAGAATGTACCTTATGAGAAAGAATTTCTCTCTCATTCTGCCCTCTCCCTCTCCTCCACTCTGACAACAATTCCTCAATTTGAAATATAGTTAATTGCCTGGTATGCCTTCTACCTAACACCCTATACCCATGAGCCCTCTTTATTATTTTAATTTGAAACTACTAGGAGTATGGTCTCAGCAGAAAAGAGTCAAGAGAAAATTAGCCTTAGTAGTCAGGAATGAGAAATATAGAGAGAAATAGGCCCATGGACCCAGCTTGAGCAAGATGCCCAGTAGTGGTCAGGGAAGAATGCCATAAGACATGAGATAAGAAGAGACATCAACTCTGATCTTATGTATTTCCCATGTATGTACCTTACTACCAGTGTACTATGTGTATCTTCTCATTCTTACCACAAGTGCCCAGTGTTTATGACAATTATAGACCAATTTTTCTCATTTGAGGGACAGTGTTCATGATAATTTTTATGTAGCCTGTTTAGTAATGCCATTGCCATTAGCTCATTGTATCTAGTGGCTGACTATTAATGCTAAGCACACTGGGCTGGGCGTTCAAAAGTATTATTTCACAAATTATCTTGAGTCCAAGTAAATAATTGCCCTCTGGGGACCCTACTCACAATCTGAGAGTTGCATATTGGGAATGTCAAATTAGAAGGGGATTCTTCAATAAGTCCCACATTTAGATTCAAAAAACAAATTTCTTGATCATAGAATAAGGATTTAACAGCCATGATTTATTATAAGTTCTATAAGTTTTGGTAGAATTTAAACTTAATAAGGGTCAAAATGGGAAATAGTAGATAAAAAAATCGAATCCAAAATTAGACATTATTAATGGAAGATAAAATAGAAAATAAAGGACTTTAGAGAGCCTTTGTTAAACTACATATAAGGCATTTTATTTAGTTCTGGTTGCCATGACAATCTGTGTCCTGATTCCAGCCTTTGCACTGACTATCCTGAGTGCATGGTAGTGGATAAAGAGATGGAACTAAATTCAGGAAAATCTGAATTCAAATTTTGTCTCTGACATGAACTGTGTGATTCTAGATAAATAATATAAATCTTTGTCTGATTTGGTTTCCTCATCGGGAAAATAAGGATAATAAGAGTATTTATCTTTCAGGATGTTATGAGAAGGAAATGAGATAATATTTGCAAACTTCTTTGCTATACCTTCAAGAACTACACGAATACAAATGTATTAAGTTTATAATTATTAATCCTTATTCTCAACTTCTGTCTCTTTGATTCTCTGGATTTCTTCAAGACAGCTCAGACCTCACCTTCCATAGGAGACTTTTCCTTCTCTCTTTAGAAAGTTTTCCTTTTCTTTAAAATTACATTTCATACACTGTCTATATCTTGCATTTTTTAATTTATTTACATGTTATCTTTCCTTGTGAAACTTGAGCTTTATAATTTTGTATTTCTAGCATGTAGTAGAGTACCCAGAACATACTAAGTGCTTAATAAATACTTTCTGATTGATTGACAGATTGATCAAATCCAGCCCTTTCATCTTATAGGTGAGACTAAAGTCCAGAGAAACTGAAATTTTGCCCATGGTTACAGAAGTAGTATCAGAATCAAGTCTCTAACATAGAACCTCAGATGATAAATCCAAAAAATTTTCCCCCATGGCATGTAATGTAAGCATATTTAAATTGGACAAAAAATACATAAAAGAGATTTGATAACCATCTTCAGTTATTTGAAGGTTTATCATAAGGAAGATAGTTTAAAATTGCCCTGCCTAGTGTTACAGGACAGAATACAAACAATGATGCAAGTTGTAAAGAAACAAATTTTAGCTTGATGTAAGGAAGCACTCTCTTGCGCTTAACATTTGGTCCAAAGTAGTAAATGTTGCCTTACAGAGAAATATATCTTTTTATAAGAAAACATCAAATAGGCTCTGAGTGAGCACTTATCTGGAATTTCAGGGAAGCTGTTCCTCTTGAGACATAGGTTAGATTTGTCAAAGTTAGTGATAACTACTAACTCAAGATTTTGTGATTCTTTAACTTGGAAATTTAAACCAGTCTTCATTCCATTTTATTCATAACTACCTGGTAGAGTTACTGCCTGGAAATTTGTAATTTCAGTCAGATCCATTTCAAACTGTACAAATACCTATTTAGCTAGTCATTGGTATACTTGTGTTTTGTGAAATCTTCTTTGGGGAAGATGCTCTATCTGATGACAGGTTTCCTGTCCTTCCTTTGATCAAATCACCAAGCCTATGATCATAGGAATACATAGACCATGTGCACACTTGACCTATACTCCTTGCACATTTAGTCTTGTGATTCTTCATTATTTCTTTAGAATTTGATTTTTGTCACATTGGATTTATAAATATCATCTCATTGAAACTAATCTGAAAAATTCTCAAAATAGGTTTTTATTTTAATTTTGGAATTAAATTCTAATATACCTTGTCCCAGTGCCATAAATCTAAAACTTTCCTATGCCAGCATGTTATCCTATTCTCTTGCCCCTCAATTTCTTATAGTTTTTGGAGAGTGCTATAATCTTCATGGCATATAAGTGTGAGTGTGTGTGTGTGTGTGTGTGTGTGTGTGTTGATCCCTCTTTAATCCATTTCCAATGTGAGTAGGTTTTCAGAACTATTAGCCTTCCTTCCCTTTCTAATGTCTCTGTGTCTTTTCTTCTTCTGCACCTTATTAGTATAACATAATTACTACATTTACCATTTCCCAGGAAGTTTTGCTTATTAGAGTCAGATCATACTAAACTCTACTGCAATCTTTCTTTGAGCTACCCAGTTCAATTACTGATGTCAATTTTAAACATATGGTACACATTTCCATGCAAAAACCAAAATTTGTTATTGTTAAGTCTCTTGAAATTAATCCTTGGTTTTGGTTTTCATATGTTAAATTTTTGATTAAGTTCAAATTTTGTTGAGACAAAGTCCTGAAAATTTGCAGTTTCATTAAATGTCCTTTTATTTTTCATTCAATATTATAGTTAATTTTGCGGATGTGATATTTTTGCTACAATCTTCATTTTTTATGTTTGTGTGTATATACATATATATAATTCCAAGAATCGAGATCTTCTATTGTAGCTACTGCCTAAATCCTATACAATTCTAATTTTAACTCCAGCATATTTGAATACCTTTTTTGTTTGTTTCTTGAAAATTTTTCTTTTTCAAAATTAGGCAATAATATTTTTATGTGTTTTCTACATAGGATCTCTTTAAGGTGGTAATTAGTAATTTTTTTTTTAATTTCTATTTTCTTCTATCTCTCCAGGACAATTTTCCTGGATTAATTTTTTTGCACTATTATGTCAAGATTCAATTTTGGGGCACAGCTTTCAAATAGTCCAATATTCTTATATTTTCTTTTCTTGATATGTTCTCCATATCTACTTTTTCTTATATTTCACAGTCTCTTTTATTTTTTCATTCTTTGTATTTTGCTTTTTTTCCCCTTGGGTTCTTATAGCTTTATTGGTTGTTCCTTGCCAAATTCTAATTTCCAAAGAATCATTTTCTTCTTTAAGACTCTGTATTTCTTTGTCTAGTTAGTTGACTTTTTTCCCATTCTTGTTTTTCTTGAATGGTTGTTTTTTTATTTTTTTTTTCCTCAATCTTTCTCTTATGATTTTTTAAGTCTTTTTTGAGTTTTTCTAGAAATTCTTCTTCCAGAAGAGGTAGCCATTTAATGTTATTCTTTGCAGTAGAAAAGGTCTTTTTTTAGGGGCAGCTAGGTGGTGCAGTGGATAGAGCAGCAGCCCTAAAGTCAGGAGGACTTGAATTCAAATGTGGTCTCATACACTTGACACTTCCTAGCTGTGTGTTTTTAAACTTCCCTGTTCTCCTCTTAAGATGAATCCTGGTCTTTCTATTTCCATAATAAGTTTCTATGCTTGGGTTCTTTCTTCTTTGTTTGCTCATTTTTTAATGAGTAGTATTGGTGTAAGTACTTCTCATCCTGAGGTGGGGAAGGATATTAGTGCCTCTAGCTTCACTTCAGCTTTTCCCTTTGATCCCGACCCCCAAACCCAAAGTTCTAATCTCCTAAAAGTGCTTGTAGCTAGCAGCTTCCCTGCTCCCCTGCTGCTGCACTCACTGATTTGTGGGTTCCTTTTCACCCAGGATTGTGTCGCAACAGCACAGCTGGGCCTGGCATTCTTAATCAGCAGAGATTCCATCAGTCTTCCTGGACTCAGACTCCCTGCCTCTCCATCCTAGCCAGAAGGTACAAGTTCTTGTGGTTGTGACTAAGGCTACCTCCAAACCCAATTAGCCTCAGGGCTCCCTACCTGTTATTTCTATGGAGGTAGCCTGAAAATGTTTATACTTCACATTGGTTAAGCCCAGAACCTGGAGTCTTCCAGTATTTTACTGTTGTCCCAGGAGTACCCCTGTTCTTTTTCCAAGTCTTTTTTTTTTTTTATTCGTCTGTGTTTGCTTTGAGATGCAATTTTATTCTGTTTATGGGGAAAATCTAGAGAGTATGAAATTTACTGACCTACTCCTCCATTTTCCCAGAATCCTCCCCCCAAAAAACATTTATTAAGCTCATTATATTCTAGGCACTTTGTTAAGTAGTAGGAATATTGAAAAAAAGCAATAACAATCCATGCCCTTAAAAACTATCTATTCTGATGAGGGAAATTTCACTGTGATTCATCTTTGATAATTTCATTGTTCAGTTAGGAGACCATTCTGAGTATTTGAAAATGCATGAATTAGGATGTATAGTACAATACTAGAACTGTATTTTCTGATTTTTTTATTCTCATCTCTAAACACTTTCTTCAGCTACTATTTATATTCCTTGACTGTGTTTGGATTTTTTAAAAGCATTTGGACCATAATAAAATACATCTGGTCATAACTTTCCTTATCATCACCAGTTGCTCTGGTTTTATATTATATGAGAAACTGAAAGATTATTTTTCTTTAGCTTCTCTTCTTTTTTTCTCCACTTATTTTCTCTCTTAAAGATTTTAGTGTCCTAATTTGTATTTATACAGCACGGAAGTCTGATGTGGCTAAAGAGAAGCCAGTGACAGAGGGTAAAAGAGAGAATCATATATTTCTCATAGGCACTAACCCAATCATGATTTTATTTTATTCTTTTTTGTGGTTAGCTCAGTTGGATGCAGTAAAATTCTACTGAAGTCAGTGTCATGAGTACCAACCTCAGGAACCTAAAAACCTGGCTTTGCTCTGTTCTACAACTACAATAAATTCTTTGCCTGCGCCAACACTATGAAATATAACTAATGTGGATCATAAAAAAAAAAAAAAAAAACTATTGTAAAAGAGGGTAAAGGATAAAATACAAAGAGCAAAGTCATTCCTATAGCAGAAAAAAGAAAAAGCAAAACAGAACGTCTGAGGCAGGATTTGTGGCACCACACTTAGAGGGGTCCTAGGAGGCCAAAAATGTTATTCTAGGGGCAGCGTCTGTACTATGTTACAAATCCTTTGTTTCCAGTGTATGATGAGTATAAATCAATATGCGAGTACTGGTAACATAGAGGAAGACTATGTAATGATGCAATCACTCACTGTAAGTGTTTCTTTTTATAAAAGTGATGTGGTAAAAGAGGAATGTCAAAGTGGAACAAAGTCCCAGTGGCTATATTTTACAAGGAGAATGAAGTCCAGCATCTTGTGAACAGATTCAATTAAATCACATGAATGTAATAAATAGTTGCTTAAAAGAAAAACTTATTTATCTTCTAGGAGATTTAACACTGCCTCAATGGACATATTATTTTGCCAAATTTGTGAAATGCATCAATTTTATATTAAATCCAAAAATTCAGATACAATTTCACATTATTCATAAAAAATAATGACATTGTTGTTCCCTCTTGCTTGATCTTTCTTGTTTTTTATACTTTAAGAACAATATATACCTAGCAATAAAAGAATATATTTCCTCATGTGTGAAATTGATGGTGGTTGTAAATGAGGAGTAAATGATTCCTAAGGTGCCTTCTGGCTTTAAATCCTATGATTCTGAATGTTTGAATCTTCTTTCTTTGCACTTGATCTGGTTTAAAAAATTAACATTCTTCAGACAAAGTAAAAGCTAAAATAATTTTTATTTATTCAATTCAATTGAAATTAATTTAATTTTAATTTAATCAATTTTATTGATTTAAGTTAAAAGAGAAAAACAGGGAAAATATATTATATATCAGTAATATTAATCAATATTATACTATTTAACATTATACTATTTAAAATACCTAAATATAATAAAAGTGGAATATTACTATGGTTTAGGAAATGATGAGTTAGTGAAATGATGAGTTAGAAAAATATGGAGAGACTTGAACTTATGAGGGAAGATGTTATCCACCTTCAGAGAAACAGATGTGCATCTATATATGTATGATTACAAATATCTATGTATATGTATGTATATATGTTTATATATGTGTGTATACACACACACACATATATCCATGCCTAAATTGTAGATTTTGTGAAGGCAGGGAAACGTAGAAGGTAGAAAAGAATAAAGTAAAAAGTACATAGCAGAAAACAAAAGAAAATCTACAAGTAGACCAAAAAAAGATAGACAACTCTAAACACAATGTATAGTATTTATTATGTAGACTTTCTTGAAATGGAAATTTATTCCTATATATTTTGAATCTTCTTTTATATTCTGCTGTGCACATGGATTTTTTTCTTTTTCTATTTCATATTTTAGTTTTAAATAGAAATAAGAACTTTAACTTTAAAAAGAAATAAGAACAATTATCCTTCTTTTGTGTTGAAACCCTCTGAACTATTGCTTTTCTATTAGTGGATAAGAAGTTTTGCAATCAGTAGATATCTTCAACATATGGTTAATGAGTTGGGCATGGTTTCAAAGATGATAAAGTTATTTCCATTACCCAATGAATATATTGATTTATTTTCTCTTAGAACTGAAATATTTTAATCATTATGAAAGTGGACCATTTAAGAAACATGTATTTCTGGATGCAGAAAGAAATATTCAGCAGAAAAATTAGGGAAAAAAATCAATACAAACTCAAAGATAGTGAACCTCCAAATCTTGGAGTCTCACATGGCCTAGCCACACTCACCCAGCACCAGGAGTGAGTCAGTATTGACCAAGCACAGCCCTGGCTGCTTATAGAGAAAGCTGCTGCTTGTAAAGGAAGATTGGAAAACCTTACCTTAAAAGCAGTCCTTAACTTTTTTTTTTTTAATGAGTAAAAATAAAGAAGGGAAAGGGATCTGTATGTGCACGAATGTTTGTGGCAGCCCTCTTTGTAGTGGCCAGAAACTGGAAACTGAGTAGATGCCCATCAATGGGAGAATGGCTGAATAAATTGTGGTATATGAATATTATGGAAAATTATTGTTTGGTAAGAAATGACCAACAGGATGATTTCAGAAAGGCCTGGAGAGACTTACACAAACTGATGCTGAGAGAAATGAGCAGGGCCAGGAGATCATTATATACTTCAACAACAATACTATATGATGACCAATTCTGATGGACCTAGCCATCCTCAGCAATGAGATGAACCAAATCAGTTCCAATGGAGCAATAATGAACTGAACCAGCTACACCCAGCAAAAGAACTCTGGGAGATAACTAAGAACTATTACATTGAATTCCCAATACCTATATTTTCACCTGCCAGCATTTTGGATTTCCTTCACAGGCTAATTGTACAATATTTCAGAGTCGTATTCTTTTTGTACAGCAAGATAACGGTTTGATCATGTATATTTATTGTGTATCTAATTTATACTTTAATATATTTAACATCTACTGATCATCCTGCCATCTAGGGGAGAGGGTGGGGAGAAGGAGAGGAAAAATTGGAACAAAAGATTTGGCAATTGTCAATGCTGTAAAATTACCCATATATATAACTTATAAATAAAAGGCTATTAAAAAATAAATAAAATAAAAATTTTTAAAAATGAGTAAAAAAAATAAGCTTTTATGGTGAAAGATAAGAACAGGTATCAAACCTTGAGGAGACTAAAAGCAGATTGTCTCCAGATGAAACCCCAAAAGGTGATATAACCTGGTCTCCATCACACATGGCTCTCCTAGAACAAATTTAAAAGGATCTCAAAAGAGAGCTAGAAGAAAAATGGGGAAAGGAAAGGAAAACTTTGCAAGAAGGTCCAGAAAAGACACATAATTCATTAAAAGATACATTTGATAAAAATAGAAAAAGAAAATAACTCCCAGAAAAACAGAATTTGTAAAATGGAAAAAAATTCATAGACCAAAACAATTCATTTAAAAATTCAATTGGATAAATGCAAAAAGAAGTTAAAAAAAATAAATGAAGAAAATAATTCATTAAAATTCAGAACTGAACAAATGGAAATGAATGACTCAATGAGACAAAAAAAAAATCAGTCAAGCAAAATGAATGAAATGAAAAAATGAAAAAAATAGGGAAAAAAAAAGTAAAATTCCTAAAAAAACCGACCTGGAAAATAGATCTAAGAGAGACAATCTAAAAATTATTGGACTCCATGAAATCCATGATGAAAAAAAGGGCCTACACATTATTTTTCAGGAAATCATCAAAGAGAATTGCCTACATGTCATAGAATCAGAAGGTAAAATGACTATTGAAACAATTCACCAAATACCTCCTGAAAGAGACCCAAAAAAAGTGGCTAAATTTCAGAATTATCAGACCAAGGAAAAAATAGTACAAGCAGTCAGAAAGAAACAACTCAAATACCAAGGAACCACAATAAGCATTATTCAGGACCTAGCAAGGCCTGGAATCTGATATTCCAAAAGACGAAGGAACTTGGAATACAGCCAAAAATAAATTTCCTGCTAAACTGAGCATTTTCTTTCAGGGAAGAAGATGGACATTCAATGAAACTGGGAATTCCATTTATTTTTTATGAAAAGATCAAAGCTAAACAAAAAAATTTGACCTCCAAATATAGAACTCAAGAGAAGCATAAAAAGGTAAAAAGGGAAAAAAAAACTCAAGAACTATTTCTGTTATGGGTATACATAGAGAATACATGTATAAAATGATTTTATTGTTATAATATAAAAAAGAAACTAAAGGTGGAAAGGGGATTGTAACAGAAAAAAAGGGAAAGTGAAGATAAAATGAGGGAAATTACATCTCAGGAAGAGGCAAAGAAATCTATTAAAATTGAGGGGGAAAGGGGCAGGTGAGAAATATTGTGTAATCTTATTCTCATCAGATTTGGGTAAAAAAAAGAATATTTGATATATTTGGTTTCATCAAGAAACTTCTCTCACCTTATAGAAAAGTGGGAAAGGAAAGGCAAAAAGGGAAAGGGTAGACTAAATAGAAGGGAAAACATAAATAGTAGTGGAAAGATATAAAAAAGGGGAAGGTCTCTAAAGGGGGAGAACTGCTTGAGGGAAGCAGTGCTCATAAGTAAACTACTGAGGAGGAAGGAAAGGGGAAAAGGAAAGAGAAAAGTAAAATTTGGGGTTAATAAAATGGCAGGAAATACAGAATTAATAATTTTAACTGTAAATGTGAATGGAGTGAACTCTCCCATAAAACATAAGCAGATAGTAGCAGGATTAGAAGCCAGAATCCTGCAATATGTTGTTTACAAGAAACACATTTAAAGCAGAACAATACATATAAAGGTAAAAGGCTGGAGTAGAATCTATTACGCTTCAGATAAAATTTAAAAAGCAAGGGAACCATCTTGATCTCAGTTCAAGCAAAGCAAAAATTGATCTAATTAAAATAGATAAGGAAGGAAACTATATCTTGCTAAAGGGTACCATAGATAATGAAGCAATATCAATATTAAACATATATGCACCAAGTGGTGTAGCATCTAAATTCTTAAAGAAGTTAAAAGAGTTGCAAGAAGAAATAGACAGCAAAACTATAATGAAAGATCTCAATCTTACTCTCTCAGAACTAGATAAATCAAATCACAAAATAAATAAGAAAGAAGTTAAAGAGGTAAATAGAATACCAGAAAAGCTAGATATGATAATTTTTTGGAGAAAACTGAATGAAGACAGAAAGGAGTATACTTTCTTCTCAGCAGCTCATGAAACCAATACAAAAATTGACTATATATTAGGATATAAAGATCTCAAAATCAAATGCAGAAAGGCAGAAATAGTAAATGCATTTTTTTTTCAGATCACGGTGCAATAAAAATTATATTCAGTTGTAGTATTCTTCTTCTTTAATATAATAATGATTCTCTTTGTGAGAGCAGGTTTCTCAGGGAGGTTTTTAGGAGGCAGCCTTAGTTTCAGTTAAAAGTAATAATCACTTCAAATGCAGCCAGGTGTTAAAAGTTCAGATCTTTTATTGCTTCCTCCAAAATAACTCGGTTAGTTTTTCTTAGAGGTCTATCTTTCTGCTTGGTTCCAAGAGCTCTCTCTGAATGTCTCCAAATCCAAAGGTTTATCCTACAGCCTGTAGCCAGCACAAAGGTGGAAAATGGAATGGATCTGACTCCTCTAGCTCAACTCCGAATGTCGCCAGCCAAAACCAAGGTGAAAGTTGGAATGAATCTGTCTTGCCTCCAAGAGAGGGCTTCTCTCTGAACTCACTTGACACTCCCCTCTCAATCTTTTCAGCTATACTAACTTGACTGGCTCACTGAAGTTCTATTTATGCTCCTTCTCCGAGAGTGGGATTGTGAAATCTGAGAGTGGGATTATGGGTTTCCTCCCAGAGTGCTCTCTGGCCCTAAAAGCTTCTTGCTTATATGAGCTCTCTAAAGATGTGAACACAAGCATTGTTTCCACTTAGTACCGTATTTCTTCTGGCCCATAACATCTCCTTGTAAGATCAGATCAATCATACTGAATCATGCTAAATTAGACAATTATTGTCTCTATCAACTCTAATGACTTAACAGTTTATAAGCATTCCAACATTCAATAAAAGACCAAGGAAAAATAGACCAAAAAGTACTTGGAAACTAAATAATCTCATCCTAAAGAATGAATGGGTGAAACAGCAAATCATAGACACAATCAATAATTTCATCCAAGAGAGTGACAATAATGAGACAACATACCAAAATTTGTGGGATTCAGCCAAAGTCATAATAAGGGGAAATTTTATATCTCTAAATGCTTACTTGCATAAAATAGAGAAAGAAAAGATCAGTGAATTGGGCTTGCAATTTAAAAAGCTAGCCAAATAACACATTAAAAAACCCTAAATCAAATGCCAAACTTGAAATTCTAAAAATAAAAGGAGAGATCAATAAAATTGAGAGTTTAAAAAAAAAAACTATTGAATTAATAAATAAAACTAAGAGTTTGTTTTATAAAAATAAATAAATAAATAAACCTTTATTTAATTTGATTAGAAAAAGGAAAAGAAAAAGGATTAGAAAAGGGAAAATCAAATTGTTAGTCTCAAAAACGAAAAGGAAAAAGTATCCACTAATTAAAAGGAAATTAGAGTAATCATCAGGAGTTACTTTGCCCAACTTTATGACAATAAATTTGACAACCTAAGTGAAATGGAGGAATACCTACAAAAATATAGATTGCCCAGATTAACAGAAGAGGAAATAAATTACTTAAATAGTCTCATTTTAGAAAAAGAAATAGCTATTAATCAACTCCCTAAAAAAAGTCCTCAGGACCAAATGGATTTACATGTGAATTCTACTCAATATAACTCCAATACTATATAAACTATTTGAAAAAATAGGGAATGAAGGTCTGCTATCAAATTCCTTTTATGACACAGTCATGTTACTGATACCTAAACCAGGTAGGACAAAAACAGAGAAAGAAAATTATAGACCAATCTTCCTAATGAATATTGATGCAAAAATCTTAAATAAAATATTAGCAAAGAGATTACAGACAATCATCCCCAGGATAATACACCATGACCAAGTAGGATTTATACTGGGAATGCAGGGCCGGTTCAATATTAGGAAAACTATTAGCATAATTGGTTATATCAATTATTAATTAATAAAACCCATTAATAACCAAATTAATAAAAACCCAAATGATTATCTCAATAGATGCAGAAAAATCATTTGATAAAATCTAACACCCATTCCTAATAAAAACACTAGAAAGTGTCAGTAGCATCTATTTAAAAGCATCAGCAAGCATCATATGTAATGGGAATAAACTGGAACCATTCCCAATACGATCAAGGTGACACAAGGTTGTCCACTATCACCATTACTATTCAATATTGTAATGCTAGCTTTGGCAATAAGAGAAAAAAAAGAGGTTAAAGGAATTAGAATAGGTAATAAGGAAACCAAATTATCACTCTTTGCAGATGATATGATGGTATACTTAGAGAACCCTAGAGAATCAACTCAAAACTATTAGAAATAATTCACAACTTTAGCATAGTTGCAGGATACAAAATAAATCCACACAAATCATCAGCATTTTTATATATCACTAACAAAATCCAACAGCAAGAGATATAAAGAGAAATCCCATTTAAAATAACCATCAACAGTATAAAATATTTGGGAATTTATCTGCCAACAGCAAGTCAGGAACTATATGAGCAAAATTATAAAACACCTTGCACAAAAATAAGAAACTGGAAAATTATTGAGTGCTCTTGGATAGGTTGAGAGAATATAATAAAGATGACAATACTCCCTAAACTAATCTATTTATTTAGTGCTATCCCAATCAACCTCCCAAAAACTATTTTAATGACCTAGAAAAAAATAACAACAAAATCCATCTGGAAGAACAAAAGATAAAAACTTCAAAGGAATTAATGAAGACAAAAGCAAATAAAGGTGGCCTAGCTGTACCAGATCTAAAACTATATTGTAAAGCAGCAGTCATCAAAAGCATTTGGTACTCGCTAAGAAAAGAGAAATTAATCAGTGGAATAGATTAGGTACTATAGCAATCCAGTATCTGACAAACCTAAAGGTCCCAGATTTTGGGATAAAAATTCACTATTTGACAAAAACTATTGGGAAAATTGGAAACTTAGTATAGCAGAAAATAGGCATAGACCCATACCTAACACCGTATTCCAAGATAAGGTTGAAATGGATTCATAATCTAGACATAAAGAATGATATTATAAATAAATTAGAACATAGGATAGCTTACCTCTCAGATTTGTGGAGGAGGAAGGAATTTGTGACCAAAGAATAACTAAAGATCATTATTGATCATAAAATAGATAATTTTTATTATATTAAGTTTAAAAGTTTCTGTACAAACAAAACCAATGCAGATAAGATTAGAAGGGAAACAATAAATTGGGAAAACATTTTTATATTCAAAGGATCTAATATAGGTCTCATTTATAAAATATATAGAGAATTGAATCAGATTTATAATAGTTCAAGCCATTCTCCTATTGATAAATGGTCAAAGGATATGAACAATTTTCAGATGAAGAAATTGAAACTATTTGTAGTCACATAAAAAGGTACTCCAACCAAAAAAAGTTTGAGTCAGTAAAGTACAATAAAAAAAAATTTCTAAAACTCAAAAAAAAAAAAAAAAGGTACTCCAAATCGTTATTGATCAGATACATGCAAATTAAGACACCTTAGAAATACCACTACACACCTCTCAGATTGGCTAAGATGACAGGAAAAGATAATGACAAATGTTGGAGGGGATATGGCAAAACTGGGACACATACATTGTTGCTGGAACTGTGAACAGATCCAACCATTCTAGAGAGCAGTTTGGAACTATGCTCAAAAAGTTATCAAACTGTGCATACCCTTTGATCCAGCAGTGTTTCTACTGGCATTATATTCCAAAGAGATTTTAAAGGAGAGAAAGACACCTACATTTGCAAAAATATGTGTTGCAGTCCTCTTTGTAGTGGCAAGAAACTGGAAACTGAATGGATGCCCATCAATTGGAGAATGGCTGAATAAATTATGGTATGTGAATGCTATGGAATACTATTGTTCTGTAAGAAACAATAAGTAGGATGATTTCAGAGAGGCTTAGAGAGACATACATGAACTGATGTTAAGTGAAATGAGCAGAACCAGATCATTATACATGGAAACAAGACTATATGATGACCAATTCTGATGGACTTGGCTCTCTTCAACAATGAGAGGATTCAAACCACTTCCACTTGTTTAGTGATGAAGAGAGCCATCTACACTCAGAGGGAAGACTGTGGGAACTGAGTGTGAAACACAACATAGCATTTTCACTCTCTCTGTTGTTATTTGCTTGGATTTTTCTTTCTTTCTTGATTTTTCTTTTCCTTTCTTCTTGATCTAATTTTTCTTCTGCAGTAAGATAACTGTATAAATATGTTTACATATATTGGACTTAATATGTATTTCAACATATTTAACATGTATTGGACTACCTGCCAGTTACGGGAGGGAGTAGGGTGAAAGAGGGGAAACTTTGGAACAAAAGGTTTTACAAGGGTCAATGTTGGAAAAATTATTCATACATATGCTTTGTAAAAAAAAAAAATTTTTTTTTTAAAGAATAGTATAGATGCCTGGGAGCACAACTACTGCATTTGAGTTTAAAATTTTCTACCCACCTAAAGATTTTGCTGGAAATCAAATTAACATGTTATTGAACTGTATCTGATAAATAATGCACAAAGACTATCAACATCTTTGTAAATATTTCTGGTAACAATATAATAATGAAACCTTTGTTGAGAGTTATTAAGTTGGCCCTTCTGGTTAAGGGTAATAATAGAATTTGGCCTGGGAGCTCAGGTCAGAAAAAGGAAAGTTAGAAGAATTATTCCAAATGTAGCTTTTGATGATTACTTATTTAAAAATCCTCTTTTGTTCATTCTTCACTTCTGGAAGGCCCTATAGCTTCATGCTAGATAACCAAATACCATTTGTTAGGCTTGTTACAAAGTGAAAACCCTTTAATGATATTTACAATGACTTTGTTAATTTTCTTTTTAAGACTTTTTTCAATAGCAGGTTATCATTTGACTAAATCACAATCAATTTTTGAGTAAATGAAGAAAGTCAGAAATGTTAATCTGTCATGAGATTGCTAAAATTCTGCATACAATTAAACCAGTAAACTTACTATGTACATTAATTTCTTCAATAGTCCCTGAAAATAGCCCCCAATTATTATTTAAAAGTGCATACATATATGTACACTGTACCATGCATCATAAGATGGTCAAAAAAGGCCATCATGGGACACACATAAATGTCAGATTTTTGAGTGTCAGTTTTGAGACTGTCAGAAGATATGAGTGTTAGTTGATAAATTGCCTGTATAACTTGAGGGAAACATAAAAATATGAGGTCCTTGATAGTCTTTGGGAAGGACTTAGCAAAGTGTCTGACATATAAATATACTTAATAAATGTATGTATGGGAGGTTCATAGAGAACTAATATCTCAGATGAGAGGACTTGCCAAATCCTTTTCAGAGCTGTCATCTACCTTTTAGAGTCCATATCACCTAACTCCCTTCCTTGGCTTCAGAGAGCTGCAGCATGCACAGTAGTCATAGACCAGTAAACCTATCTTGATAGACAACTAAACCAGACCAAGAGTAACTAACAAGTCTTATCATTGGTGTAAGGTATTGCCTACCCCAAGCATGTGAAGACTTCCCTCAATGGAATGAATGGGAAGATGAGAATAATTTGTTCCATTGACCATGAAGATGGCTGAAGTGGGCACTGTGAAACATTTACAGCTAGATTAGACGTTGAAGACATCAAGATTATCCACTGGATTCCAGGCAATTGTCCTGACTTTTGTTTTTGCCATTGGACTTCAATGGCTGTGGAAGAAAAAATGAGGCAATTTTGTGCAATTTTGCCTCACTTAAATCCAATTCATGAATATATTTAAGATATCATTCTGTGATGTCATTGGTTCTTTTTGAAAATGCAAGACAGGGTACAGCTAGGTGCTGTAGTAGATAGACTAAAGGCCCTGGAGACAGGACAATTTGAGTTCAAATTCAGCCTCAGACATTTAACACATCTTTGCTGTGTGATCCTGGGCAAGTCAGGTAACCCCAATTGCTTCACCAAAAAAAAGAAAAAGGAAGGAAGGAAAGAAGGAAGGAAGGAAGGAAGGAAGGAAGGAAGGAAGGAAGGAAGGAAGGAAGGAAGGAAGGAAGGAAGGAAAGAAGAAAGGAAAGAAGGAAGGAAGAAAGGAAGAAAGGAAGGAAGGATGAAAGGAAGGAAGAAAAAAGAAAGAAAGAAAGGAAGGAAGGAAGAAAGGAAGAAAGAAAAAAAAAAAGGACAAGCAATATTTAATAAATACTTGTTAACTGGGTGATACTTTATTTTCTGTCCTTAAATTTCCCTCTTCTGTGGTCCTTAATAGTGTACATTCTGTTTGGTTCTATTTTTTTTTTTTTCACTTTACATTATTTTATAAAGATCTTTCCCAATTTCTTGTCATTTTTCATGCTTATGAGTTATAATTGTGTAATCAATAATCTCTCAAGTAGTATACTATTTTACTAATCTGCTACAATTTATATAATCATTTACTTGTTGCTGAAATTAAGGTTGCTTTTAGTTTTTTGTTTTATAATTACAAATAATATACCATAAAGATCTCTGCACAGATAGCTTCCTCTTAAAAAAAATAACACCATTAGAATATATTCATAACAAAGGAATGATAAAGTAGAGCTATTTTTGTATCTTTCATTGTATGGTGCCAGATTGCTCTCAAGAAAGAGTTTATCAATTTACATTTCCACTAGTAATAAATGAGTGTACCTGTATTTCTATAACCATACCAGAATTTTCTTTTTTTTTTTTAATGAAAGCTTTTTTTATTTTTAAAATATATACATGGATACTTTTCAACACTCACCCTTAGAAAACCTTGTTTTGATTTTTTCCCTTCCTTACCCCCATCTTCTCCTCTAGATGGCAAGTGATTCAATATACATGCAATTTTTCTATACATATTCCCACTAACATCACACTGCACAAGAAAAATCAGATCAAAAAGGGGAAAAAAAATGAGAAAGGAAACAAAATGCAAACAACAACAAAAATAGTGAAAATACTATGTTGTGATCCACATTTAGTTACCACATACACAGTCTTCTCTCTGAATGTAGATGGCTTTCTTTATCACATGATCATTGGAATTGGCTTGAATCATCTCATTGTTGAAATGAGCCATATTCATCAGAATTGATCATTGTATAAGTTTGCTATTGCCATGTACAATGATCTCCTGGTTCTGCTCATTTCACTCAGCATCAATTCATGTAAGTCTCTCCAGGTGCCTCTGAAATCATCTTGCTAATTATTTCTTATAGAACAATAATATTCCATAATATATGCCATAACTTACTCAGCCATTCTCCAACTAATGAGGATCCACTTAGTTTCCAGTTTCTTGCTACTACAAAAAGGGCTGCCACAGTTTTGCACATGTGGGTCCCTTTCTCTCCTTTATGATTTCTTTAGGATACGAGCTCAGTAGAAATACTGCTGGATTAAAGGGTATGCACAGTTTAATAGTTCTTTGGGCATAGTTCCAAATTGCTCTCCAAAATGGTTGAATCAGTTCACAACTCCACCAACAATGTATTAGTTTTCCAACATCCCCTCCAACATTTGTCATTATCTTTTCCTGTTATTTTAGCTAATCTGAGAGGTGTGTAATGCATACCAGAATTTGCTGTGTAATTTAAACTGCTTTATATTATAATTACTATATAATTATTCAAATTGTGTTACATCATAATCCAAAATTTTTATGTAGGTCTTATCTACTCTATATCTATGCTATTATTTCATTTTTTCAGATTTTATTGCCAGTCTAGCTTATTTTGAGTTTGTAATTGCCTGATATATTTTAGGCCAATTTTTAAAATTTAACATATGTATATATTTTTCATTAAGTATGTTTTCTATATGCAAAATAGTAATGTATATTTTTTTGATCCATGATATAATTGCCTGTCTTTTATTGGGAGTATTTGCACTATTTAAGTTTACTTTTAAGTTATACATTTTTCAGTCATTTTCTTCTTTATTTTACTTGATGTTGCTTAGAGAGGCGTAATGTATTGATCTTCCTTCTATAATTACTTTATTAAAATTAGTAAATAAAACAAGGTATAGTTTTCTTTTGAACTTTTGAGTTATATTCCTATAAACCTTAATTCCTTTTTATTTGAGCTAGCTTTTCACTTTTTGTTGCTATTATTCCTAATCAATATTGGCTGTTTTTACTGATATAAAATAGAACACAGAATACTGCTAATTGTCTTTGTATTCTAAGTGGACCTGAAAGATTATAAAAATCAAATCTTCATTCTAGAAATGGGAATCTAGTACCAGTGGGAACAAATTTCTTAGAATGAAATAAATCTCTTTGTTTTTGTTTTGTGCTCCTATTTTTATTCCATAGTCCAGGATGCTTCTTTCAAGAGATTGAGAGAAATCTCAGATATTTCTAGTATTTATCTTTTACATATGCCTCTGCTCTAAAAGCTTCTGTGACTCTATATAACCTATAAAATAAAGTAAAACTCCTACTTTTGAGATTTAACTTCCCTCACAATGTGGAACTGATCTATCCTTATAGACTAATTATACTTCAGTCCCGTTCAAGAACTCTACATTTCAGACAAGCTGGGTATATATTCCTGATTCATGAGATTTCATCTCTTTTCTCTGTACCTTTGAACAGTCTGTCTTCTATACCTGGAATGCTTTCTCTGTTGAAAAGAAAATTCTTTGTTCAGGCTTTTGCACTGAATAATAAGGCAAGACTCAGGACAAAGAGAATTAAAAGGAGTTTATTAAAAGTTTGTCAAGGTAGCAATATGCTGACAGACTAATCACTGGAGATCAACAAGGGTTTCAAGATGGAGCCAGTTTTTAATGATAACTTTTGTAATAAAATACAAACAATTCAGATAGATCCACATCAGCAAAAGAGGCTAGATTATTACATCATAATTCCTCCCCAAGGTAGGAATATGTGACAATTTCCCAAGTACAAATAGGTAGGGACTGACTTGGTACATGATAAATTTCATATAACACAAAGCTGCCAATTGGGTGACTCCTCCCTCAACACTACCTGACAAGCAGTTATGAGAATAATGGGTCACTGGGTAACCATAACTTTTAATATTTCTTAGCACCTCTATCTTTTGGGACCTCTAACAAGAGGTTTATACTGTTTTTCTTAACTTTGCATTTATTTTTTATTTATTTTAATTTGTTTGTTGTGCTCCTCTCCTCTTTAGACAATGAAACCCTTCCCCCACCTCCAACTGCTTCCCCCAGAATGGAAGGACCTTAGAATGAGAAACTCTTAGCACAGTGCCTGACTTATATTAAGTAATTAATAAGTGCTTCCTTTACTAATTAAATATTTGATACACTACCACTGATGAAAAAGGATCCACTTTTGCAGAGTTTATTTGTATATATTTCACATTTTGCTTTGTTATAGATTTCTTGATGCATCCACTATAGACCAATAAACTGAGTGTAGAATAGCTAATCTATGTAAATATTATAATTACATCCAGAATGTAGTTGAACTCTGAGGGAAAGAATCAGTAGAAATGGATTATGTAGGTCATCTATCAGCATACAGATTAAATCAATCCAAGGTTAGGTAGTGAGAATCATCAGGTGCTGATGTGGGAGATGAGGGGAAGTCACAAAACATGGGAGAAATTTTTGTTTTCCAGATACTAACTAGGAAACCTGATGGGATATTTCATTTGGGCTGAGCTCTTGATGATTCATTCCTTCCTGAAATGATTCAGTGGGCATAGGTATAGCAATAATTTATAGACATGACAAGTAGATTATTAGGTAGGGGAAGATATTTGAGTAATAGATGGGAATTACTCAACCATGATCAGAAAGGAATACTTTCTTAGGACCATGTCCAATAAATGATAGAGATGGTTTTCATGAGTAGTTGATGGAATAGAAGTCAAATACATTAGCAAATAGAATAATACTAGGAAGAATCCTATTTCTAAGAAACACTATCCAATTTCTGAGAAAACACCATAAGAAATAAGGCAATGGATCAATGGATTCTGTATTAGGGCAGGAGGATAGTTGTACATCCTTTAATAAAGGAAGAATCTAGTCTTTAATTGAATACTTGGATCTAAAATGAGTGATCACTCCTGGGCATGAGAACTATTTTTAAGGCCTGAAAGCTATTTTGGTGGCAATACCTAAAAATTAACAATAAGGACTCAATCTCTTGGTATTTTGGATGAGGAAGATATGATTCCACTTTCTTGAATTCCTTTTGACTCTTGTGTTGGTGGGTCCTGGTTTTGACTTAAACTAAGTGTGTTTGCTCCCTTACCCACAAGATAGAAAGTACTTTCTGTTAATGATTGTGGTTCCTGCTCAATCAACATAAGCCCAACATAGAAACAACAATAACTACTAATACTAGTACTAGGACTACAACTATTGCTACTTCTTCGTATTAATAATAGTAGACACTACTACTACCACCATTCAGTCCTTGGTAGATTTTTTATATGTTACAGAGAAGTTTTTATATCATCAGATAAGTGCCTGACTTCCATTATGAAAGTAAAGGGAGAATTCATGAATACTGGAAATCTGTTGTCAGTTTTGTGTCATCTAGAAATCTAGATAAACTGAGTATGTTCAACATAGGAAAGAAAAGGAAAGAAAGAAAAATGAAATCTCAAACTAAGAATTAATACATGAAGATTTGGTTGACAACAGGACAGGAATTGTGCCTTATTGGATATAACTTGTAAATATTTGGAAAAGAGGTAGTTATATAGGATATGCTTGATTATATTATTTAGACTTCATTAGGAAAGCATTCTCATTTTCATGGTCACTTTCCACCTAAGCCAAGGGCTTATATTGGGGGGGGGGGGGGTGTGAGGGTGGGGAGGGAGAGTCAGGGGGGTTGGTTGACCTAGACCCATTGGAGATGGTTAAATGATTAACTCCTTTTGTCTATCCTGGATAGAAGTAGGTATGAATTAGCACAGAAAGTGTGAATGAAAAATGAGGCATATCTTGAGAAGAGTATTTCATTGTAGCCAATAATTGACTCCTGAAAAGAAATACGAATTTCACAGGGTCACTCAATATTACCTGAAAGGGGACCATCCCTCAAAGGTCAGCCCTATAGACACATACCAATATGTAGGTCCTTTGTCTTCATAAAATGGATACTATTTGTCATTACATTTATAGACATTTACTCAGGTCATGTATTTAAAATGCCTTCTGGAAAAGGAAAAAAGGTGAAGGTTTTGCAGAATTCCATAATCAATCTACGTAGCCATCCCTTGTGTGATAATCTCAAATCAAATCTCATACTTCTGAGAGAAATGATAATAATCAGTATCTTGGAAAGATTCCAAGGTCTCTCCTTGTTCTAAATTCCTCATTTTAAAAAGTTCAAGAAAAACAAGTTTTCTTGAAGGACATTATTGATGAGATTTACATTGACTTTCTCAATCTTGTTTAGACCCCACCCAACTTTATAAGGAATTTAAACTAAGGGAGGATGCCCATTGTCTTCTATTCAAGTAAGGGTGGAAACATACTTTTGTCTAGGTAGCCCAAGGCTGTGGGTGATCTGAGTAGAGATAATTTCTCAGTCCAAATCTGACAAGAAGTCACTAGCATCCCCTCATGGCTTTGAGTATACAAACTGTGAGTCCATTACCATGATTGCCATTGGTCTAAAAACAGCCAAATAACCATCCTCTTATTGATAGCCTTCTGGCCTTATAAATAAAATGATTAAATTACCCAGAAACTGTATCTCTTGAACTTTTTTAAA
Organism: Antechinus flavipes; assembly: GCF_016432865.1. NCBI lineage: Eukaryota > Metazoa > Chordata > Mammalia > Dasyuromorphia > Dasyuridae > Antechinus > Antechinus flavipes. Next base: position 511,373,766 of record NC_067400.1, on the reverse strand, counting down.
TGTCACAACTATGACAGCTAGATAAAGGGACTTAGTGGAAAAGAGAAAGATCTGACTTAAGGTTTCCCAGGAAAGATACCACTTTAAGCTTTCATGGTGAGATTTCTTCACCCAAAGAGAGGGTTTTTCCTTCTTGAGATTTTGACTTATCTCAGCCTCAAATTTCTAATCCTAACTTTTGATTGTTTCAGTAAGCATAAATGTATCAATGTTTGTTTTTAGTATTTGAGTACAGCTTTTTTTCTAATTTTTCACTCTCATAGGATAGCAATTTACCCTATGATTTAGGATAGATCCCCTGAAGCATACTATGATGAGGTTAGGATAGCAATTTCTAGTTCAAAATAAACATGTAAACAAATTCACATTGGCTATTCTCTTTGCCAAGAGGGGTTTATTTAGGGGGAAAGGTTACAGACAAAATGAAAAGGTAAAATAGGCACCAGGGATGGCAAATATGAATTAGAGTTGGGAGCACATATTGTTAGCAAGAAAAAGACAAGTTCCCCAGAGGAACTCTCGATTGAGAAAGGAAATTTTCCATGAGGTTGGGAATATGTCATTGATTGACTGATGGCTTTAATCTATAGACAAGTTGGGGATTTGGTTATACCTGATAATAGCCAGTTAGGTTTCTTCTGATAGGGAAAGAGAAAAAAATCCACATCACATTATAGGAGGATGATAGAGAAGAAAAACTTGTTTACACAATACAGGGCCAACTGGGAAACTTGTGATATAGTGGAAATTCAACTTATAAAATCAATTTCTGATTAACCTCCCAAAATATAAGTAGTATATTTTGAATTTCATGCAGAATTAGTGTTTTAAAAAGGGAAATCTTGGCTTATACTTTAAGAGAATCTCTAAAGCTACAATCCTTGCTTTCAAGTTTTTGAAGTTCCATATAAATTAAGGTATATATGTTAAAGGAACTCTAAAAGTGTAGAAGTATTTAAGAGGGCCTTGAGGATCAAATAAAAATGTGTCAGAAGAATTCTTGATAAAGGGTAAAGTGAGCAAATTAAGCATTAAAGAAACTAAGTGAAAAAGTAAAGGATAGTACTTAATCTCAACTTTTCACTTTCTGGGTTATTAAGGCTCTTTTGAATTTGTTTCTGGGTTTTTTTTTTGTTTGTTTTGTTTTTTGTCTGTGTTAACTTCCTTTCTAAGTGAGTTTACTGATTGGGAGGTGGAATCAGAATAGGAATGTTTCTGAGTAAAAATTCCAACTTTTTTTTGGTGGGGCTTTATTTTGTAGCTCCAAGCTGGTAATATCTCAGACCAAGCAGTCTGTGGCTTGGTTGTAGCCCATAAGAGCTGATTCTTAGGAGCAAACATATCATCTTAAGTGAGGTTAATTAGACATTGGATTAGGTTTAAATTAAATCTACAGAAATGTCTCTCCTTGTACCTTCCCCCTGTCCCTCCCTCCCCCAATGTTTAAAACTGTAAAAAGAAGTTTTTTGGTTTGTAATGATGAAGTCCTGGATGGATGGGTGCAGTTGGCAGAGAAAGACTGAAGTTCTGTTCTGAGCAAACAGGGAAGGGCACTAGTGGTGATTAGTTTAATCTTACAACCCCATCTTTCTGTATCCAGGCAAGAAATCCAAGTTATGTCAAACACCTGAGGCCCCTCTCTGTGGAGGTCATGTCTAGCTATGTCCTATCAGAAATTCCAGTCGTGTTTCTGAGGTTAAATTCCCCTATAAAATCTGTCTATGGCTCATTCCAGCTTTGCTGAATTCCCCTGGGTCAGTAGACCAGGACACTTTGCCTCATAGTGAATCTCCTCTGATCTCCACACACTGTGCTTCATGGTGTCTCTCCACTCAATCACCCCACTATGCCTTATGGTGTCTCTCTCTTTCTCATAGCTAACTAACTCTTTTAGGATGCTAAATCCTAAAAGGGATTGAGCCAGTTAAGGGCATATCCAAACCTCCTGGGATATTTCTTTTCTCCTGGCTAATTGTGAGTTCCACTAGGGAATTTGTCTTTTCCATAATTTTGTATAGGGCAAAGACTACTGACTCAAATAAATCAAGATTTCTCAAAGTAAAAGCAGAAAGGAATTTTTTTTTTTACAATCTTGAGAGACAGGGCATCTCCCTCCCAACAAGCAGTCAGACAAGGAGAGGCAAGTTACAATAAGTAGAGAATGATTATATAAGGGTCTGGAGTAACACTCCCTATAGGCTGGACCTTTGCTCTGATTAGTAAGCCCAACCACATCTTTAGAATGACTAAATTACCTTATATGGGACTTTGAATGCCAAGGTAGGACTAAGTCTCACAAAGAAAAGGGCAATAAGATCCCATTCTTTGTAAATCACATGATTTCGGGAGAAAAAAACTTGGGCCTGGGACACAGTTGACCTTCACTTGGTTTTTAGAACACTATCTCCATCTTGTGAGACAGCTTTCATAGTTTACTTCATTCAATTTCTTGCTAACTATACTTCTACTCTATTTCATATTTACCATTTCTAATGTTTATTATATCTCTTCATTTTATTTGTAATGTCTTGTAAATAAACCTACCATTTACCAAAGAGGTTGGTCATTATGAATTCTTCCCGTAACCAAACACCAATATTTGGTGCTATCCTAAGTAATATAATTTGGTGTCTACAAGAACCACATTATTTACTACACCAGCCAGATCTTCAGATGTTTTAAGTATGTTGAAGGATGTGAGGAAGTTTGACTTTGTTGTAAGTAGAAATATTGAAAATGAAAATTTTGTAGCTTACTTTGAAAGTCAAGGACAAAATTTTAGAGAGCTAAAAGAAATCAAAATGGAGAAAAGTTTCAAACTTTTCTTGTTATATACTATCGCTTTAAAATCTTTGGCAGTAGATTAGCTATTCATAGTGAATTGTATCATATGAAATGCCTAAAATAAATAGCTTTTGTATAAAATATAAAACTAAATGATTGAAATTATAAATTATGGTTCATTATGCTTTCTTTATGTTCTTTATGATAACATTTGGAAAATAGATTCAGGTACAATTGAATGTATTCTGGTCTTCTTTTATGTGAAATTCATTATTTATTTATTTATTTATTTATTATTTTACTATATCAGGAAACTTGTTAGCTGTATGGTTTTAAGCCAAATTATCTACCCTAGTTATGTGATTTGTAATGTGCATAAAGATAATGGCTAAGATTGATTTGATAATTTATTTCATATGTTTGATAAATATATTAGAAATATTGTTAAAATCCAAATTCTTCTTTAATTCTTTTAGATTATGGATGCAACTGTTAAAAGACTCATGGAAAGGGAATAAAATAATGATCAGTAGCAGATTGATAACTAAGGTAAGTGTCAATATTTTATGATTTCAGGATCTAACATTATGTTTAGGTGGTTAAATCGCAATCATTTAACTTCTAGAAATTGCAAAGCACAAGATTTTTAGAAATCAATTCATAACCAATGTCAGTCTCGGAGTAAGTCTAGGAGTTCATCTGGTTAAGCATGTTTACCCATCTATCAGGATAAATCTGTAAAAGGGCTTATTAAATCTAATAATAGCTAAATACTAGGTATGGTAAAGATATTGGGAATTGGGATTTATGATTATTATGTAAAATTTTAAATATTTCTTTGTCCTGTTCAATTATTTAATTATCATTTAAATAACTCTGAAAGCTTTTGAAGATTTCTACCTGGTGGACACAGTTTGTCAGTGGTTTCTTGGCCGGGGTCAAAAACAAGGAATAAAACTTAGAACCTTGGTATATTTTAACCCAGAACATTTTAAGCTAATCTGATGATTGCAGGTGTGATTTCAAACTGTATTGTAAAACTTTACATCTATTTCCTAGTGTACACAGCTTGAAATTCCCAGGAGGATGTAAATGAAGAGTTGGAAAGCTCTTTATCTATGTTCTCAAAGGTTGAGGCAGTAGATCTTAACTCTTAAAAAAAAAAAAAAAGCAGAATAAAAGGTTTTTTGGAGCTAGAAATTATTACCACTTGTCTTTTGTTTTCTTTAAGGGAGAAATACATGAATTAATGGATAATCATCTTTTTCTTTTAAGTGCTAACAGCATTGAGCTCAGAAATTAAAATGCTACCATTAAAATTATAAATTTAGATTTAAGTAAAATATGCCCTCAAGGAAATAAAAAGAGGGTGAGTATGCTTACTTTATCAGGATTTTTACAGTAAGTTCAACCTAAGATGAAAAGATATTTGTTATTTGGCATTAAGAAACTTATTTGGTAGTATGACCCCGCAAAAGTTCTATTTACCTCAGTTTACTATTCTGTAAGGGGATGTAACAGAACCCACTTCTCATAATTATAAAGTGCTTGGTACAGAGACAATAATAAGGGATGTTAATTTTTTATTAACTTTTTAATTAAATATAATTGCTTTATACTTAATAAGTTTATATGGGTTGTTAGATGTGATCAGTATACAATGCCAGTGTTGATTTTCTAGGTACAGTAACTTGGAAGTGGATTGACACAAAATGGTAAAGGGTTTGGTTCAAATTTAAAATACATAATATTGTTTGGGGTATTGTTGTGTTTCAAAATTTTTTAATATTGTATTGTTATGGGCCAGAACTCTTGTACTTAAAACAAAGATTCTTACAAGGTGTTAAATCAGTGGAATTGATAAGACAATGGTTATCTAATTTAGCATAGTGATTAATAGTTCTCTAAGTTCAGTATGATTGATTTAATCTTACAACAAATAATGGTTTCCTAGTGATGATTGATTTATACTCAGTGTAGAACACATAAATGGGGACTAAGAGCCAGATTCATTCAGAGCCAGAGAAGACAAAGGACTGGAGGCGGAGCTCAAACTCTTAGAGTCAAGGAAACAGATTCATTCTATCTTCAGTCAGGCTTCTGGTGACTCTCCTGGGGGACTGAGAGACAGATTCATTTATCCATTTCACACCATCTTGGTGGCAGGGCTCTCCTCCTTAGCTTCTCCACTGAAACCAAGACTCTGGAAGGCCTCTAAAGAAAGCTGCCCAGCCTCAGGCAAGGAGATAATAAAGGATTTGGACTTGAACACCTGGCTATTCTTGTGATGATTACTGAATTGAAAGGAAGGCTGCCCCAAGACCTCCAGAAAAAAACCACTAAGAATATTACATTGTATATTTGATAAACAATTGTATTAGCCATGTTTCTAGAAAAGCAAAATTTTCTTATAAATCTAAATATTGTTATATTAAACCTTGTACTGCTTTAAAAAAAATTGAATAGATTAGGAAGCTGCTGGATCCTTCTATCAGTCCTGTTGACCATGGGTTGTAATATTTTGAAACACTGTTTTGCCTGTATTTAAAGCAAAGTTCACCTGAAATTATTTGACTATCACTTATGAAAATTATGAAATTATTAAATAAGCCCCTTAGAGTAATTCTTTTAATCAAGTATTTACATAGAATTTTAAGAGGAAAAAATGGTAATTATACATGTTGTGAGACATATCAGTGGCTGCTGGAGGGCTAACTCAGACCTGTAGAATGGATCTCTTTATGTGAGAGGATGATGACAATGGTACAAGGAGACTGAGAAGCAGTTGCTGTTCTCTGACCTCTCTCCTCTTCTCTCTTGCTTCTAATTTATTTCATTCCCAATCCATAAGAACATCTGCATTAATAAAGGCTGCTTTGCAACTCCTTCAAGTGTTATGATTTACAGCTGTGGAGGCTCTCAAAGAATTGATCTGTCCCTTCACCTAGGCATGGTCCTTAACAATTCCCCATTTTTTAATTTATGAGACTGTGATTATTTTCCCCCCACAGCAATAAGTTTAGGCCTTAGCCGTTATCTAAGTCCACATGCTAAGATATCTGAGTTCATATGCTAGACAGTGCAAACAGCACTATAGTAGGTATTGAATCTTGTGAGATGTCATGGAAGCAAACTTTCAAGAGGAGAAGAGGACTATAGTCAGAATAGGCATTTTTCATAAGTCTCTCATCAATCTCCTGGCTCAGCCCTTTGATGTATTTACCCATTTAATTACCCTGACTAAAGAAAGTCTTACCAGGTCTCTTCTCCCTTTCCTTCCCCACAGGTTACTGAAGGAACTCTGGGAGGATCCTACTAAAGAACAGCTCTCAAGTGCTGCTGCTTCTTTGTTTCTTGTGTTTCTTATGTCCCATGTTTGGGCACCATATGTTCTGGTAAGAGAACCACCTGCCAGTGGCTGCTGGAGGTCTAACTCAGACTTGTAGAATGGATCTCTTCATGTGAGAGGATGATGATGATACAAGGAAACTGAAAGGCATTTGCATTGTCTGACCTCTCTCCTCTTCCCTATTGCCTCCAATTTATTTTATTCCTAATCCACAAGGAACATCTGTGAAGGCTGCTTTGCAACTCCTTCAAGTGTTATGATTCGCAGCTGTGAAGACTCTTGGAGAATTGACCTGTCCCTTCATTTATGCATGGTCCTTAACAATACATAGAAAAGACCTTGTAAAATTTCCTTTGTAAACCTAGAAGGATTTTTGGAACAGTCTAGGCAAAACTTCTTAGCAACCTTATGCAAGGTTTTCTGTCTTATAGAATTCCTACTGAGTAAATGGGAATCCTTGCACAAAATGAGGATGTGATTTTTCAAGCCTATTTCATCTAAGATTGTGTGTGTGTGTGTGTGTGTGTGTGTGTGTGTGTGTGTGTGTGTTAATTTGGAGGTTCAGTAATTGATTTTCTAGAAATTTAAGTTAACTATCACATATTCCCTATCTACATAGGATTCTAGAATGTAATTTTTTTTTCTTGATTTCTAGTGATATATTTAGAGACAAAGGAAAGAAAAAGATATTGAGTAAATTTTTAAAGGCCTGATAAACTTTATTATTGTGATAAGGCTAATTTAATTAGGCATGTGTGGGAAGGTATTTACCACAACAGCAGAGACTCTCAGAGTAAGAAAAAGCAAAAAAGGGGTTAATTACGATCTTGGGAGAAAGGGATCTCCCATCTGACAAGATGTTTGAGAGTAAAAGGAGTGAAAAGCAAAAACTGCAAACCATAAGATTGCAGCCTGGCCTTTTCTTCCATTGTTTGGGGGAGTTTGGATTTACATTCTAATTACAGAAATGTAATCCAGAAACAAAAGACTAAATTGTCTTTAAAAGAGTTGCTTAAATGCTAATTAAGAGTGGTGGGAAAGAGGAGGGAATAAACACCTGCAACTTTTTTAACTATAGCTCTATTTGTTATTATAAAGTCTCAAATCACAGTTAAGGTAGAGTATAAGGCTATATTCCCATGATATTGTCTTCACTCAGTTAATTCCACACAGGCATATTCTTTCTGACATAAAAATATAAACATCTTTTGACTAAAGAAAAATGGTAACTAGGAATTTTGTGATGATTAGGAATTTATTTTGTTATAGTACTTTGGGGATTATTTATATTACTTAAAGACATTTTACACAAATTTACTCTTTACAAATTCCAATTTTAAAGATTTATTTTTGCTTTTAAGGTTGAAGGAGAGAGATATCTGTCACTTTAAAAGTTTCCCATTGATTTGTTTCATGAAAGTTTAGTAATTATCTTTTTAATGTCAGATTATATATTAAGCTATTTTTAAGAAAGAGAAATACTTTAAGAAAAAAAAGGGTTTAAGTAATATAAAATCTTTGGAAAAAACTTGTGATTTTTAGAAGGCATACTAAATTTTATTTATAAGATAATTTATTGCAAAAATAATTTGATGACATGAATAACAATTACACTCAAAATTAGTGAGATTATTGTGTAAGGATATAGCTTTTGTGGAATCCTGAATTTTTCTTTTTGACTTTCATCCCTAAGTTTGTTGTGTCTTTGGATGCAAAAGAGGCATTTTAGGAAAAAATTTTAGCAGAAATTCAAAGAAAACATCTAAGATCTAGGGGTAGTGATTACACATCTCTTGAATAAGGTAGAGAGATTAATTGGGGAAAGATTGAATATTCCCATATAAGAAATTTGTCCACCGAGTTCCATGTGCTAGGTTACTTACAGGACTATAGGTCTTGAGGATCAGCTTTGATGCTATTATAACAATGTCCCTGCTTATAACTCTCATAGCCTATTATTATCATGGTAGGCAACGTGAAACTGTTAATTGATATCATTCTGAATCTGACTTGATCAAAAAGGAATGCTACTTAGTCAATGATCCATGGTACCAGAAACCCACTGGTGCTTACTTATATGCATGAACTGAAAGTGGAGTTTTCATGGAAAAAAATTGGAAGAACAACTTTTGGCATGGGCTCAACTAGGATTCTCCTGATTCAGTTTGCCCATTTCTTCTTGAAAATATCACTGAGCTGACTTTAAGTCTGGCTCAATATAATTTGCCATTTATGCAACTTTTACCTGGAACTGGTGTTTTTTCTTATGTTTCTATTCTTTTATGGCAAATTGCTGTAATCATGTCAGATGGTCTGTATGAATACAATATTAAATCTTTATCTTATAGACTAATACTAGAGCACATTTGAATTATCATAATAAGCTATTTGCCTTAGAATTTTAGTCCTTTCTATATTCCAAACAATTAATTAAGTATTAAATATTCAGCCTTGACATCTATTACTAGTTATATATTCTTGTGAAGATTAGGTCCTTTAATTTCTCACAGTGGTATGAGAATAATTAGGCAAATAATGCAAAGATTTGCAAAGCCAGGATATGATTCTGTTATTTAATGAGTGTCATCACTGTCTCAGTTCTGTGTTAAGGAAAGGAATACCAGTATAATCAGTTACCTTAGAAGACAAATGACTTGTGGTCTATCTTGTAAATGCCTTAAGGAGACATTCACTTTTATTAGAGGTTAATCATTTGAACATGGCTAGAAGTTGAATTCACTTTATTATAAATAACTTAATTGAAAATTCTATTCAAAAACTGATTACTCATTGTATTTATGTATCCCATCCCAGAATCTTTTGCTATAATTAAAGTTAATCTCACAACTTTTAAATGAATTTATTTTTGCATTACAGTCCTTCTTCCTATAAAAAGTATAGTGTTATCAATTGCTTAGTGGAATATCTTCCTCCTAATGATATGAGTGATGACAAGTATAAAAATTTGGTTCAAACTTTTTTTCCAGTAATACACATAATGTTTGAGCTAACATCCATTATCTGATCTGGTTATTAGCAAAATAAATTTAAATTTGAGATGCAATCAATTTTGTAGGAAATTTTAGGAGAGAAGATAATTTCTACAAGTGACTGAGCTGAAGAACAATTCTGAGACCACTCCCAAACCACAGAACTGCATGTGATATTTCCAGAGGAAAGGAAGAAGAGATCTATGAATTTTATTTTGTTGTTTACTTTTTCTCTTTGTGCCCTTTATCTGTAAGGTCTATTCATCAAAGGGGATTGCCCTCTTTCATTTTATCAAAATATTATCAAAGGAGATTGCTACTTTGATTTTGTCATAGCATTCATATATATTTTTCTTTTTTCCCCCTCACATCATCTTGTCTTCATAAGTCCCATAGTCCAAAACCCTTGATGAGGCATTTGTCATCTCAGTTGTGGATTCATTGAGAAGGCAATGCCTCTCAATGAAATTAAATAGGGAGTTGAGAGAAATGATTATTAACAAGCAATATCTTGGGGAGATGCAAAGATCTCGTCTGTATCTAAATTTCTCTTTTCAAAAAGTTCAGTTTTCTTGAAGGACATTATTGATAATGACATTGTATTAAATCTCCTCAATCTTAGTCAGACCCTACCCAATCTTATATGGAATTTAATCTTAGGTAGGGAGGCTGATAGTCTTCTATTCAAGCTTGGGTAGAGATAGATCCTTTTGTCTAGATAGCCCAAGGTAGGGGGTAATCTGCATAGAGATAATTTCTCTTTCCAAGGATGACATGATAACATTAGAAGTCCCTCACTGATTTGAAGGATATATAAACTGTAAGCCTGGGGCAGAGCCAAGATGTTGGAGAGGGCACACATCTTTTTCTGATATCCTGAGAAAATATCAGAACAAGATATGTGTCCTCTCCACCATCTTCTCATGACCTTCAGATTAACTAGCAAATCTAGCTTCTGAATTAGTTCTGGACTGGCAGAACCACAAATATTGGGAGTGCAACAATTTGCCAGCAAAAGATAATTTCAAAGATCTCCAGAAAAGGGTCTTTTTCAATCAGGCACAGAGGAAGGCAGCCAAGAGCAAACAGGCTGAGCAAATCCCTGTGGAATGGAGGCAGCACACAGTTCTGGGGCAATGTGGGTTCCATGTACTGGAAAATCTACAGGAAGCAATCTACAGCAGTGTTGGCTATTCTGCCCTGGTTGCAAGCCAGAAGATCAGCAAAGAAGCAAAAGGTAAATAGTGAACCCCAAAACACCAGAATCTCATGGGACCTGGGCAAACACAGCTAGCACCAGGAGTGAGTCAGCACTGACCCAGAGCAGCTGCTACTGTTTGTAGAGGAAGCTTAGATAATCTTCCTTGCCCTAAAAGCAGGTCTCAACTTTTTTTTTTTTTTTTAATGAGCATAAAAGCAAAAAGAACTCTGACCATCAATACTTTTTATGGTGAAAGAGAAAAACAGATTTCAAACTCTGCGGTCACTAAAAGCAGATTGTCTCCAGATGAAGCCCAAGGGATGATATAAATTGATCCCTATCTCACAAGGCTTTTTTGGAGGAAATTTAAAAATTTAAAAAGAGCTAGAAGTAAAATGGGGAAAAGAAATGAGAACTTTGCAAGAGGGTTTGGAAAAGGAAACACAGAAATTATCTGAAGAAAACTCCTTATAAAATAGATTTAGTTAAAGGGAAAAAGAATATAACACCTTACAAAATAGACTATTGCAAAATGGAAATGGAAAAAGAAAACAACTTCCTGAAAACAGAATTTGTAAAATGGGGGAAAAAATTTCACAGAACAAAACAACTCATCTAAAAATTCAATTGGCCAAATAGAAAAAGAACTAAAAATGATAAATAAAGAAAATAATACACTAAACTATAAACCTGTCACCATGATAATCTTTGGTCTAAGAGAAATGGCCAAGTGACTGCTGGCCTTATTAATAATTATTAAAAATTAAAAGTATTAAATTATCCAGAAACTGTGTCTCTTAAACCTTTTTAAAGTCACACTTCTCTGTATATGACATAAGAAATTAGACAAATGGTCTGGACATTCTTGAGGGAGAGGACAGGAGGCAGCATGGACCAGGCAAATCAAATCACCAGTATCACTTAACCACTATATCCCCCAGATATTTATGGAGACAATCCAGAACCCTGAGTCCAAAAGTGTTGAAAATAGCAGAACTTCTAATTCCAGTTCCATTAAGCCATCATCCTGGAAACCAACTCTTCTAGAGAGAGGAAATCTGACAACTTTTCCCATAGGTGCTATAGCCACATCTATTGAAAACCTAGATTATGAAACTGTTGTCAGCAGAATCAAATGGTTTGAGATCAGAAACTGGTACGACTTTGTCAGTGAAAAAGATACTAAAGAAGAAACATTAATGGGAGCTTTCCATCTGAAGTAGTAAAACTTTCCATATATTGCCTCCCCCATTAAAATATGAGATCCTTATTATGTCCAAATGACTATAAAACTGTGCATACCTTTAATTCAACAGTGTCTGTACTGGGTCTTTATCCTAAAGAGATCATAAAAGAGTGAAAAGGGATCACATGTGCAAAAATGCAGCAGCTTTTTTTGGTAGTAGCAAGGAATTAAAGGTTGAGTGGATGCCCATCAGTTGGGAAATGGCTGAATATGATATGATATATGAAATGTAATAGAAAATTATTAGTCTGTAAGAAATGATGAGTAGGCTAATCCTGGAAAAAATGTACATGAGGTGATGCTAAGTAAAGTGAACAGAACCAAGAGAACATTGTACACAGTAACATCAAGATTGTGATAATCAGCTGTGATGGACTTAGGACAACAATGAGGTGATTCAAGACAGTTCCAACAGGATTATGATGGAAAGTACCATCCACATCCTGAGAGAACTATGGATACTGAATATAAATAGAAGCATGATATTTTAAACTTTCTTGTTAACAGTTGTTGTTTACTTGTTTTTTTTCCCTTTCTCGTGTGCCCCCTCCCCAATATGATTTTTCTTGTGCAGCATAATGAATATGGAAATATCTTTAGAAGAACTGCACATGTTTAACCTATATCAGATTGCTTGCTGTCTTGGGAAGGGAGAAAAAAAATTTGGAACACAAGGTTTTGCAAAGGTAAATGCTGAAAACTATCTTTGCATGTATTTGGAAAAAAATAAATACTATTAAATTTGAAAACAGGGAATTTCTTGTTTTTCTTCATGTATTCCCAATATTTAGCACAATACTTTGCTACATGGTTAGCACTTAATAAATGGTATATTTATTTGATGGAAGTTAAGTTGGAATTATTACCTAGAATAAAACTAATTAATGGAACAATAGCAGACTTTGTTAAAACTTTTCCAAAAAAGAATTCACTCAGCATGACAGAAAGACTTGAATCTATATCCAGAGCAATCAAGAAATTATAGGGGTGATAATGTTCTATGGATAGAATTCATAGGGATGGAAGAAAAGAGGAATGGAAGAAATTCATGTGACTACCCTATTATGAATTTTCAGACCAATTAGAAAATTAATACCTTTTTTTTTTATTTTAACCCCTTTAATAGTTGGGAAACCAGATATGAAGGCCTACAAAAAGGACAAAAAGGATCTAGACTATCTAGACAACATAGAAGTACTATTGAATTTATCTTTGGACTTATTTCTGGAATAGGGTGGGCAATTGATATCCAGGATATTCAAGAAGTGAAGCTGGAGAACAGAATGATTGACCCTGATTACCAATAGAAAAGTCAAGGTGATATTTTCAGGTGTAGATCACTTTTTAGTGGAAAAAAAACATAAGAATGCAAAGAGAATGATGAATAGAAAAATTCTGTATTCTGCAAAGGTATAACAGTAGATATTTTGGTCCTAGAGACAGAGCCACTGGGAGCAATAATTATGATTGTGAAGGAAAACAATGCTGGATCATGGATCCCTTCAGTGAAGCCTACAGAAAAGTGAACAGAATATATCAGATATTGTCTGCCTTGGGAAAAAAATCAATAGGCTAATGAACTTCATGTTTGGATAATATGTCATAATTCATTTCATTCACAACATTATTGGGGCTGTGTCATATGACTAATACATATGGAACTTGTGGTCCATTAACACATCCAGGAATTTTTCCTATAAACTGATGAATTATCACCATGTAGTTAGCACATTGTGGATTTTAAAAATGCTATTCTTCAATATGACCACCTATCATTTGAAACATATGTTGGCCATTTCCAGAAATTAGACCTACTTATCAAAAGATGACGATTTGCCATCACTGAGGATCCTAAAAAGATTATGCTGCTTAATCTGAAAACCCATCCTTTGTATTCTTAGTTATACAAGTAATTGAATCTTTCATTACTTTGTATTCTGCCTTACTGACCCTTATTTTTATTTATATTTGTTGTCCAGCAATTTCAATTGTGTCCTCTTCTTTTTTTTTTTTTAATTATAGCTTTTTATTTACAAGTTATATGCGTGGGTAATTTTACAGCATTGACAATTGCCAAACCTTTTGTTCCAATTTTTCCCCTCCTTCCTCCCATTCCCTCCCCAAGATGGCAGGTTGACCATTACATGTTAAATATGTTAAAGTATAAATTAAATACAATATAAGTATTCATGTCCAAACAGTTATTTTGCTGTAAAAAAAGAATTGGACTTTGAAATAGTGTACTATTAGCCTGTGAAGGAAATCAAAAATGCAAGCGGACAAAAATAGAGGGATTGGGAATTCTATGTAATGGTTCATAGTCATCTTCCAGAGTTCTTTCCCTGGGTGTAGCTGGTTCAGTTCATTACTGCTCTAATGGAACTGATTTGGTTCATCTCATTGCTGGAGATGGCCACGTCCATCAGAATTGATCATCATATAGTATTGTTGTTGAAGTATATAACAAGGATCTCCTGGTCCTGCTCATTTCACTCAGCATCAGTTCATGTAAGTCTCTCCAGGCCTTTCTGAAATCATCCTGCTGGTCATTTCTTACCAAACAATAATATTCCATAATATTCATATATCACAATTTATTCAGCCATTCTCCAATTGATGGGCATCCACTCAGTTTCCAGTTTCTGGCCACTACAAAGAGACCTGCCACAAACATTCATGCACATACAGATCCCTTTTCCTTCTTTAAGATTTCTTTGCGATATAAGCCCAGTAGAAACACTGCTGGATCAAAGGGTATGCACAGTGTGATAACTTTTTGAGCATATTTCCAAATTGCTCTCCAGAATGGCTGGATGTATTCACAATTCCACCAGCAATGTATTAGTGTCCCTGTTTTCCCACATCCCCTCCAACATTTGGCATTATCTTTCCCTTTTCTATTAGCCAATCTGACAGATGTGTAGTGGTATCTCAAAATTGTCTTAATTTGTATTTCTCTGATTAATAATGACTTGGAGCATCTTTTTATATGGCTAGAAATAGTTTCAATTTCTTCATCTGAGAATTGTCTGTTGATATCCTTTGATTTGTGTCCTATTCTTAATGACTCTAATTGTAGTTTTCTTAATAAAGATATTGAAGTTCTTTGTCATTTCCAGTTCATTTTAAAGATGAGATAATTGAGATAATTAGGGTTAAATGCTTGCTCACATTTACACAGTTGATAAATGTCTGAGATCCAGATTTTAAAAAAAAAATGAGTCTGGGTGAAGTCTCTAAGCCAATAATCATTGTGTGTGGAGATGCTATTTGCATATCTACCTTCATGCTGCTCTACATAGTCGAAATACCCTCAGATGAACATCAGGCTGACACCATCATATATTCTGAAGGACAAGAAAAAGACCAGAAGAAGCTGGACATTTTTCATAGGAAGGTAAAAGGAACTCAGAAACTTGTATCTAAAGAGAAGGGGTGGATTCTGACACAGATTGTGGTGTGGATTGACTATAAACTTATGACAAAAAATATTTAAGGAAAAAACTCAGGAAATATATAGATATCTGAAGAAGAAAGAAGAGGAGATCTAGAAAGGAAAAGATGAGAGACTTAATGATGTGAAAATAACAAGACATTAAATAAACTCTATCAGAATCTGAAGCACAAGGATAAGGCTACAAAGAAATTGAAGACAATGGCACAAAAGGAATAGAATATGATCACTGAGGTCAATAATAATCAGAAAGCAGAAATGGAAATGCTACCAGATTTGGTGGGCAAACTGGGGGAAAAGTTATTTAGTATCAAGTATTGGGCCTTTTTATCCAGAGATAGTTCTTGGAACAGTGGATAGAGAACTGTATCTGCAATCAGGCAAACCAGAATTCAAATGTAGCTTCAGATACTAGCTGTGTGAACTTGGGCAACTCACTTAACTCTGTCCCTTAGTTTCTTTCTCTGTAAAATGAGCTGAAGAAGGACATGTAAAACTACTATAATCTCTTTGCCAAAAAAACAAAACAAAACCCAAATGGGATCATGAAGAGTCAGATAGGATGACCAAACAACAATAGCTATTCTATTGTTACTTCCTAAAGTATTCCTTCCTAAAGATTGCTCAAGCTCTTGTCTTTTTTCAATCAAGTCCATAATTTTGATTCTCTCATAAAATAATAATAATAATAATAGCTAGTATTCATATATCATTTTAAAGTTTGCACAACATTCACAAATATTACCTAATTTTATTCCCACAACACTGAGAAGTAGAAAAGTGTTATCATTTGTAATGACCGCGTATTTAAAATCAGCCGGAGTCAGGAATTCAGGTAAAGAGAAAAATCTTCAATCTTTATTGAAGTGAAGAGGTAAAAAAAGATTGCGATAGCAATATGGGCAAGAAGGATTGCGATAGCAATATGGGCAGCTGTGGCAGGAAGCCAGCTAGCAGAGAGAGATCTGAGCTGAAGGGCCATTGCAATGGCAATGCGAGCAGCTGTGTCAAAACGCCAGCCAGCAGCCTTTCCTTCCCCTTCCTCTTCCACTCCCCTGCCTCCACCCACCAAAAATCGTCATTTCCTATACAACACATCAGGACTTGCACAAAGAGTGGGCGGGGGCCATTCTTTCTCCAAGCTTATATATTAATAGAGTATGGTCCAATTACTATTTAGCCTCATGTGCTTTGGACCTCAGTGCATCAACTTGAGCTTCAGCCCATTACAATCATTATTCTATTTTATAGAAAAAGAAACTGAGACAGAGATAAAGCAATTTGCTCATGTTATGGCTTAAGTAAGTGTCTTAAGTTGAATTTGAATGTTGATATCCCTGATTCTACTTTCAATGCTATAACCACTGTACAATCTAAAACCTCAAACCTTATATGGTTTCCCATTACCAATTGGAAAGGTCACACTTTTACATTTAAAAAAAAATTTTTTTTAGAGTTCCCTAGGTAGCTACCATATCAACTGCAAAAATTGTTAATTTGGTTTTCTTTTTGCCTATGCCAAATACAAATGGTTAAACATGGAATTTATTCAGGTATAACAACTCTTAACTCTAACCCTAACACAATTTTTAAAAATTTGTATAGCTGGCTTTTTAGTGCTATATTAAATAATAATGGTGACACTATAAATTCTTGCTTTATACTTGATCTTATCAGAAATTTCTGTGGTTTATACACATTGTACATAATGCTGGTTCCTGATTTTACATAAATGATATTTAACATAATAATTACAGATCCACTTATTCTTATGCCTTTTGGGATTTACAATAGAAGTAGATGTTGTATTATGTTTAAAACATTTCTGTATCTATTGACATGATAAGAACATGTTATTTAAAAGTTTTCATTCTCTTTCCTCTGAAACCTTTTCTTTTCCTAACTCCTTTATCACTGTTAAGAACATCAACATCCTCTTTGTCACACAGGCTTGCAAACTAGATGACATCCTTGGTTCCTCAATTTCTCTCAATCTCTACATTTAATCAGTTGCCAAATTTTGTTGATTTAAACAACAACTTTAATGTGTTGGTTTAATTTTTTTTGTTATTAATGTGATCTATTATGTTTATAATTTTCCTAATAATGAACTAACTTGCCATAAATTTAATCTGCTCATAGTCTACAATCTATTTTATGTTGCTTCATTCTCTTTGCTAAAATTTTATCTTAAATATTTACTTTAATTTTCCTTACACATATTATTTGTAGCTTTATTTCTCCACTTTGTCTTATCAGCTCTCCCTAGAAGGCAATAGATCTTCAGATTGCTATTCTTAGGGAGTTCATTAATAACTTGCTCAATTTCTTTTTCTAAAATGAAACAATTTAAGTAGTTGATTTCCTCCTCTATCAATTTGGGCAATCTATATTTTTGTAAGTATTCATCCATTTTTCTTAGATTACCAGATTTATTGGCCAAAATAACTCCTAATTATTGCTTTAATTTTCTCTTTATTGATATTAAGGTCATCCTTTTCATTTTTGATACTGGCAATTTGATTTTCTATCTTTTTTCTAATCAAATTAACTAAAGGTTTATCTATTTTGTTGGTTTTTCATAAAACCAACTCAGTTTTGTTTATTAGTTCAATAGTTTTCTTACTCTCAATTTTATTAATCTCTTCTTTTGTGTTCAGAATTTCAAATTTGGCATTTAATTGGGGGTTTTTAATTTGTTCCTTTTCTAGTTTTTTTTAGTTGCATACCCAATTGATTGACCTCTTTCTCTATTTTATATAAGTAAGGATTTAGGGATATAAAACTTCCCTTAAAAACTATTTTGGCTGCATCCTATGAATGGTATGTTTTGTCATGATTATCATTCTCTTGGATGAAAATATCAATTATTTCTATATTTTGTTGTTTCACACACTCATTCTTTAGAATTAGATCAATTTCCAATCAATTTTTGATCTATTTTTCTCCAACCTTTATTACATGTAATTTTTTTTTTTTTGCATCATGATCTGAAAAGGATGCATATGCTATATCTGCCTTTCTCATTTGATTTTGATGTTTTTATGCCCTAATACATGATCCATTTTTGTGTAGGTTCTATGTTCTACTGAGAAAAAAAATAAATTCCTTTCAGTCCCCATTTAATTATCTTCAAAGATCTATCATACCTAACTTTTCTAAAATTCTATTTACCTCAACTTGTTTCTTGTTTATTTTGTGGTTTGATTTACTTATTTCAGATAGAGCAAGATCCCCCACTAGTATAGTTTTGCTGTCCATTTCTTCTTGCATCTCTTTAAGGTTACTATTGAGACAAACTTGTCATTTCTAATAGTCTCTCTTTCTCCCACAAAATCTTATGTAGTATCCCCCAGATATACAGTGTCAATCAGCTGTTTATATTCCTTTTGGAATGGAAGGTGGAGGAAATAAATCCTTTCTCATTCCAGATTCTCTGAAACAATTTTTTTTGTCATTTCTTATAGAATAATAATATTTCATTTCATTTATATATAATAATGAATTTATTTATTTATTCCATAATTGATGAACATCCCTTCAGTTTCTAGTTCTCTATCACTCTGAAAAGAACTGCTTTAAATATTTTTGAAACTGGGTATTCTAAGAGGCCAAGGTGAGAAGGAAGTGCTTTACAGATATGTGGAACTCTCATTGAAACAAGCAACATAACATCTTGAAAAAAGAATAGTTATAAGACTAGTTTGTAGTTAGTGTACCAAAAAAAGCTTGAAATGATTTTAAGACTAGAAAGTTCTGTTGAGGCCAGGTTGTGAAGGACTTTAAGTTGCTAAGGGCACATATTTGATTGTAGAAATAACAGGGAGTCTCATTGTATATTAAGTAAAGTAGTGATATAGCTAGACCTACACTTTAGCTATGTGAACCTGGGCAAGACATTTAAGTTGTATTTGCCTCAGTTTTCCCACATGTAAAATTGAGAGAATAATAGCACCTACCTCCTAGGTTGTTGTGCTTACCACTTTATTAAGATCCTGTGTATTTCTTGATATACAGCAATTTCATTTTGAGTCATTTTTCAGAGTGTCAACACTTTGTGATCTCTTTTAGGGTTTTCTTGTTAAAGATACTGGAGCAGTTTGTCATTTCCTTCTATAACTTATTTTCAGATGAGAAAATTGAGGCAAAGAGGGTTAAATGACTTGCCTAGGCAACTAATAAATGTTGTGGGCTAGATTTGAATTCTGGAAGATGAGTATTCCTGAGTCCAGACTGGCAGTCTAGCCACAGTGCTATCTGGCTGCCCCTGTATATATCCTTATTACCATGAAGGAAAATTACTTTGGTGATGTTAGGATCTATATGCCAAGACCAACCTTTTCTTTGGACTCCTCTCTTTTTACTCTTAGGAGACACCTTATTTTTCATATCTAAGGTCCAGCAAGTAAACCATGCCCTGAGCATAACAACAATCCTTTGTGCTATGGACAAACTCAGCTGCAGCAAAATCACAAGATTGTTTTCCACTAGCCTCAGGAGATCTATGAGCTCAGACAAGCATAGGTAGGAACTATATTCCAGTCATGCAGCCCTGCTATACATCAAATTTGTTTCATAGTTGCTATTAACTCGTCATTGCCATTGCCACAACTCACGACATGTTTCTTTGTCTAGCCACTATTACATGTATCAAAGATTGGCCTCTCTACAAGCCTCTCTATTGGCTTCTCTAAGAGAAGACCTTGATATATGTATCTAGTTTCCCTCCTTCAATGGAATAAAAAAGATTTTTTTGCCTATAACCTCTGTGAGCTATTTGGTCATTTATTTTCAGGATTTGACAGCTGGTGCCAGAAGTGGGATTGGAAAGTGTTAAGTCTTCCTGCCCTGCTCCAGTGTGACCTGAGGGGCAGTATTTACTGTCCTTTAAGCCCTACTCAGTTCACTTTTTGAGAGTGGCAGTAAATTAATTTTTCTTTTCAGATTCCTGAGCTCCCGTTTTTGTTTGAGCTCTGCTCCATCCAATAATTGAAATTTTGGTTATTCTCATAGAAGAGAGAAGATTCATCCATCTTTTCTTGATGAAGTCTCTTAACATTTTTGTAACAGATAATTTTATGGGTCTCCCTCCCCTCCCCCCCCCTTTTAGATGTAATATAGGAAAGTTGGGAACTAAGAATGAGCCGTCAAAGAACTTAGCTTCAGGACATATGCATTTAGTCCATGAACCAGATGCTTTCAAGTTTCTTAATTACTGGCATAAGTTGACATTGTTGGCAAACACAGGGTTCTTTTGATTGGGATAAAATAAATTACCTTAAGAAATGTCTTGATGGAACCAGCTTAGAAAATTAGACGCTAAAAGTGAATAGTAATTTGAAACCACCAAGCAAAAAAGCTTTTGTAACTTGGATTCCTTTAAGAAAAGCTCAGATAGAATTATTTCATCTATGTATCTGTCATATCATTTTGGCTGTGTTTTGTGTCTCTGTAAAATGTAGGGAAAAGTTTTTTTCTTGTGTTTTGTTTGTGTTGTTTGTAAATTTTGTCACCAGTAGATCTTGCTGTAAGCAAGCCCAAGATATAAAAATCCAGATTTGAATAGTCTCATGGCATCTGAAATTTAGAACTAAACAAAATCTAGAAGTTATCTAGATCAATGGCTTTCTTTCCCCAACACACGTTGTGTTTATGAAGAAACTTGACAACCAACGAAGTTAGATGACTTGCCCAAAATCACACAAGCAGGAACTGGAAGAATCAGAATTTGAATCCAATTCCCGAGATTCTATTCTATAGAGTTGGGAAAGAGGAAGGAGGCATTATTTGTTTAACAAAATGATTGCACTTTAGAAAAGAACACCCAGAGGATTTTTTCCAATAAAGAGATCATCTAATACTTTGGGAATATTTACAAAATCTTTCAAATAATATGCTTGTTTTCAGGGAAATGGTTGTTCTATAGAAGGAAGTATGCCTACATAGCTATGTTATGGTAACCAAAAACATAAGTATTTGGATATGTTCCTTCTCTTGTACATAAATCATATATTGATTTAATTTTAAAATGTTATTTATATTTTATTATATATATTTTGTTAAATATGTTCTAATTAATTAATTTTAAAAATAAAAACAAAATAAAAAACAAAAACAAGTAAATTTTGTTACCTTGAAAATTTTCTAAAAGAGAAAAATGAAACCAGCCAGAGAAACTGTTTAAAAAATTTAGGATGCTGGGGAAAGAGTAATACTCGAAGCAATTGTCCCATAAGCAGGAATACTTATTACATTTTCTGAAGGAGATTAAGTTACAAGAAAAGAACAAAGAAAACCTGCAAAACATTTTTTGCTATCATTTCAGCCTTGGCCATGTGGAAATTACAGAAATAAAATCAAATAATCAAAGTTTGTAGAATATCAAAAATATTTAGTAGATTAAGGAGGTTTGGAAATTAATCATTAAGGATTTTAAAGATTAATAATTTTAAGAGTGCAATGGAGAACTCCTGGGACTTTGGGTATTTCCAGGAATTCACTCCCTTCTGATATATCTGAGTGAATTCTGAGGTACCACTCTACAGAGTTTGTTTTAAGGAAAAACAAGAACTAAATGCTATAAAATTCTATAAACATAAATGGCACTTAAGTAATTTTTCCTCCAAAGAGCCATAGCCTTATTGTTTTACTAGAACTAAGAAAAGCAGCTAACAAGTACTTCCCAAGTAAAGGGGAGGGAGGGGGGAGATAGATGATTCATTCTTTATAGCCACCTTTTGATAGCCCTTCTTTGAGCATGAAAAGAGAAAAATTGCTTGAACCAAAGATCTCTTATGATTTCCCTACTTCAGAGACCTATCCCTCTGATCCTATTAATTCCTCTCATCTCATGTTTCAAATCAGGTTCCCAAATAAGGGATTTGGAAAAAATGTAGGAAAAAATAGAGAGAAACTTATATTATGTTATATAAAATATAATATAAATAAATTATATTCTGGCTGCAGAAATTTATTTAGCTATGTAATCATAAGCAAGCTATCTTATTTCTGTGTGTCTCAGTTTCTTGATTTGTAAAGAGAAAAATAATAGTGATACTCACCTCACAGGGTTGTTGTGAGGATTAAAATAATATAATAATTGTAAAGCATTTCACACAGTGCTTGGCATATTTCATATACTATATTATTACTATTTCTTTATTTGAATGTAATTACTCCTTGCCTGATAACTTTAAAATGCCAAAGGCAATAAGATTAATGACTTTTATATAGAACAGTTTAGAAATGCATTCAATTAAACCAATGTAATAAGTTTTGTTTCATGTTTAAATATATATTGTTTATGTTATTATTGTATTTCTAAATCCTCTTATATTGTGAAATTTGAGAGACTATTATAACAGAAATTCTATTAGACAAAATAATTTGCTTTTAATCTGGATGTGGTTAGATTATGACTTTTTAGATTAGCTTTTTAAAATAATGTGATAAAAAGACATTTGAAAACTTAAATATTTAGAGGTATATTTTGTTATAAAATTGATGATAATTATAAGTTTACCAGAATAGTGAATTTTTATTTGAAAATTTTTACTATTATGAAAATGTCTAGGGTAGTTTAAAGATGTAGCTTCAACAAATGAATGATGAGTCAATTTTCATGTATTTGTTGTTTGTCTGAAGCCTCAGAAAAGGTTAGTTTTCATTTATATGTAAAGGATAAACAAAATGTTAGCTATTAGGGAAACATCAGGGAAGATATTTAGGCCCTAAATGGGGGTTAGTGAAATTTTGCTATTTAAGATAAAAATTATTGAGACTATAATTTACTATTATTTTGAGCTTTGATTACAGGGATAGTTGTCTGATTTGTCATAAAGCCCAGTAGCAGGTAAATTGGATTTGAAGGAGGGAGGGGTTGTTCAAGGTCTCCTACAGAAACATCTGGGTCCAGTGGACAGATACAGATCAGGATAATTGGAGATGACTCTGGATTCAGTGGGAGACATTGGCCTTTTTAAGTGAAGGTCTTTTAATAGGTCTCAATATGATTGAAGCAACTGCCTATTTAGTGATTAAAGCTAGGCAAGAAAGAAAGAAGGGAAAGAATGGCCTTTTTTACCTAGTTAAAAAAAAAATCAATATGGGAGGGGAAGATGCTCAGGATTTCTAGCTAAACAGAAACCCTAATAAATAAAACCACTGACTAAAACAATGAATAATCATGATTTCAGGTATTTGATGATGAAGTATGACACCACATTCAGCATAGTATCTGACACATAGTCGGTGCTTAATACATTTTTATTTTCTTTTCATTTTTTGGCAAAAAGGTGAGTTCTGAAATGAACTCACTTCATTCCAGAATGAATCACACTTTTCCATACATAATCAATGTGTTCAGTTATTCTATACCTATTCTGCTATAATTATTTGCTATAAGTAAAGAATTTTTATGCTAGGGAATGAAATCACGAGTGGAGATAGACATGCAAAAACAGAAGAACAATAATGAAAAAATAATGCATATCTTGATATATAGTGGGTTCCCTATTATTAGATTTCTTCAAGCAGAAACAGTATTAGCACATCAAGATTATTATAAAACTGATTCCTACTTCTAGTATGGTTTGAATTAAATTGCTTCTGAAGTTTCTTGCAATATTAAAATTTTACAATTCTAATTTTTTTTTCAGTTTCCCTGTAAAAACCTACAACGAAAATAGTGAAAATCTGTAATGGTCATGCTTGGTGGAACATTTTGCATCCTTTTATTTATTTGTGTGTTTGTTTGTTTGCTTGCTTGCTTGCTTGTTTGTTTATTTATTTAATTAATTATTTTTGGTGGAAGAATCATTAGTCTCTTTCTCTTTCTTACATTAGAATATTTATTTATGCAAACAGAAGCTAACTTTTTGATAGTTCATGGTCAATTCTTCCTGTATAATACAGATAGAACTTGTTCAATAATATTTTTTAAAGGGCATGCAAATAGTACTTTCAATTGCAGTTGGTTGGGTGACAGTGGAGGCCATCAACTGTAGCAGTACAGCTAGGAATGAGATCTATTACTTCTAGTAATTGATGGACTTACAAGATTTATTTCAGGTTTGTTTTTTGGTCCCTCTCTAAACATGAATCATTTTATTGTCAGTCTGATGGTCAGTAAAATTATTTGAATTTCCATTGTTCATAAGATACTATTTTGGGGAAAAAAAATGGAGTTCTTAGTAGAGAAAGTAAAGCAGGACAGATTAACTATTATATAAGAGATCTTATCTCTTGTGCCAATATATCCAGTTTCTATCTTCCTGAATCTCTATTTATTCTTACTTGTTTCTTTTCAAAACCTTTAGGCAGATATAAGAATTTTATTGACAGGAACTCCATCCAAAATGATTCTGTTCTAAGATCATGCTCTGGATGTGTCCCAACAATCTCCTCCCCTTCTCCCCCCCCACACACACCAAAAAAAGTAAGGATATCAACTGAGTTTTTTGGTGTGTTTTTTTTAAAAGAGCAGAACCAAATAAAGTATAGGGGAAATTACCCCATCTTGGAAACTACAAGTTAGGATTATTATAGTCATTTTTCTTTTTTATTTTTAATCAAAGCTTTTTATTTTCAAAACATATGCATGGGTAATTTTTCAATATTGACCCTTGCATGTAACATTCTGGTTAGCTTTCTGGAGGTCTTTGAACCAGCCTTCAGTTCAGCTGAGTAATTACCACAAGAATAGCCAGGGATAAAGTCCAAATTCTTTATTATCTCCTTCACAGTCTTGTCTCCTTGCCTGAGGCTCTGTTAGCTTTCTGGAGGTCCTCAGATGGGGGTTGGTCTCAGTGGAGAAATGAAGGAAGACAGGCCAACCACCAAAAAGGTGGGAGATGGAATGAATGTCTCTCACCCAGTCCTTGTTGGCTTTTATATACACTATTGTAATTACATTATCGTAAGTGTGAATCTTGTAGAATAGTTGTCAATCTTGTAGAACTATATTAAGTACTAAGTACATGTACTGAACTAGAGAACTATTAATCACCATGCTAAACTAGATAACCATTGCTTTATCAATTCCACTGAGTTACCACCTTGTAAGAATCCTTATTTCAAGTACCGAGTTCTGGCTCCCATCCCTTCCCCTAGGTGGCAAGTAATCCAATATATATTAAATATGTTTTTTTTAAAAATGCGTTAAATCCAATATATGCACACATATTTATTCAATTATCATGCTGCACAAGAAAAATTAGATCAAAAGAAAAAATCAGAAAGAAAACAAAATGCAAGTAAATTAACAATAAAAGGAATGAAAATGCAATGTTGGGATCCACACTCAGTTCCCACAGTCCTCTCTATGAGTGTAGATACCTCTCTCCATACAAGATCATTGGAACTGGCCTCAATCATCTCATTGTTGAAAAGAGGTATATCCATTGGAATTGATCATCATATAATCTTGTTGCCATGTACAATGATCTCCTGGTTCTACTCATTTCACTTAGCATAGGTTCATGTAAGTCTTTTCAGGTCTCTCTGAAATATCCTGTTGATAATTTCTTATAGAACAATAATATTTCAAAACATTCATATAACATAACTTCAACCATTCTCCACCTGATGGGCATCCACTCAGTTTCCAAATTCTTGCTACCACAAAAAGGGATGCCAGAAACATTTTTGTCCCACTCCCTCCTTTTTTATCTCTTTGGTAGGTAAGCCCAGTAGAAACACTGCTGGATCAAAGGGTATGCACAGTTTGATAGCCCTTTGGGCATAGTTCCAAATTGCTCTCCAGAATGGTTGGATCAGTTCACAACTCTACCAACAATGTATTAGTGTCCCAATTTTTCCACATCCCTCCCCTCCAACATTCTTCATATCTTTTCCTATCATCTTAGCCAATCTGAGAGGCTTGTAGTGGTATCTTAAAGTTGTCTTAATTTGCATTTTTCTGATCATAGTGATTTAGAGAATCTTTTCATATGACTAAAAATGGTTTTAATTTCTTCATCTGAAAATTGTCTGCTCATATCC
The DNA here is from genome assembly GCF_016432865.1 of Antechinus flavipes. Lineage (NCBI taxonomy): Eukaryota > Metazoa > Chordata > Mammalia > Dasyuromorphia > Dasyuridae > Antechinus > Antechinus flavipes. The sequence continues at coordinate 511,347,741 of NC_067400.1, read as the reverse complement.
TTTGACTATTTGTCATTTGGAGAGTGACTTGAATTCTTATAAATTTGAGTCAATTATTTATATATTTTAGAGATGAAGCCTTTATCAGAACCTCTGAATGTAAAAATGTTTTTTAATTGCTTCCCTTCTAATCTTGTCTGCATTAGTTTTGTTTGTACAAAAACTTTTAAAATTACTATAACCAAAAGTATCTATTTTGTGTTCAATAATGCATTCCAGTTCTTTGGCCACAAATTCCTTCCTTCTCCACAGATCTGAGAGGTAAACTATTTTTTCTCCTTCTAATTTGCTTGTAACATCACTCTTTATGTCTAAATCATGAACCCATTTTGATCTTATCTTGGTATACAATATTAGATGTGGATCAATGTCTAATTTCTGCCATATTATTTTTCTAATTTCTCCAACAATTTTTGTCAAATAGTAAGTTCTTATCCTAAAAAATGGGGTCTTTGGGTTTGTCAAACTGTCCTGTGAACCCCAGTACCAAATAAGTTTGATGATTGCTGCTTTATAATATAGTTTTAGGTTCTGGTACAACTAGGCCACATTCATTTGCATTTTTTTTTCATTTATTTCCTTGAAATTCTTCAGCTTTTGTTCTTCAAGATGAATTTTGCTAATATATTTTTCTAGCTGTGTAAAATAATTTCTTGGCAGTTTCTGAATAAGTAGATTTATTTAGGTAGTATTGTCATTTTTATTATGTTCATTCAACCTACCCATGAGCACTTGATATTTTTTCAATTGATTAGATCTGACTTTATTTGTGTGAAAAGTATTTTGTAATTGTCTTCCTACAGTTCCTGACTTTGCCTTAGCAGGTGGACTCCTAAATATTTCATATTATCTACAGTTATTGTAAATAAAATTTCTCTTTGTAACTCTTGTTCCTGTTCTTTGTTGGTAATATATAAAAATGCTTATGATTTATATGAATTTATTTTGTACCCTGCAACTTTACTAAATTTTAAATTGTTTCAATAGTTTTTTAGTTGATTCTCTAGCATTCTCTATCATTATCTCATCTGCAAAGAATAATAATTTGCTTTCAACATTACCTACTATGATTCCTTTAATCTCTTTTTCTTCTCTCATTGCCAAAGCCAGCATTTCTAATACAATACTGAACAGTAAATGGTGGTAATTGACAACTTTGTTTCACTCCTGATCTTATTGGGAATGGTTCTAGTTTGTCCTCATTACATATGATCCTTGCTGATAGTTTTAAATAGATGCCACTAATCATTTTAAGGAAAACTCCATTTATTCCTATATTTTTTACTGTTTTTAATAGATAAGGGTGTTGGATTTTATCAAATGATTTTTCTGCATCTATTGAGATAATCATGTTTGTTTGTTTGTTTGTTTGTTTTTTTAGTTTGGTTATTGATGTAGGCAATTATGCTAATAATTTTCTTAATATTTTAACAGCCCTGCATTACTGGTAAAAACCTTAGTTGGTCATGGCATATTATCCTGGGGATGATTTGTTGCAATCTCTTTGTTAATATTTTATTTAAGATTTTTGCATCAATATTCATTAGGGAAATATGTCTATAATTTTCTTTCTCTATTTTGACACTACTTGGTTTCAGTATCAATACCATATCTGTGTTATAAAAGGGAAATTAATAGGACTCCTTCTTTCCCTGTTTTTTTTCAAATAGTTTGCATAGTATTGGAATTAATTGTTCTTTAATTGTTTTGTAGAATTCACATGTAAATCAATCTGGCCCTGGAGATTTTTTTCCTTAGGGAGTTGATTGTTTAATATAGTTTTCTAAAGTGAGACTATTTAAATAATGTATTTCCTCTTCTATTAATCTGAACAATCTACATTTTTGTAAATGTTTCTCTATTTCACTTAGATTATCAGATTTATTGACATATAGTTGGGCAAAATAACTCTTCATTATTGCTCTTATTTCCTCTTCATTGGTGGAAAGTTCTCCCTTTTCATTTTTGATACAGTTTGTTTTTCTTCTTTCCTTTTTTTAATCGTATCAACTAAAGGTCTATCTATTTTGTTGTTTTTTTCATAAAACCAACTCTTATTTTTGTTTATTATTTACTAGTTAGTATTAATAGTACTATTTAGTATTATATAGTACTATTAGTATATTTAGTATTAATTTAATAGTTTTCTTATTTTCCATTTTTATTAATCTACTCTTTTATTTTCAGAATTTCAAATTTGACATTTACCATATATACTCGAGTATAAGCCGAGTTTTTCTGCCCAATTTTTGGGCAATTTTTGGGACTGTATACTAATGCTGGCAACCGCTCTACATACTATAGCGGCACCTGCTCTCCTCCTCTGCGGGCACCGGTGCGCTACCTAAACCTACTGATATAATAAGTTTTCCCAGATTTTTGGGTTAAAATTAGGGGCCTCGGCTTATATTCAGGTCGGCTTATACTCGAGTATATATGGTAATTGGGGGGTTTTTAATTTGTCCTTTTTCTAGCTTTTTTAGTTACAAGCCCAATTCATTGATTTTCTTTTTCTCTATTTCATGCAAGTAAACATCTAGACATAAAAAATTTCCCCTAATAACTGTTTTGGCTGCATTTACTATTTTTGCCTTTCTGCATTTGATTTTGAAGTTTTTATTCCCTAATACATGATCAGTTTTTGTATAGGTTCCATTATTGTCAAGAAAAAAGTATATTCCTTTCTGTCCCCATTTAATTTTCTCCAAAGCTCTATCATCTCTAACTTTTCTAGATTTCTATTTACCTTCTAATTTTCTTATTCATTTTGTGGCTCAATTTATCTAGTTCTGAGAGAGCAAGGTTGAAATCCCCCACTAATATAGTTTTGTTTTCTAATTCTTCTTGCAGCTCTCTTAATTTCTCCTCTAGGAACTTGGATGCTATACCACTTGGTGCATATATGTTTAGTATTGATATTACCACACTATCTATGGTTCTATGGTACCTTTTCATAGGATATAATTGCCCTCATTATCTCTTTTAATTAGATCTTCTTTTGCTTTTGCTTGATTTAATGTTGAGTTTCTTGTTATTCTTTAATATAATATAAGATGAATGATTCTCTCTGGGAGAAGGTGCAGGTTTCTCGGGGGAGGTTTTCTGGAGGCAGCCTTAGTTTCAGTTCAGATCAATAATTACTCCAAAGGCAGCCAGCTGGTAAAAATACAAACGTTTATTTTCTCCCTCCCAAAGCAGCCTGGTTAGTTGAGGCCTCTCTCTCTGCTTGGTTCCAAAAGCTCCCTCCAAATGTCTCCAAATCCAAAGGTTTTGTCCTTCAGCCTCTGCCTCTGCTTTCTTCAGCCTCCAGAGCCAGCACCAAGTTGAATATGTCTTGCCTCTGAGAGAGCCTTCTCAATCTTCACTGAACTCTCGACTCATAGCTTCTTCCTCTGAAAACTCTTCTTCTGTCACCAGCCAGCCAAGTGGAAAATATTCGAATGAATCACTCTTCACTGGCTTATATATGACTCTTCTGAGAGAATGGGATTATGGGTTTTCTCCCATAGTGCTCTCTGGCCCTAAGAGCTTCAAGGGAAGTGTGAATTCAGATATCTCATACTAAACCCTGAAATTTCCCAAATATGTGAACTCCAATGAGTAAAAGTGCAAACACAAGCATTATATCAATTAGATCTACTTAGTACCTTGTTTCAGGTTCTGGCCCAAAATATCTTCTTGTAAGATCAGATCAATAATCTATCAACTCTAATGAATTAGCAGTTTGTAAAGATTCCAACAATTTAAGATCAGGATTGTTACTCCTGAGGTTTTTGTTTTTTTTTTTTTTAACTCCAGCTGAAGCATAATAAATTCTGCTTTTTATCTTTTACCTTTACTCTGAATATATCACTCTGTTCTCAATGTGTTTCTTGTAAACAACAAATTGTGGCATTCTGACTTTTAATACAGTTTGCTATCTGCTTCCATTTTATGGGAGAGTTCATCCCATTCACATTTACAGTTAAAATTATTAACTCTGTATTTTCTGCCATCTCCCCCCCCCACCCCATTATACTTTTCTTTTTCCTTTCCCCTTTCACACCTTCCCAGGATTTTGCTTCTGATCACTCCTTTCCTCAAACAACCCTTCCCTTTTATAGTCCCACCCCTTTCTTAAACCTTTTCCTTTCTACCTCTGTTCTCCTTTCTATTAGCTTTTCTTTTCTTTTCCCCTTTCTCCTCCTACCTCCCTAAATGTTTCTTATATTCTCTCTTTGAGCCAAATCTGATGAGAGTAAGATTCACACAATGCTCACCCCACTCCCTTCTTTCCCTCAATTGTAATAGATCTTTTTTGTCTCTTCATAAGATGTAATTTACCTTATTTTAACTCCATTCTCCTCTTCTTCTAGTAGAATCACTTTTCTTCATCAAGTTACTTTTTTATATCATCACAATAAAATCAAATGATACCTACACCCTCTAAGTATAGCAATAACAGAGATAAAGATCTCAAGTGTTAAACATATCATCTTCCCATACAAGGCTATAAGCTTTTTAACTTTTTTAAAAATAACTTTTTATTTACAAAAATTACCTATGCATGGGTAATTTTTCAACATTGATCCTTACAAAGCTTTCTGTTCCAACTTTTCCCTTCCTTCCCTCCATCCCCTTTCCTAGATGGCAGGTAGTCCAATACATGTTATGTATGTTAAAGTATATGTTAAATACATGTGTACATACTTATACAGTTATCTTGCTGCACACACACACACAAAAATCAGATCTAGAAAATAAAAAAAAAAAAACCTAAGAAGGAAAACAAAAATGCAGCCTTTTAATTTTTAAAAGAAAGTTATTTTTTTCCTTTTATTTTTACCTTTTTATTCTTATCTTGAGTTCTGTATTTGAAGATCAAATTTTCTATTCAGCTCTGGTCTTATTTGTTGTAGGACTCTTAAAATGACTTCAAAAATGACTGTTTACACAATACTGCTAATATTGATATCTTCTATAGAGGTCTGGATCCTTTTTATGGCTTCTGAAAAACTCTTAAAGATAGAAATTGTTTTCTGTCTTCCATTCCAAAAGAATTCAAGTAAATGATATATAATTTATGGAGGGAGTTGTAAGTGAATTATTAATGTATAAACAGTGAATGGTCCAAAGTTTTCCCCCACTCCCATCCCCTTCCTTATTCTCCCATCTTTTCTTGAAATTAATGCAAAGTCCTAGAATCAATCTTTACATTCTGATCTTTTTGGTATGCCCAAAACCTAATCTGTACATCAATCACACTCTTAAAAGAAACTACTAAATAGTTGGGATTCTCTCAAGCCCAAATTGATTTCTGTGTAGGATAAATATAAATCATTTGATTGGCTTGGGTTCAATCATAGGAAACCTTGAGATCTTTACAGAAACAGAAGGTAATAACTTGTTATCAGTAGAAATACCTTGTGTAGTCAGCTCTCACTTATTCTGCCAATAACAGGGATTTCAGCTGAGGAAAATAAATGCTTGAGCATTTACTCAGAGGGAGGGATCAGCATTGGGGTCACAAGATGTCTTTCTCCAAAATTGCTGTGGATATGGCAAAATGCACAGTGGTTATCTTTTTCAAGAGATTATTATATGACACCCTTTAAACACATAATTTTTGAGTTATAAGGGGACATACAAACTCTTCATTTTACAAAGAAGGAAAACTAAGTTCAGAGAAGTTAGATGACTTGCCAGTAGTTACATAACTAATAGCAGTCAATCAAAATCAAATCAAAGTTTTTCAAGGGGGAAAAAAAATCTTCAACCTGTTATTCAATAAAAATTCAGTAATTTGGCCACTAGGATAGGTCCTTAATTTCTCTGCTTGTAAGGGAGCAAGCATTCTCCCTAATAACACATCCTTAGACACAGAAGTTTTCAGCCTCCCAGGAAATTAGAACAATTCTGAATTAATACCTCACAACTCTCTGATTGACTAATATGACCAAAAAGATAAAATATTGGATGTTGAAGAGGACATAGAAAAACTGGAACAATAACACATTGTTGGTGGAATTGTGAACTTATCCAACCAATTTAAGAGCAATTTGAAATTATGCCCAAAGGATTATTAAACTGCATATCCTTTGCTCCAGCAATTCCACTGCTGGGTCTATGACCAAAAGGGGAAAAGACCTATTTGTGCAAAAATATTTATAGCAGCTTTGTTGGTGATGGCTATGGATTAGAAATTAATGGAATGATCATTAACTGAGGAATGCCTGTCCAATATGTGATTGTAACCAAATAATATTGTGCTATAAGAAGTAACAAGCAGGATGATTTCAGAAAAACCTTGATTTATACAAACTGATGCATAGCAAAGTGAACATAACCACTAAAACAATAATAACAATATTGTTCAATGAAGAACAATGAATATCTAGCTATTCTCAGCAATCCAAGTCAATCCCAAAGGACTGATGATGAAGCATACTATTTACCTCCAGAAAAAGAACTGGTATTGTTTGCATATATGTCTTTTTCACTTTTTTCTTCCATTTTTTTCTTCTATTCAAATCTTGTACAAAATGACTAAGATGAAAATATTTCACATAATTATACATATATAACCTATATCTGATTGCTTACCATCTCTGAGAGGGGGGACCTTCTGGATGAAGAGGAGGGATGGAATTTGGAACTAAAACTTTAAATAAAAATATTTTTTATAATTGTAAATTGTATGTGTGTGCATGCACATGCATGTGTAGTTATATATATAAATGCTGGCTATTGTTATAATTATTAAAAAGATGATTAAGTATATCAACAACTAGTAACTCATATACTTATATTCTCATCCTTATAACATTTATAAGAATGATTGAATATGTTTTAAAAGTATCCTTGATGGAAATATGAAATAAGTTGATGGTCAGATTTTTACAATTGACAAAAAATTGAAAGAATACATGATCCCACTGTGGTATTTTTTTTTCACTATTATAAAAAGCATTTGATTTGGGCGAGCAAAATTCAATCAGATTGCTTTCCTCCAAGAAGAGTTGTTCCATACACATAGCAATATTATATGATATTCTTTGGTTGATATAGTTATAGAAATAACTTGTTTAATGGTTTTCTTATTATCAATATCAAGTGAAGTATTAGATAAAGATAAATATGCTTGCAAATGTTTCTCATTGTCATGGAAAATGTGCTCAGAATCCAAATGAAAAAGTTATCCCCTTTAAATGGTTTATGAATTTTACTGTGTCAGTTCCCAGAACAAAGAGAATGGTATTGAGGAAGAGGGGTCTATCAAAGTCTAAGACAAATACCAGTTAAAAAGTTTATGGAAAGTATTCAGAGAGGTTTCAATAGAGTTGTGGGAGCTAAAGTAACATTTCAGAAGGTAACAGGATTGGATGACTTTTCTTAGTAATTGGAAAATGAAATAAAAGAAAGTTGGAAATTCAATTTAATGACATGAAAGGATCAAAGGGAAGATTTTTGAAGATAGGTAAAACTTAAGTATATTTGTAGACAGATGGAGACAAGTCATCAAAACAGAAAAAAACAAATATATATGTACACATATATATTTATACATATACATACATAAAAATATATACATATATATATATATACACCTATATACAGGGTATTGTTAGAGTAAGATTTTAAAGTAAATAAAAGGAATGGATTTAAAGGTAGTAGTATAGCAGGGTTTTTTTTTTTTTAATGTGTGTGTCTGTATGTTTCTCTCTGTGTATCTATGGGTGTGTATGTGTATATGTGTGTAAGAGAGTAGTGAAAATTATGGAGCTTTTCTCCAAATAATATAATATTTTAAAACATAGAATAAAATGCATTAGAATTAATGTGGGAACCAATTACATTAAAATGTGATTATCAAGATACTTTACAAAACAAGTTCAGAGACCTAAGATCAAGAATGTTTGCAATGAAATCAGCAGCTTTAGTGAGGCGATACCTCTTTCTCTTTTACTAAAGAGAGAAAAAAAAGATTGAATAATGATGATTCTGGGAAGAATATTTTAGAAAGTCATTAGAACTTAATAGGATTATACTTATTAAAATTATAATCTATGGCAAGAGGAAACAATTTTATTATATGTAAGGCAAAATGTTCTCTCTCTACAATATAAAGTAAGTTTAATATTTTAAGAAGAGGAGTGATGAAAACTTAGGAAGGAAGGAATTTAGCAGTTGAAAAGGAAGTTATTAGAGATGCTGAGCTTCTTTGGCAAGGTTTGTCAAATTATAGTTTAAAATAGCTCTAGGAATTCTATTTTCTGCTATGGCATTCATCCCAGCAAACACTTAGCTTCTTGGGTCTTCAATTTCTTCTTTTGTAAAACACAGAGTTTAGACTAGATAATCCAATCAGTTTCATTTGATTAGTGAGAAATCATAATGTTGTTTCTAGTTCTGTTGTTAACAAGATATCTATCCCCTGGCAAGCAATTTAACTTCTGGCTTCAGTTCACCTCAAAAGCAATAAAAGGTACTACTTATCTGGTCAACAAGAAGCGTTTGATAAATTAACCTTGTATGGAATATGTAGCTAGGTAGCATTGGGTTACAGAGTGCCATGTCTGGAGTAAGGAAGAATCATCTTCCTGAGTTCAAATATACCTTCAGACACTTAGTGACCCTGAGCAAGTCAATTAACTCTATTTGCCTCAGTTCCTCATCTGTAAAATGAGTTAGAGAAGAAAGTGGAAAACCACACCAGTGTTTTTGTCAAGAAAACACCAAATGGGGTCATGAAGAGTCAGACATGACTGAAATGGCTTAACCACAACAACAATAGACAAGAAGATTCAAATTGGAATTAGCAAATTAAGGTTCAAACTCTGGATCTATTACCTTCTCCTTGTGTGAATTTAGTAAGTCACTAGGAGTTTTCCTGGGTTTCAATTTTCTCATCTGGAAAAGAAGGGGTTTGGATTAGATTATCACTGATTAGAACTGAGCATCAGCAGTTCCAGTTAAACAGTAAATTCAGAGACCAGATTGCAGAGGGAATGAAGTTTAGCTGAGATGTAGAGGACAGATATAGAAAAAGCTGGTGGAGTTGGCAAGATCTGGTAAGATTTTGTTTCTTTGTTTTTGTTGTTGTTATTGTTGTTTTTTTAAGGATAAGGAGGCAGGTATAATTTACAGGTAATAAGGAAGAAGTTTTTTACCTCTAAATACTTCCTTACAAAATGCCTAGGAGCCTTGGAGAAAAGGTACATCATTATTTCAGAGTTTATAACAGCCCTCAAAAGTCAATTCTAAGCATATTCACATTTGTGTTCATTACTATAAAGAAACAGGACAAACAAACGAACAAAACCCCCAAAAGTCTTCTTATTCCTCCTGCATTTTGATCTAGTGTTTCTAGTTTCCTTGCTAGGGATTTTTTCCCTGATTCTGAGTATTTTTTACTGGTTGTTCCCAAACTTGTAATTCTTTCCCTCTTCAGCTCTGATTCTTGGCTTTCCTGGTGTCCTTCAAGTCTCAACTAAAGTATTACCTTTAGCAATAATCCTTTCCCACTCTGCCTCAATCTCAGTGCCTTCCCTTTGAGATGAATTCCAATTTATGCTGCATGTATCTTGGTTGTAAATCGGCATTTAATGGTTATTTTCTATGTCAGATTTAAGCAGGGGCTTAATTTTTTTTAAATCTGTATCCTTACTGCTTAGCACAGGGCATGGCATATTGTTCTTTGGTTGTGTACTACTCTTCATGATGCTGTGGAACATACTGTCCATGGGGTTTTCTTGACAAAAATATTGGAGTGGTTTGCCATTTCCTTCTCTAGTGGATTGAGGCAAATAAAGGTGAAATGACTTGCTCAGGATCACGCAGCTATTAAATATCTGGGACCAGATTTGAACTCAGTAAGATGAGTCTTTCTACTCCAGGCTCAATGTTCCATCTATTGAGTCATCTAACTGCCTCTGCATACATAGCACATGGCAGGTGCCTAATAAATTCTGATTGACTCGGTAATTGCTTCTCTCTTTCCTTTGCTAGATCTTTATGTCAATTCTCAGATATTCCTTAAGACTGTCCTGGGTCATGCTCTGTGATGACCGCATATTTAAAATTAGCCTGAGTCAGGAATTCAGGTTAAGGGGAAAATCTTCAATCTTTATTCTCAGTAGAGGTGAGGGGAGATTGCGATAGCAATATGGGTAAGAAGGATTGCAATAGCAATATGGGCAGCTGGGCAGCTGCAACAGGAAGCCAGCTAGCAGAGAGAGATAGGAGGTGAAGGATGGTCATGGTAGCAATGTGAGAAGCTGTGACAAGACGCCAGCCAGCAGTTTCTCCTTCCACTTCCCTTTCCACTCCCTTGCCTCCACCCACCAAAATCGTCATTTCCTATACAACACATCAGGATTTGCACAAAGAGTGGGCAGGGTCATTCTTTCTCCAAGCTTATATATTAATAGAGTATGGTCCAATTACTATTTAGCCTCACGTGCTTGGGACCTCAGTGCATCAACTCAAGCCTCAGCCCATTACAATGCTCTCTTTTTTCTCTATATCATTTTACTTGGTAGCCTCATCATTTTCCATGAGTTCCATATTTAATGTGGAATACTGTCTGATTTAACAATCCTTCCCTGCCATTTTTTCTGACCTGTAGTCCTATATCACAAACTGCCTCTGTGACATTTCAAATAAAAAGTCCCATAAATATCTCAAGCCCAGCATGTCCAAAGAAGAAATCATTTTCCCAAAAACTTTTACTGTTATCTAGACTTTGAGTGCCACCATTATTCCAGTCATCAAGATTTGCAAATTCAATATTATCTTCAATCTTTCATTCTCATATATTCAAATTAATCCAGTGCCAAGTTATGCAAGTTCTGTCTTTATACAGAACTTATTCATGTAAGCACCCTTCTCTCTACTTTTATAGATACTACCTTATTTCATGGTCATCTCCTCTAGCATGAATTATTATTAAAGCCTTCTAATTAGTTTCCATGCCTCATATTCCTGCCCTCTCCAAACCATCCTTACATATCCACCAAAATGATTTTCCCAACATATAAAACTAATCATGTCATGCCTATATTCAATACATTCCAACAACTCTCTGTTACTTCTAGAATTAAATAAAATTTGGTCTTCTTTGGCATTTATAACATTTCACAACATTGTCCTTCCTTAATTTCCTATTTTCTTATAATTATTATCTACACATTCTTTGGTTCATCTATAATGGCCTTCTCACTGTTGCTCACACAAGAAGCTCCAACTTTTGTCTCCATGTCTTTGAACAGACTATCGAGTGCACTTCTATCTCTTGAAATCTCTGGTTTCTTTTGAAGATTCAGTTCAATCACTCCCTTCTTTAGGAACCTTTCCTGACCCTGATGTGACTACTGTTTTCTCCTATAATGTTACCTTTTACATTCTTTATATATGTGTTTTGTACTTCTATGTGTGTGTGTGGTTTTCTCCTATTGAGGGCAAGAATTGTTTTGCTTTTGTCTTTATATTAGTAGTGTTTGCTATATAGTCATAAATGATTTTAGGTTGATTTTTTTTTTTTGCCAGTTTTGCTAAACTGTTAAATGAGAAGCATGCTGTAGATACAGTTCTTCTAGATTTAATGATGCATTTAATGATGCAATTTAAATTGGGAAAACACACATGGGTCTACTCTAGATCAAATGTGTCAAGTTCAAATAGAAATGGGGTCACTAAACCACATATGTGCAAGCCATATTTTGACTTAGAAAAGTACATATCAGTATTATCTCTGTCCTTTTGTATCTGTATTTATTTTGTCAAATATTTACCAATTAAATTTTAATCTGATTCCAACTACCACACTTGGGTATGTTTTAGGCTGGCTGCATGTTTGACAGGACTAGCTAGACTTAAAGGACAGCCATTAATTGTTCAGTGTCAATATAGCAAGAAATCTACAGAAGAATGCTTGGCCCTGTGCTTTTTAGTATTGTTATCAAATATTTGGATTAAAACATTAAATATCATGTTCATCAAATTCACAGATGACACAAAGCTAGAAGGGATTACTACCACATTGTATAGAGATAAAGTCAAGATCTATAAAATACCTTGACATTTTAGAGCAGTGGTTGGCATGCTATGTCCTATTATAATTTATTCACTACTTTTAGAACATTGGAGTGGATCCAATAAGATGAAATTCAATAAGGACAAAAGTAAAATGTCATGTTTGGCTTTAAAAACTCAACTTCACAAATACAATCTGGGGGAAGTATGATTAAATAGTAGTTTGTATGGAAAAAAAAACTGGAAATTTTGGTGGATTATAAACTCAATTTGAGTTGATAGTATAAAAAGTTTGCATAGAGCTGGGTTACATCAATAGAGTCACATTGGAAATTGGTAAAAGGGAAAAGGGCTTCTGTACTCTGCCCTAGATAAGATGACATATGTTGGGTGCATTGCTAAACTAGAGAATGATCAGAGGAAAGCAACCAGAATAGATAAAAGTCTTTAATCAACATATTTGGAGAATTGTTTGAAGGAATTAGGCATGTTTAACACCTGGAAGAGAAGGCTCTATAGTTATGTAATAATTTAATTATTTGAAGAATTTTCAAATTGAAGAAGGATTAAAAATGTTCCATTTGGTTCTAAAAACTCTGATCTAAGAGTCAGAGTTAGAAATTCAAAGAGGTAAATGTAAATTTGAGATCAATCAATTAATAAACACTTATTAAGCCCTACTAAATGCTGGGGAAACAAAGAAAGGAGACTGTCCCTTATCTCTAGGAGCTCACAGTCTAATGGGAGAGATAACATGCAAAACAATAGAATGTAAGAGAATTGCTCCATTGAAAGGTGATAGGATTTCTCTTTGAAAGTATCCAAATTAAACACAAACGACTATTTGTCAGGTCCATTAAAATGAAGATTTCTTTCGGATATATTTTGAGATCCCTGCCAGCTCCTAAACTATGGTAATTGAGGTCCTTTCCAGCTCCTAAATTCTGTAATTTTGTGCTAAAACAAACACATTTGTAAATGTGTATTTACAAATCACAGAATCTTTAGCTTAAAGTAACTATAATCTAATAACAATTTGATTCATTTGGTATATCTATATAGCAATTCTTTCTTCCTTTTTCTTTTCCTTTTGATGGTTTTATACCAAACTTCTGGTAATAGATTTATATATTGTTTACTTAACCTTGTCTGATAAATATGGTCAATAATCATTTTTTAAGTGCCAGCTACAGATATTGTGTTGAGTTTGGGGAGAAAAGAAAGGCAAAAATAAAACAGTTCCTGAACTCCACAAATTTATGTTTTATTGGAAAATAAGACATAGATGTACACATATATAACATAATTCTATATACAAAGTGACCATATAATAAATAAAAATATCTCCTACCATATATCCTGTAGGCAACTCAAACTCAGCAAATCCTTGCTTTTATTTATTTATTTATTTATGGGTGAGTGCCCATATCTACAACTGATAAATTTATATTTTTATCTTTTAAAAGTTCAATGTAAGGGTTGAAATTATGAAAAGTTTAAAAGCCATTGAGGTTTCAAATTGTAACAGTAAGTCAACTCTGTGGTGTAGTGATTGATATGTGATCCCTGGTCTTTTTAAATGAAAATTTTCACTTAACATAATTTTCAGCATTTTAACTCAGCGTTAACTCAGTTAGCAACCAGGAGATCTTGGTTGGCCTGGGATAAAAATCAAAGGAGTTACCATAGTATCCTTTTTTATTAAAAAAAAAAATGCATGGAAGGAAATATTTTCGATTTAAGTTAAAGCCAGTCCTCATTGTGGGTTCAACTATCCTTCTGTCTTCATCACCATCTGAGTATTTAGAAATTTTTTTGGATTGCATATAATTGAATAAGGTGGAAAAGCTTAAACTTGGAATTTGTTCACATCTATACCATCTTCTAAATGTTTTGATGGAAGTGCACAGAATCAGAATTAGAAAGCATGTGTGCATATGGATGTATATATGCCTGTGTGTTGATTTTTATACTAGTCCTTTAGTTTAGTTCTAGAAAATCCATTCATTTTTAGTAATGAAGTTTTTTGTTAAATTTCTTAATATAATAACCTTAATTTGAGAGTCTAAAAACTTTTCTTCAGAGTTTTAGTTTTGCCATGCTGATTTCTGTGATAAACACAGATCTTCCTTATTTTATTAAATAAAACAAATTCCATTTGACCAGTGATTTAGATTGTTAAATCTGAGCTCTGATATCTAGGGGAAAATTCTCTCAAAGACTAGATTAAAAACTTCTGGTGAGTTCTAATTTATTTATTTCTATTCAGTTTTCTGAATAGACTCATTCATTGACTATTTTCTATAAATTTTACTTTTTAAATCTGATTTGTGTCTCTACTTTTCTCTATCTACTTCAGTTCCTAATTGAATCCCTAACTCAATCTCTTCCTCCAATCCATGTTGCCAGATCTATGCTTCATGCAGGGATTAATTCAAATTATTTCTCTATTCCAAATCCTTCCAGTAAAATAAATGAACAACCAGGTTCCATTTACCAATCCAACCACACTGTCCCTTTCACTTCTCCTGTAATTTAACCACATAATTATCTCCTATGTAAGGTCTGTGGTTTCTCTTCCTATTGGCTCATAACATACCTTAAGCTTGAAATGCCTTATACCTTAGTCTTACTTTCAACCTATTTAAATACTTCTCATTCTCTAAAATCCACTTCTAATGCCCACCTTCTCTAAGCAGTTATAGTTTATCTTTAATAGTTATGAATAATTGTTCTTTATTCAGATTTCACATAGAATTTGGTAAGCACATCTCTTATGCACCTACATATTATTTTGCATTAGTTATGTTTATGATATACAAAATGAAGCGCAACAAAAACAAAGTCTTTTTAAGCATTTTATATATTAACAGATGCTGGAAACCCAAAGACATTTTTAAAAAAACAGGAAGTCTCTGTCTTATATAAGCTTAACAGTATCTACTAAAGAGATATATTATGTACACAGATAAGTAAATACGAAATAATTTGAGAACAGATGAAGAGAACATTGATACTTTCAAGGGCTCAGAAAAGACTTCGCATGGAAGATTGGAAGACAGTCTCTAAATTTTGAAGAAAGCTAAGGCTTCTTAAAGGTAGAAGTGAGGAGGGAGTGGCAAAGGTAAAGGCAAAGACACAAAGTTTCATTTTGGACTTGCTGAGTTTGAGTTGCCTATAGGATATATGGTAGGAGATATTCATCAGTCAGTTGGCAATGTGAGACTGGAGTTCCAGAAGGATACTACTAGAGATCAGTGTATACGTTTGGAAGTCATAAACATAGAGATAATAATTGAACCCTTAAAAACTGATGAAATCACCAAAAGAAAAAGCATAGAGAAGAGAGAAGAATGGACCCTAAAGAATGTGAATGCTAGATCAATCAATCAAAAAACATTTATCATATACTACTATGTATACGGCTCTATGCTAAGCTCTGAGGATATAAGAAGAGGTAAAAGACAAGTCCCGGTTCTCAAGGAGCTTACAGTCAAATGGGAGGAAGGGAAAACAATATGCAAACAATTATATTTATACGGGATAAATAGTCAGCAGAAAAAGTTACTGGAATTAAGAGGGGTTGGAGAAAGTTCTCTATAGAAGATAGGATTTTAATTAAAGTAAGCCAGAGAGGTCAGTGGTTAGAACAAAAAAGAGAATTCCATGCATGGGGATAGTCAGAGAGAATATCCAGAGCTGAGTGATGAAGTTTTTTTCATCATGGCCAGATAATGAACATGACATGGATATGAACAGCCAAGAAGTCGTTATCACTGGGTCACAGAGTAAGTATTGGGGAAGATAGTGTAAAAAAGATGGTAGGAGTAGTCAGATTATAAAAATCTTTTGAATACTAAACAGAGAATTTTATATTTGCTCCTAGACGCAATAGGAAGTTACTGGAGTTTATTGAGATGAGGCAAGGAGAGATGTAAAACCTTCACTCTAGGAAAATTACTTTAGTAACTGAATGGTGAATTAATGGGAATGGGAGAGAGACTTGAGGAAAACTATTGCTATAATCAAGTTATGAGGTGAAAGTGTGTCAGGAAAGAAAAGAGGAGTATATGTGAAAGATGCTACACATATAAAATCAATGATTTTTAGTAAAAGATTGGATATAAGAAGAGGGGTGACAGATAGTAAGGAGTCCAGAATAATTCTTCAATTATGATTCTGATAGACTAGGGAGGTGATATTGCACTTTACAATATTAGGATGTCCATACCTGCTCACAGGAAGTCTTTAGTACCTGCCCAAGTCCTGATCATGGGTGAGGAGTGATGAGGTGGAACTCATGAAAGTGGTCATTTTTCAAAAATCCTCAGCCTTATATACCTTATGTTTATGTAATACACTTACATAATTATAGGATACTGATAAACAATTGCTATTGTGTGCAGATGTTTCCTTGCCATGTTAGTATAACTTTGCTTCAAGTATAACACATTGCCTACCTGGCAACACGTTGCCACATGCCCTGACTTCTCAGAAAGACCAGAATCCCCTTAGTGGGGGATGAGGACTAAACCAGACACTGTCAGCAGGATTCCTTACTGGACTAAAGTGTCTTATACCTCTCTCAGTGTTCCCCACTCTCTGTGGCCCTCTACACTGGAGAAGGTAGGAATTAGTAGGAAGGAAAGTTTAAAGAGAAAAATAATAAGTTGTGTTTTAGACCTATTATGTTTAAAATTTCTATTGAATATCCAATTTAAGATGTCTGAAAGGTAGTTGACGATGCAAGATTAGAAGTCAACAGAGAAGCTGGAGCATGATAAGTAGATATGAGAACTATCAGCATAAAGATGATAATTAAATCCATGGGACTTGGTGAGATCATGGAGTGAAGTAATACAGAGGGGAAAAAAAGAAGAGAGCCTTGTCTAGAACCATAAGGGATATATCTATGGTTAACATGTGTGATTTAGAGGAGGATCCAGAAAAAGAAAACAATAATCAGGTAGGGAGGAAAACAGAAAGAGAGTGGTGTCCCAAAAACCTAGTGAAAAAGAAATAATCAGGGAGTAAAGAGTGATCAACAGGGTCAAAAATCTAAAGAGAAGTCATAGACAATGAGAATAAAGAAAAGGCCATTGGATCTGGCAACTAAGTGCTCATTAATAACTTCGAAGGGAGCAGTTTCAGTAAAATTATGTCAAAAGCCATATTGTAAAAGATTAAGAAGAGAGTGAGAGAAGAGAAAATGGAGGCATATATTATAGACAGTCTTTTTGAGAAGTTGCTAGGAAGCAAAGTAGTATAGTATATAAAGAACTGGACCTGGGGTTTGGGAAAGACCTGAGTTCAAAGTCAGCCTCTGACCTTACTAATTATTTCACACTAAGTAAGTGACTTAATTTTTATTTGTCTTAGTTTATTCATTTGTAAACTAGGTGATAATAAGAAGAAATGGTTTTTATGAAGATAAAATGAGAGAATTTTTGTAAAATATTTTGCAAACCTTAAAGTGGTGCATTAAGCTGACTTATTTTATCTAGCTAAATAAATTATTCTGTTGCTAATTTTATATAACATTTCTTTTATTAAACAGTGAAATGGAGAGAGAAAAATGCCATTTTGGAATGAAGGTCCCTGTTCCCAGTGGTTATGTTTTGCAAGGGAAGTGGATTCCAACATCATGTAAACTTACTTAGTTTAATGGTATGAATATAATCAGTGATTGCTTGAAAAGAAAAGTTATTTACCTCATGGGAGATTCAACACTACATCAGTGGATATTCTATTTCCTTAAAATTATAAAAAAGTATGTTTCTCTCATATTAATTTTCAAATTAAAGCTGAATTCTATGTTGTTTAAAATGATATTTATTTGCATTTTATTTTGGACTTGTGAACATATGTATATAAAGACAACTATAGAAATATATCTTTATATAGTTCATAAATATATTTTCTCATGAATAAATTATAAGGAAATAGAATTAGACTTTAATGTACCTTCTAATTCTCTATAAAACTTCTCTGCCTTTGATGATTAGAAATGATACTCTTACCAATAAAGCTCTTGAGGAACAGGATACATGGTTGATCATGTTTTGAAAAGTGTTACATCTCTTTTATTTTTCTAAAATATATGATCATTTATTTTTCATCAGCTCTGAAATGTTGTGATCAAAATGGAAGTGGAAAATTTTTTTAAATATACTTGTAGATATGGAAAGATGTTCACATCCAAGAGAAAAAAACATGGACACCCAGTTGTCATTCAACCACTCTTCTCAATGAAAGATGACGCATATATTACCCATGAAATTGACAGAATATCAGCAGACAAAAACACAGTCATTGTCATTTCCTTGTGACAACATTTTAGACCCTTCCTCATATCTTCATACAAAGGGTCATCAATGTTCAATGGGCTATTGAATGATTATTCTTGAGAAGTCCCAACACCAAAGTCATCCTCAAATCTGAAAACATAAGAGAGATGTACATCAAAGTTGAGAGATTTGGCGACTTTCATGACTACATTAATTATCTTATGAAGGACATTTGCTAAAACCTCAATGTAGAAGTCATTGATGCCTGGGACATGACTATTGCATATGGTACAAAAAATGTACATCCACCTGACCATGTTACTGGAAATCAGATTAACATGTTCTTAAATTATATCTGCCAAAGTGCATGTATAGTTACCAGAGATCACTCTCTGCAGGTGTAATAGATTTATCTGATGCGTTCCACAGTCAGAGAGAACCACATTTAAAGGAATGATTCCAAAGGTCTGGGTGAATTTTTTATTCATATGAAGAGATGACACTCAGAGGATAAAAGTTTAAATGATTAAAGTTTTGAAAAATGTCTCTAAAGAAAGCTTATAGAAAAATACTATTTAAGCCCATGAAGTATTACTTTGAGGGTGCTCTCTGACTTCCAATGAGGATAAAATAAATAGAAGCAAATTTCAATGAGAAGATGAGCCACTTCTGAAACTATGAGTCATGTCATACGTGGAACTCCTACAGCTTCTATCAGTAACTCAAGCCAAGCACACAGCAAAACATGTGTATGCTATTTTCAGATATAGCAAGCAAATTATCTTTTCATTTATCCTAAGTCATTGATTAAAAATAGAATAGCACAGGACCAAAGTATTATCACTGGGACACTATAGCTGAGACATCCTTCTAATTTGACATTTACTTATACTACTACATGTGTTCAATCACTTAAATAGTTTCAAATCCTGCCAAATGTATTTTCACCTTGTTGGAAAGAATGGCAGATGAAAAAGGTATTTACTTTCAATGTAGCTAAGATTAGTGAAGGTTTTAAAAAATGCCTAGGGCAATAGAATCTCAAAGGAAGGAAAATTAATTATCTTAAACATCCTTGCAGAATTAACAGAAAAGATGGGTCAATGATCTCTGAAAGATTATTTGGAAGAAAATTCATTTTCCAAAGGAAATGAAACCCATAAAGTACTGTAAAAAAAGTTGGTAAGTAGGTCCTAGAAAGAAAAAGAATCCCTTGTCAAACCAAATTAAGAAAAGTACCAAGGAATAGTAGGAAAAGTGATAAATCTGAAATCAGAATTACTTGGGTTTGGATTCCAACTTTGACATAAATGTTCAATCTCTGATTATAGACAAGGCATTTAATTTCTCTAGACTTCTCTTCCCTCCTTTGCAAAAATGGCATCAATGATTAATTTAAAACATTTTTATAGCTTTGTTTTTAAATATAAATATGCAGGAAATTGTATCTACTCCCTTAAATCTGTAGAGTTTCACGGACTTGTTTTCTTGGCAGAACATTGGGGAAATATTATACTCTTTCCATGAAATACATTTTCCTTAAGCCTAGCATTCACAAAGCTCTTCAGGTCTGCACTTTGGACTTTAAGGGATTTTCTCTTTTCAAGTCACAGAATACATTAAATGACAATGTAGTCATACCTCTGAGGAGTTTCTCATTCTCAGGTTATAAATGGGGCAAGGCAGTCTTTCTTCTGTTCTCTTCAAACAATCAAGTGTACTGTCCTCTAAAAACTCCTAACAATATCATTTTCCCAATCAGATCAGCTCACCAGTATTAGTTATAAAATCTATAGTCATTTTGTCTCAGTTAAGTTTAGATCACAACTACTCTTATTTTCTCCCTTTGCTTTATGTTCTTTTTTCTTCCAATTTCTTGGCTCCGTCAGCTAGCGCTCTCTCTCTCTCTCTCTCTCTCTCTCTCTCTCTCTCTCTCTCTCTCTCTCTCTCTCTCTCTCTCTCTCTTCTCTCTGTTTCTCTCTTCTGGTTTTTCATATATTAGTTTCTAAACTTAAGACATTTGCTTTGCCTTTTCACTTAACTTCTCCCTCAGATAAGGTATAGCAGCACTCTGCCCCACACATGTAACCAGTACCCAAATTCATGCCCATACCACCTCTAGCCTGGACTACACCATAAAACCTATGTAATTGGTTTCCTTGTTTCTAGTCTCTCCACTTCTCCACAATCCATCTTCCACACAACTGTTAAAGTAATTTTCCATAAGTATAAATCAAACCATGGTTTCCCATACTCAATAAACTCAAGTAGTTCCTAATTACATTCTGGATCAAATAAATATAATGTCTTCTGTTTAATCCCTTCTTACCTTTCCAATCTGTTTATATTTCATTCCTTTCTGCACATTCTAAAATCTTTCCATATTGGTTTATTTATTCCTCTCACATGACCCATAATTCTATACTGCCTTTCTTCCATATCTGAAATGTCCACCCTCCTTGTTGCCATCTCTTATTATCCCTGTCTTTCTTTAATGACTCAGCTCAAATACCTTCTATAGGAAGCTTTTGCCAATTCCCCATGACCTACTCTAATCTACTAGAACCTTTCCTTCAAAGACTTACTCCAATTTATTTTATAAATTTTGTATGCTACATTTTATATTATTTTACCTCTTAAAATGGAAGCTCCTTGAGGGCAGGAATGGATTTATTTTATTTAATTTTCCCTTGAAGTTTAATCTTTTTTGTTAATAAGAATTCATCTTCCTCCCATCAGATCCAGTGAAGAGTTAAAAAAAGAAAGAAAGAAAGAAAGAAAGAAAGAAAGAAAGAAAATCCTTTTCTTTGTTATAAGGGTTTTTTGTCTTTCTAATTAAAAAACTGAATAGTAGGGGCGGCGGGTTGGGGGGGGTGGAGAGGAAGGAAAGGGGGGAAGAGAAAACAAATTCTTCATTGGACATATCCAAAAAGCTACATTTCATTTCTGCCTTTTCGGTTTATCATCCTTCTTCCAGGAGATGGTAGTGTACTTCATCTTTGATTCTCTGGAATCATAATTGTCATTTAATTTTCAGAGTTCTAACAACTTTCAAAGCTGTTTTTCTTAATATTTTTGTTGTATAAATTATTCTTGTACTTTTGCTCATTTCACTTTGCATCAGTTCAAAGAGGTCTTCCCAGATAATGAAACTATCCATTTCATTATTTCTTATGAATCAACAACATTCTATATTATATTTATGTACAATAATTCATTTAGTTATTTCCCAAGACATTGATATCTCCTTAGTTTCTACTCTTATTCTATTGCATTTCATGGAAAGAGTTTAACATTGCCCCAATGTCCTGCCACTAAAATGTAAGCTCCTTAAGGATAGTGATTATCTTTTGGTTTTGATAAGTCATGGGGCTTATCAAAATGCCTGGCATATAGGAAGTATTTAATAAATGCTTGTTGATTCATTGATATCAGGCCTTAATGAGAAATAATTGTTGAAAATATTTTTCCCAATTAACTACTCCCCTTGACATTTAAAATGCTTTGATGTTCATGAGATATCTTTTTAATTTAGCGTAATAAAAATTATCCACATTGCCTTCTATAATTACTTTTATTCCTTGTGTCATTAATAGATTAAAAATAAATGAATGGAAAATAGAGTTAAAAGAATCAGAAACTATTAGAAACAATAAATTAATTGCAAACATGAAAGTAAACATAATTTCTTTTTGGAAAAAATCTCTTATTTTTTACAAATTGCTATAAAAATTGGAAAACAATTTGGCAGAAATTAGAATTAGACTAATATCTCATACAATATATTATAATTAATTAAAAATGTATCTCTTCTCTAGAAATTAAAGATAATTTTTTTAATTAAAAGAGAACCAGGTAGATTGGGTATCTTTCATAATACAGTTGAAAAAGAATTCTTTTCCAAGCAAGAGACAAACATGATCACTAAAGATAAAATAGATAATTTCAACTATATAAATTTGAAAAGCTTTGTATGAACAATAAGGAGAAAAAAGAAAACTGTCAGGTAGGAAAGTTTTGTGTTAAATACATCATATTATTAATAAACATTTGATAATCAAAATTCATACATATATGTGCGTCTGTTTATATATGTTTCAAGATACATATAGTCATTGCTATAGTTATATACATATACACATACATTACTGTAAAGCTATTTCCCAAAGGATGTCAAAAATTATGAAGAGTTCTCAAAAGAATTGCATACTATCAACAGTTATATGAAAGACTGTTTCAAATAAATAATAATAATAACTTGAATGCAAAAAATATGAAATTTCACAATCTATTTAACAAATTGGTAAAAAAAAATGTCAAAAAATAAAATTTTTTATTGTTAGAGGGGCTATGAAAAAACAGGGAGAGTATCATACTCTTGTGGAGCTGTGAATTGATCCAACCATTTTGGAGTACAATTTAGAATTATGATTAGAAAGTAAGCAAGGCTAAAAATTGGAAATTAAGGGAATGCCCATTAATTAGGGAATTATTAAACAAAGTGTAATATGATTGTAGTGGAATATTTTTTGTGCTATAAGAAATGACTTGAGAAGCTAAATGGCACAGTGGATAAAAACTCCACTTTAGTCCTGCAATCAGGAAGATCTGAGTTCAAATCCAACCTACTAGATGTGTGATCGGGATAAGTCACTTAACCTCAATCATTGTGCCCCCCCCCAAAAAAATTGATGAGCAGGACAATTCCAGAAAAACCTCGAAAGACTATATAAACTGATACAAAATGAAATAAGCTAAACCAGAGCATTTTGCACAAAAACAATGTTAACATAAACAATTGTGAATGATGCAGCTATCTCAGCTCAATGATCCAAGACAACCATGATGACTCATGATGAAATATGCTATTTATTCACCTCCAGAGAAAAAACTGATAGCTTTATATATAGACTGAATATATACTGAATATAGACAGAAGCTATTTTCCACTTTCTTTCTTAATTTCTTTTTTGTTTTTCCCCTATGAAATAACTAATATAGAAATATTTTTACATGATTGCGAATGTATAATCTTAATTGTTGAGGACCAAATGCATATGGAATACTATCTGTAATATTGGACTTGGTTGTATTGGTTAGTTTATCTGTACTGCTTTTATTTTCTCTACTTTTTATTCTTTGTTATAAGGAATGGATCTCAAGTTTGGGGGATGTATTGGGAAACTAAGGTGATAGAAAAACAAAAGTTCAATAAGATTTTGTAAATAAATGTCTCTTCTAGCCATGGTTGTTCAAGGGACCACTTTCCATTCTCTAATCTATCTATCTATGTATCTGTCTATTTATAGGCCATATATTCATTGTGAAATTACTGTATAAAATATAAATCTAAATATAATTTAGTTAACCAATTTCCAGTTTTCTCCCCATTTTCATTGAATAGATGGACATTTTCTTCAAAACTATGCAGTTTTGGATTTATCAAAACAGACTTCTTGATTTTTTGGTTTTGTTGACTTAATCTTTTTCATTGAGCAATCTTTTCTATCTTACAAAAGATTGTATTAGGGCAGCTAGATGGCACAGTAGATAGAGGACTAGCCCTGAAGTCAGGAGTATCTGAGTTCAAATCTGGCCTCAGACACTTAACACTTTCCAGCTATATGATTCTGGGCAAGTAATTTAATTCCAATTGCCTCAGCAACAGCAAAAAATCATACTAAATGATTCTGATGATCAAATTGTGTATAATTTGACCTCTAGTGATAGTTTTCCTTCATTCCTACTTTTTAAAAATTCCATTGATATGGTTGACTTCTGTTTTTAGAGATTAAGTTTTTTTATATTTTTATAGAATAGGCACCAAATCTGTAAATTAATTAGGATGTAACTTTCCTGTTTTTATCAAAGTTCTTTTACCAAAAGTTCTTCCACATTTATATTTTTAAATTATAAAACTGCCATTCTCTTTTTTCAATATCTTAAGCCCTTGGTTTTGTCACACATAAAAAAGGAGATAATAATAACACTGATTTCATAGGGCTGTTGTGAGAATCAAATGAAATAATGTATATGAAGCAATATGTAAATCTTTTAAAGTTTTATTTCTATTTTGAAGCATTCCATAGATTCTAATTCAATTATTTGGGGAGTTTCATGGAATTTGTCTTTTAGCTTTGTTTATACAGAAATTTTTGGTTTGCTATTTATTAGATTGTACTGTTTCCCTGATTTACTTTTTTTTTCTTTAAGTATATTATTACTTATTTTTCTGCTTATAGGCTGAACTTATACTTAATCTCTTTCTTTTGGCTTTTCTGCCATCTATTTCCTTTTCTCTTGATCAGATTGCATTGCATCAGGCTTCCAGAAAACTTGACCTTTCCTCAATGTGTCCTGTGACATTCAATCCTATTCTGACTAGGATTCTGACTACCAATATTAGGCAATTTCAAAATTTCTCTACATTAAAGGATGAAAATATATGGTTTGTTCCTTTATGTATGAAAATTCATGGAGAGGGGAACCTCTGCAACAATATTTATACTTCATACCTTCTCTCAGCATGGAGATTGGGTCTGTGCTGCTTGTTTTCCACCCCATTAGATAATTCAATACTCTACTCATTAAGATATGAGGATAGAATAGTCAGACTAAGTTAATGCCTTGAAGAAAGTTATAGAAATTGCCACAGCAAAAGCACAAAATGGAAACTTATTAGGTTTGTAGCAAAGGGCAGAAAGCATTCTGAGGAATGAGTTCTTTGCTGAGACTTTCACTGTTGTTTCAGAATGCTTTAAAAGTGTGACAATGCTTCCTCATCTTTATGTGACAATTTTAATAACATCTTGTTAACTTGAAGTTAGGTCAGGGAAAAACAATACACGTTTATATAATGCTATGTACTATGATAAATGCTGTGTAAATATATTCAATATTATTGAAAGGTAGGTACTATTCATTATTATCATTTTTCACTTGACAGAACTGAGGCAAATATAGGGTAAATGACTTTCCCAGGGTCATAAAGCTAGTAAATGCCTGAGGCCAGTAAATGCCTCAGGTCTTCTTGGTTCCAGACTGGGCATTCACTTTACTGCATTGCATTGATGCCTTGTAGGGTTTTTAGGTTAAACTGAGAAAGTTTTCTCCAGCATCATTTGATTATATCCAACTATGTCCCCCTAATTATAATTTGGGTGCTAAGTCATATGCAAAAACAAACTACTCAAGCTTGAAAAAAGGTAATTCTAGGATAATGATTTGGATATGTTCTCATATGTATTTCTGTTTCGGGGCAGACAAAAAAGAGGACCTCCAATCTTCATAGGATTTTGCTATATTCACATTCAATTGAATTGTGTAATAGGAGTGGAGGTTGAAAAAATTGGCTGAAACAAAAGATTTACAATTTTTGTGGAATTTTGTATCTTTACTTCTCCCTACTTGACTACCAACTTTGATTTGGCTACAGAAGGGGACAAGACATTTGAAATACCTGTTCATTCATGGAAACACCAAGGTATTATGAATCCAAGTTTTAGACTTACAGAAACTAGAGCAATAAAAAAAGGAACCATTCTTTATAAATTTATAGATTTTTCTATTCTCTATGAACCCCTTTCATAGAATCATGGAATAACAACACTACAGTGGTATGCATTCCTTTTTTTAATTATAGTTTTTTTATTTACAAGATATATGCATGGGTAATTTTTCAGCATTGACCCTTGCAAAACCTTCTGTTCCAACTTTTCTCCTCCTTCCCCCCATCCCCTCCCCCAGATGGCAGGTAGACCAATACATGTTAAATAGGTTAAAGTGTATATTAAATACAATATATGTATACATATCCATACAGTTATTTTGCTGTACAAGAAGAATCAGACTTTGAAATAATGTAAAATTGACCTGAGAAGGAAATCAAAAGTGCAAATGGACAAAAACAGAGGGATTGGAAATATTATTTAGTGCTTCACACTCATTTCCCAGTTCACTGGGTATAGCTGGTTCTATTCATCATTGAACAAATGGAACTGATTTGGCTCATCTCATTGCTGAAAATGGCCACGTCCATCAGAATTGATCATCATGTAGTATTGTTGTTAAAGTATATAATGATCTCCTGGTTCTGCTCATTTCTCTCAGCATCAGTTCATGTAAGTCTCTCCAGGCCTTTCTGAAATCCTTCTGTTGGTCATTTCTTACAGAACAATAATATTTCATAACATTCATATAAAAGTGGCATGCTTTCTGAGAATATTTCCTTGATTAAAATGAGTAAAAACAAAGTTATCACTTGAGCAACATGGAAAAGGCATCCACAGTTTGTGGAGATAAAGAAGATAGAAAAAATGCTTGAATTATGCTGTTTCTCAATATCCAATTTACATGTGATTAAAATAAGAACTTTTAGAGTGAAAAACTGGGAAACCCTGCTTCCTACCTAGAATTATTTGGTGATTCCAAGACAACCATGTATTTCCTTTGTGTAGCTTGGCTGACTGAAATGTAGATTTTGACTTCTGATTATAACATAGAGGTCAATCATTTTCTGTAAAAAGAGTCTACTTTAGAGTATATATTGATCAAGATCAGAGTCCAAAATGGGTGTGAAAAGAATCTTAGAGCTGGGTCCAAGAAGAAAACGTATTTTTATATAACTAGAAGACTTCAGAGACTGTTTCACCATTTGCTTTTTGGAATCAATAACTGGAGGACAAACTTTGCTGCTTCTAAGAGCTGACTGAGAAGGAATTTATATTTGACATTTCTTTGCATTGCTATCTATTACTTGAGAGGTGGAAATCTAACCAAGGGAATAGATTAAGAAAAGTTCTACAGATCCTAGACTTAAGGGAACTGCTTTTTCTTAATGTGTATAATGCTATCTCAGATCTTAGTCAAAGGAGTAAATGTTTTTTAAACTCTGAAATCCTCAGAGTTAGAATTGCAGCTTTGGTTGGAAATGCATAATGCTACCTCATGAGCTTAGCCAAGGGAGTAGAATTAGAAAAGCTCTTCAGTTCTAGGCTTGGAGCTATGTTTTAAATGACTTTAACATTTTTCTATTAGTCCAGAAGAGGAGGAGCCTGGGCACAATGGTCAAGCTGTCCTGCTTAGCAGAAAGTGATAGGCCCAGAAAAGGAGCAATCTTAGTGCAACAACTAGGAAGACTTGACTTTTTAGTGACTTTAGATAAAGACTATCTCTGAGCTAGGCCAGAGATATCAAAGATCATGATTCAGAATTATGAGTTCCTTTAGGTACATATTTTCCTTACTCAGATGACTCCATGCTAAGACTTTGCAAGTTTTTGCTCATTTTTTTCTCATGCACATTATGTACTCTAGTGGGAGAATATGTCCCAGGTATATTAATGCTATATTATATAAGTGCAGCTAGATGGGGAAGTGGATACAGCACCAGCCTTGAAATCAGGAGGACTTGAGTTCAAATGTAGCTTCAGACACTTATCACATCCTAGCTATGTGAGCCTGGGCAAATCACTTAATCTCAATTGCCTTAGCAAATAAATAAATGACTTAGTAGAAGATTAAGCATTAATGGTGTCATCCTGTCTTTTTGGTGGGGGTTCAATAGTTATCGATGTGAGTACTAAGTGTATATTTCTCCTACCATAGCTTCCCATAGGACTTTTACAGTGATTTGTAACAATATGTGTAATGTCTGCGCTAGCTTTCTGGAGGTCCTCTGGAAGGGCCTTGGTCTCAGCAGGACAGACACCAAGAGAATGGACAAGAATAGAGTCCAAAGTCTTTATTGTCTCTTACACAGTCTGCTTCTGTCATAGTCTGATCCAGTCTCCCTCAGCAGTCTGCCTCACAGTCTGACTAGTCTCCCCCAGCAGCCTGCAGGTCTGAAGGTCTGGCTTCTGTCTGACTTCCTGTCCCCAGTTCTTATATACATTATTACAATTACATCATTACAGCATACTGAATATGTGTGAACTAGAGAATCATTACATCACCATGCTAAGTACTAAGTCTATATGTGAACTAGAGAACCATCTCTCATCAATTCCTCTGTGTTAACACCTTGTTTCAAGTATGCTTCTTTCAAGTACACTTCTCCAGAGTTCTGGCTCTCTACAAGTATGCCCACCTCCATTGAGAAAAAGTGCTTACCTGACAGCATCAGTACAACTGGTTGAGTGAGCCAATCCCATCCCAGAGAGAAGAGAGACAATTAATAATAATGATGATAATAACAACTAGAATTAACTAAAATAATAATAACTAGAATTTAAGATTTACAAAGCACTTTACATCTGTTAATTCATTCAATACTCAAAACAATCATGTAAGATAAATTCTATTATCTTCACATTCCATTTTACAGATGGCAAATGACTTACCAAATGTCACAGCACTTGTAAAAGTCTTAGATGGGATTTAAACTCAGGTCTTCCTGACTCAAAGTCCTGCAATCTATCCACTTTGGTACTTAGTTGCCTAGGAATCAGGTGCCATGCCTACATATGGTACAATAGCATCATCTATTCTGCATGTATCCCTTTACATTTGCCTTCTTCTTAGTTCTTTTTCCCATGTCATTTATTAGCTTATACTCTTCTCTTACTTTCCTTCTGCTTTCAATTTCTTTACAAAATATCAAATATTTTCAATAACTAATCCCAACCTTTTTTCTATTCAAGATGCACCCCCTTTTCTCTCAACTCTAAATTTCACCTTTCTTCTCTTTGGGCATTTAAATTCAGATCACCCCAGGATGTTTCTGGTGAGTTGCTGCCATAGTTTGACCCAGTTATTCTTTATCTTCAAAGAAGTTGGCAACTGCAGTAGACAAAGAATGAATTATCTGAGTAAAATGACAAAGTTGCCTAATCTAGAAAAATCTATTTTCTCAGACATTCATTAAAATATTTGTTGAAAACCTACTATGTACAAAATACTAAGCAAGGCACTCAAGGAGTTAAAAAATGATGGCCCTATTTTTTACAATAAACACACACATATATATATATAAAACAATAAAAAATTGTTTTAATTTTTAAACAATACTCCAAATATTCCTATTTCAAATTGAGTGCTGAGTTATTGGATGAATAAAAGCTACTTGGGGTCAAAAGCAGATAGTAGAGGTTTATAATCTAGTGACAAGTATAAGTAATGACTACTGAATAAAAATTATAAAAAGCATAAAGAATAACTTGACTATATCAAGCAAAATTTATTTTAAAAATATTTTTCCTTTCTTATTTAAATTCTACATGACTAATTTGAATTGAGTTCTTAGGTATCAAAATATTGACTTGTTTGATATCACATTGATAAACAAGAACAGATATAACCTGCTCATGGATAACTGGGACTTGATTTGGTTTTTGTTTGTTTGTTTGTTTTAGCAAATATAGTTTAAGAACATTTTAATCTGATTCTCAACCACGTATTCAGGTGGATGGACATCATTAGTACCATAGGCAACAGTCATGTCCCAGGCATCAATAATACCCACGTCAAGATCTTGGAAGATATCTTTCAAAACCAGAGAGTGCACATAGCCATGAAAGTCACTAAGTCGCTCAGGATCATTATTAATATCCCTGATATTTTCACCCTTGAGGATCACTTTTGTCTCTGGGCTTCTCTGGAATAGACGCTCAATGGCATTATGGACATTGATGGCCCGTCGGATAAAGATGTCAATGGGGAAAAACCTAAAGTGCTGGCCCAGAGAAAAGACAATAATGGTGTTTCTGTCCCCTGCTATTCTGTCAATGACACGGGCAAGGTATTCATTCTCTTTTGCTGAATAGCTATTTGAGCCAATCAAAGGGTATCCATGTCTCTGCCACTGAATGTATATCTTCCTTTCCAAGTCCACAACAAGTTGACGTCGGAGGTTCCCAAATCCGTGAAGGTCAACAGACTTCAGTGCTGATAACAAAGAAAAATCACAAATGGGTTTTTTTTTAATTGCAAAAATTAAGTAAGCAAAAGCATAGTATAAAGGTAAGGGGGGTATAGTTGACTCTAAGCTGAATATCAGTCAGACAAATGGAGAACCAAATGAGAGAAAGTGGTGTACAAAAGTGGAGAATGATGAAAAATGTTATATAAAAGTAATTAATCATGAACTAGTTATTGTTTAACCCATTTTGACATTTAATTATGTTCTTTCAAAAGGGATAGAGACTGGGGAGATGAACTAGACCTATCACTCCTTTTATACATATCCCTGGTGAGGAAATGGCTCCTATTAATGCAGTTTGGCACTTTCTCTGCAAATTAACAGTCTTTTTAAATAGCTTTTTTATTTTCAAAAATATGTAAAAATAGTTTTCAACGTTCATCTTTGTATAACTCTATGTTCCAAGTTTTTCTCCTTTCCCCCTGCTCCTCTCCCTAGCCAGCAAGCAATTCAATATATCTTAAACATGTGCAGTTCTTCTATACATATTTCTACATTTATCTGCACAAAAAAAAAAAAAATCAGATCAAAAAGGAGAAAAAATAAGAAAGAAAAAAGTAAACAAACAACAAAAAGGTGCAAATACTATATTGGGATCCACATTAAGTCTCCATGGTTATCTTTCTGGATAGATATGACTCTCTCCATCACAACTCCATTGGAATTGTCCTGAATTACTTCATTGTTGAAAAGAGCTAAGACCATCAGAGTTGATCATCATATAATCTTGTTGCCACTGTGTCCAATGTTCTCTTGGTTCTACTGACTTATTTAAGATCATATCTACAGTAAGACTTAAACTCAGATTCTCTTGGCACTGAGATAAGCTTTTTATCCATTATGACACATAATTTCTCACTGTAAAATTATATGTATGAATATAAAGGAATTATATATTAATTTATAAAATATGAATATATAATGTTTATATTTAATATATTATAGATACATATGTATGTATAATTCTGTTTTGTTTGTCCTTTATATTCAAAATTCCAATGATATCATGATTTTGGATATTAAGATACAGTGGGTTCATCTGTGGCTGACCAATCCAATATGAACTCAAGGTTTGACCACAGAATAGACAGAAATAATCGCTTTGAGCATTTGGGATGGAAAGGTCTCTACATCTGTGCATCTAATGTTTCCTTTTTTGATGCCTTTTTTGATGTGGCATTCCATGATGTGTGGTCCTATGTCAGTGCCTCCCATTTCTCCCAATCAATACTCAAATCCTTCAGAGAGACTGTGAGAGTGTTCCTGTACCATATCTTCTGACCTCCATGTGAGCATTTGTCTTATGATATTCTCCTAGGTAGATTAAATAACTACCTCAGAAACTCCAAAATGATCCTGTGGCACATAGTATAATGCCAGGCAAATGACAGATGCTTGATAAGTATTTCTTGATTGATTTATTAATTTATAGAATCCATGTATTATATTCCTTTTCCTTCCTTATTCCCAAAGCCTAATATGGGTTAAACCTGTAATTATCATGCAATATATTCTTGTTAAGGAGCAGCTAAGAGGCACAGTGGAGTACAATACCTAAAATCAGAAAGACATATCTTCCTAAGTTCAAATCTGAACCCAAACAATGATTCTGAGCAAGTTACATAAGTGTTTGACTCGGTTTTCTCAACTTCAAAATGAGCTGGAGAAGGAAATGGCAAATCATTCCATTCTCTCCTCAAAGAATACTCCAAATGAGGTTACAAAGACTTGGACACATGACTGAACAACAAAATATATTCTTGTCAATTTGAATGAAGTTAACTGAGAATATATCAATCTGAAGCTCAGATTTTTGAGTAGGTAGGTAATATGTGTAGTCTTAGAGGTAAGAACTACCTCTTTTAAGTTTGAAAGTTAAATCTTAAAAAAAAATACATCATGAATAGCATGGACATAGTTACAAATGATTGCCTCCAAGAAAATATTCAAAAATATTTTTTCTATTGCAAAATATAGAATCCTCTAAACCTCTTTAAAAGTTGTGATTATAAAGACAATATTAATCCTATTCACACAAAAAAATTATTCCTTTGCTTTAATTCCGGCTTACTCCTTGGTCTTTTTTCTGCTTTCCCTAAGCAAGCTAATCCTGAAAGATCTTAGTGTTATTTATCAATGGGGTGCTGACAAAACCTTTATAGAGTTTTGCTGAAATGATAATATATATAAATACAGTACTTTAGGGAAACAAAGATTTCTGAGAAGTGAGAATCTATTTTCCCCATCACCTCAGGGAAGTAAAGAACTCAAATAAATTGCCACAGGATTTTGGCATTTGTTGTTGGGTTTTTTTTTCCCCTATTCAGTTCTGATCATTGTCAGCATAGAAGAATGTCTCTAGTGGAATGATCTAGGGAGCAATCTTTGACTTTATTATTATTACTGTTAATTGTAATAACTGGTATTCACATAACATGTTAAGGCTTTCAAAACACTCTATATACATGACCTCATCTGATCTTCCCAATACCCCTGTGAGTTAAGTGCTATAGATATTATTATCCAAATTTTTTAGATGAGAAAATGGTAGCTGAGTAAAGTTAAGAAAATTGTCTAGAATCACACCCCTATTGAAGATTTAAGGCAGGATATTACCCTATTGCCTCAAATCAAACAATATATGCTACATTCAATGGTCCTTGTCAGTGATTCAGCATAGGTGTCATGCTTATCAAATTAATAGATGACACAAAGGCATTAAGGACTAGCTAACACATTGAAAGACAGAATTAAGATACAAAAAGATCCTACTCTTGACAGGATATGAAAATGTGTCAAATATAACAAGATGAAATTGAATCAGGATGAATATAAAATCCTACTTCAAGGGTCAAACATTTAATACTATAAGTATAGATTTGGGGAGACATGGAAAGGCAATGGTTTCTACGTGAAATATTTGAGGTTTTTTAATTCCTAACCACAGGCTCAGTTTGATTCAGTAATGTGGTATGGAAGCCAAAAAGGTTAACAGAGTCTCAATGCTTATTGAAGTGAAGATAGTCTTAACCTACTTCTCCCATTCAAATCACATCTCTATTATTTACATTCACAGTTTAGGAAGAATTCTGACAAAATGGAGTGAAACTGAAGTAGTTTACCAAGATAGTGAGATTGTTGATGTTGATTCTAATATAAGTTTGAAATGAAAGAACATGAAATATTTAAAGGAAAGAGACAACTTAGGGATGATATGATAAGTATTTCAAAACCTGAAATATGTCTTTTAAAACATTTTTCCCTAGTTTGTTGCTCCCTAAAGAACAGATTTTTGGCTTAGTGGATTGAGAGCTGGGCCTGGAGCCAGGAAGACCTGAGTTCAAATCTGGCATCAGGCACTAGCTGTATAACTCTGGGGAAATCACAACCTTAAAACACTGGAGAAGAAAATGGCAAACTACTCTAGCATCCTTGTCAAGAACACCCCATGGAAAGTATAGTTCATAAGGTCACATGGCTAAACATAAATAACTGAATAACACTCACAATAAGAGAACAAGTTCTAAGAATGTGTAATGATGACTTCATCAATTCCCATTGA
The DNA here is from genome assembly GCF_016432865.1 of Antechinus flavipes. Lineage (NCBI taxonomy): Eukaryota > Metazoa > Chordata > Mammalia > Dasyuromorphia > Dasyuridae > Antechinus > Antechinus flavipes. The sequence goes on along the minus strand of NC_067400.1, from coordinate 511,313,964 downwards.
TCTAATGACCAAATCCATAAGAATTACTCTCCCATCTATCTACTATCTACTATCTATCTATCTGTTTGTCTATCCATCTGGATATAGATATATTTATATAATCTATATCTATGTTCTATATCTATGAGCATGTTTTGATAGATATCAACAAAAGATATACATATCTATCTATAAATAGATAATTTCGATGATTCAGGGACAGTGAAGTTGATGGCTTTGTGCTTCTCTGCCTTTAATCCAATTCATGAGCAAATTAAGACATCACTAGTGATGTCATTGCTCTTCTTTGAAAATAAAAGACAAACAGCAAACTGATCACATACTAAATATTTAGTAAATATTTGTTTATCTATTGGTTGAATGTATAGAAATCATGTAGACAAATCCTGCTTATTGTAAATAAAACAACAATTAGGGATGGTGGAAAGGGAATAACCTGCCTGAGGAGGTCATAGGTTTCTATTCATGAAAGTATTCAAGCAAAGATTGGATAATTATGGGCTCCTCATTCAATTATTGGTCAGAGTAGGTGAACTCTGAAATCCCTGCCAACTCTGAGAGTTGAAGATTTTATGATTCTAACACAAATACTTTCTGTTAATCAGTCAATAAAAATTAAGTGCCTATAATGTGCCAGGCACTATGCTAAGTTCTGGACACAGACAAAAAAGAATTGGGAAAAGATAGTCCCTGTCATCAGAGAGTGTACAGTTTCGTTGGTTGGTCATTGTCCTTCATTCTTTTTTTTTTTTTATAGCTTTTTATATATAAAATGTATGCATGGGCAATTTTTCAACATTGCCCCTTGCAAAAACTTCTATTTCAACTTTTCCCTTTTCCTCCACCCCCTCCCCTAGATGGCAGGTAGCCCCATTCATGTAAAATATGTTAAAAGTATATGTTAAATACAATATATGTATACATATTTATACAATTATCTTGTTGCACAAGAAAGATCAGATTTTAAAAGAAGGAAAAAATAACCTGAGAAGAAAAAACAAAAATGCAAGCAAATAGTAACAGAAAGAGTGGAAATGTTATGTTGTAGTCCATACTCATTTCCCAGTGTTCTTTCTCTGAGTGTAACTGGTTCTGTTCATTATGGATCAATTGGAAGTGACTTGGATCCTCTCATTGTTGAAGAGAGCCACATCCATAAGAATTGATCATCATATAATATTGTTGTTAAAGTGCATAATGTTCTCTTGGTTCTGCTCATTTCACTTAGCATCAGTTCATGTGTGTCTCTCCAAGCCTCTCTGTATTCATCCTGCTAGTCATTTCTTATAGAATAATAATATTACATAACATTCATATGCCACAGTTTATTCAGCCATTCTCCAACTGGTGGGCATACATTCAATTTCCAGTTTCTAGCCACTGTGAAAAGGGCTGTTACAAACATTTTTGCACATACTGGTCCCTTTCCCTTCTTTAATATCTCTTTGGGATATAAGCTCAGTAGTAACACTGCTGCATGAAAGGGTATGCACAGTTTGATAACTTCTTGAGTATAGTTCCAAATTGCTCTCCAGTATGGTTGGATCCATTCACAAAAGCTTTTTAACTTAAAATAATCAAAATTTTCTATTTTGTGATCAATTATGTGATCTAGTTCTTCTTTGGTCACAAATGCCTTCCTCTGCCACAGGTCTAAGAAGTAAATGATCCTATATTCTCCTAATTTATTTATAATCTCATTCTTTACACCTAGATCATGAACCCATTTTGATCTTATCTTGGCATACAGTGTTAAGTATGGGTCAAAGCCTAGTTTCTGCCATACTAATTTCCAATTTTCCCAGCAATTTTTGTCAAATAATGAATTCTTATCTCAATAGCTGGGATCTTTGGGTTTCTCAAACACTAGATTGCTATCATTATTGATTATTTTGTCCTGTGAACCTAACCTATTCCACTGATCAACTAGTCTATTTCTTAGCCAATACCAAATGGCTTTGGTGACCGCTGCTTTATAATATAGTTTTGGATCTGATACAGCTAGGCCATGCTCATTTGATTTTTTTTTTCATTAATTCCCTTGAAATTCTTGACCTTTTGTTCTTCCAGATGAATTTTTTTGTTATTTTTTCTAGGTTGCAAAAATAGTTTCTTGGGAGTCTGATTGGTATAGCACTAAATATATAGATTAGTTTAGATAGTATTGTCATCTTCATTATATTCACTTGACCTATCCAAGAGCACTTAATATTTTTTCCAATTGTTTAGACCTGACTTTATTTGTGTAGAAAGTGTTCTGTAGTTTTGCTCATATAGTTTCTGACTTTCCCTTGGCAGATAGATTCCCAAATATTTTATACTATCGACAGTTATTTTAAATGGAATTTCTCTTTGTATCTCTTGCTGTTGGATTTTGTTAGTGATGTATAAAAATGCTGAGTATTTATGTGGATTTATTTTGTATCCTGCTACTTTGCTAAAGTTGTGGATTATTTCTAAAATTTTTTTAATAGAATCTCTGGTGTTTTCTAAATATACTATCATATCATCTGCAAAGAGTGATAATTTGGTTTTCTTATTACCTACTCTAATTCCTTTAATTTCTTTTTCATCTCTTATTGCTGAAGCTAGCATTTCTAACACAATCCTGAATAGTAATGGTGATAGTGGGCAACTTTGTTTCACTCCTGATTTTATTGGGAATAGTTCCAGTTTATCCCCATTACATATGATGTTTACTGATGGTTTTAAATAGATGCTACTGACTATTTTAAGGAAAAGTCCATTTATTCCTATACTCTCAAGTGTTTTTAATAGGAATGGATGTTGGATTTTATCAAATGCTTTTTCTGCATCTACTGAGATGATCATATGGTTTTTGTTAATTTGGCAATTGATATAATCAATTATGCTAATGGTTTTCCTAATATTGAACCAGCCTTGCATTCCTGGTATAAATCCTACTTGGTCATGGTGTATTATCCTGGAGATGATTTTCTGTAATCTTTTTGCTAATATTTTATTTAAGAATTTTGCATCAATGTTCATTAGGGAGATTGGTCTATAATTTTCTTTCTCTGGTTTCATCCTACCTGGTTTAGGTATCAGTACCATGTCTGTGTCATAAGAGGAATTTGGTAGGACTCCTTCTTTCCCTGTTATTTCAAATAGTTTATATAGCATTGGAGTTAATAGTTCTCTAAATGTTCCATAGAATTTGCATGTAAATCCATCTGGTCTTGGGGATTTTTTTTTTAGGGAGTTGATTAATAGTTTGTTCTATTTCTTTTTCTAAAATGGGACTATTTAACCAATTAACATCTTCCTCTATTAATCTGGGCAAACTATAGTTTTGAAGGTATTAATCCATTTCAATTAAGTTATTAAATTTATTGGCATAAATTCGGGCAAAGTAACTCCTAATTATTGCTCTAATTTCCTCTTCATTAGTGGAAATTTCTCCCTTTTCATTTTTAAGACTAATAATTTGATTTTCCTCTTTCCTATTTCTAATCAAATTTACCAAGGGTTTATCAATTTTGTTGGCTATTTCATAAAACCAACTTTTAGTTTTATTAATTCGATAGTTTTTTTTTTTACTTTCAATTTTATTGATCTCTCCTTTTATTTTTAGAATTTCAAGTTTAGTGTTTGATTGGGGTTTTTTTAAATTTGCTCTTTTTCTAGCTTTTTTAGTTGCAAGCCTAATTCATTGATTTTTTTTTTCTTTCTCGATTTTATGCAACTAAGCCTCTAGAGATATAAAATTTCCCCTTATTACCACCTTGGCTGCATCCTACATATTTGGTATGACATTTCATTATTGTCATTCTCTTGGGTGAAATTATTAATTGTGTCTATGATTTGTTGTTTTACCCAATCATTCTTTAAGATGAGCTTATTTAGCTTCCAATTACTTTTTGGTCTATTTTCCCCTGGCTTTTTATTAAATGTAATTTTTATTGCATTGTGATCTGAGAAGGATACATTTATTATTTCTGCCTTTCTGCATTTGAATTTGAGGTGTTTATGTCCTAATATATGGTCAATTTTTGTATAGGTTCCATGAATTGTAGAGAAGAAAGTATACTCCTTTCTTTCTCCATTCAGTTTTCTCCAAAAATCTATTATATCTAACCTTTCTAGTATTCTACTTACATCTTTAACTTCTTTTTCTTTAATTTTGTGGTTTGATTTATCTAGTTCTGAGAGTGCAAGGTTGAGATCTTCCACTATTATAGTTTTGCTGTCTATTTCTTCTTGCAGCTCTTTTATCTTTTCCTTTAGGAATTTAGATGCTAAACCACTTTGTGCATATATCTTTAATATTGATATTGCTTCATTATATATGCTACCCTTTATCAAGATATAGTGCCCTTCTTTATCTCTTTTAATTAGATCAATTTTTGCTTTTGCTTGATCTGACATTAGGATGCTTTTTTGACTTTACCTGAAGCATAATAGATTCTGCTCCATCCTTTTGCCTTTATTCTGTATGTATTTCCCTGCTTCAAGTGTGTTTCCTGTAAACAATATATTGTAGGGTTCTGGCTTTTGATCCAGTCTGCTATCTGCCTCTGTTTTATGAGGGAGTTTACCCCATTTACATTTATGGTTTAAAAGTACTAATTCTGTATTTCTTGTATCTTATTATCCCCAGATTATGCTTTTCTCTTTCCTTTCCCCCTTGCCTTTTCCCCAGTATTAGACTTATGAGCATCACTTGCCTCATGCAGTCCTCCCTCTTTAGAATCCCTCCCCCCGCTTCAAGTCTCTCCCCTTTTCTTAAACATTTTCTTTACTATTTCTGTATTCCCTTCTATTTACCCCAATCCTTCCCTTTCACTTTTCCCCTCTAACTTTTCATTGAGGTGGGAGAAGTTTCTATGTAAACCAAATATGCCTAATATTTTCTCTTTGAGCCAGATCTGATGAGAGTAAGATTCACATTATGTTCTTTTCCCTCCCTTCATTCCCTCCCTTTGCCTCTTCATGAGATGTAGTTTCCCTCTTTTTACCTTCACTTTTCCCTTTTTTTGGTACAATTTCCTTTACACCTCTAGTTCCTTTTTTTATATTATAACAGGAAAATCTAATTATATATGTACTCTTTATGTATACCCATAACAGAAATACAGTTCTCAAGAGTTCTTTTTACCTTTTTATGCTTCTCTTGAGTCCTATATTTGGAGGTCAAACTTTTTGTTTAGCACTAGTTTTTTTCATCAGAAATAAATGTAATTCATCTATTTCATTGAATGTCTATCTTTTTACCTGGAAGAAAATGCTCAGTTTGTCTGGGTAAGCTATTCTTGTCTGCATACCAAGTTCTTTTGCCTTTTGGTATACCAGATTCCAGACCCTTCGATCCTTTAATGTGGATGCTGCTACATCCTGAGTGATCCTTATTGTGGCTCCTCAGTAATTTTTTTCTGCTTGCTTGTAGTATTTTTCTTTAGTCTGATAGTTCTGGAATTTAGCCATAATATTTCTTGAAGTTTTGATTTTGGGTTCTCTTTCAATAGGCAATCAAAGAATTCTTTCAATGTCTATTTTATTTTCTGGTTCTATATAACATCTGGGCAGTTCTCTTTGATGATTTCCTGAAAAATTGCATGTAGGCTTTTTTTTTTCCATCATGATTTTCAGGGAGTCCAATAATCCTTAGATTATCTGTCCCACATCTATTTTCCCAGGTCTGTTGTTTTCCCAGGTAGGCATTTAACTTTTTTTTTCTATTTTTTTCTTTTCTTTTTTTTTTGTTTTGCTTGACTGATTTTTGATGTCTTCTTGAGCCATTCATTTCAATTTGTTCAAGTCTGAGTTTTAATGAACTATTTTCTTCATTTACTTTTTAAATTTCCATTTGTATTTGTCCAATAGAGTTTTTAAATGAGTTGTTTTGTTCTGTGAAATTTTTTTCCATTTCGCCAATTTTTTTAAGAATTATTTTCTTTTTCCAATTCACAAATTCTGTTTTCCTTGGAATTGTTTACCTTTTCCAATTCACAAATTCTGTTTTCCTGGGAGTTGTTTATCTTTTCCAATTCGCAAATTCTGTTTTTCAAGGACTTGATTTTTTTATCCACGCTATCTTTTAATGAATAATATGACTTATCCTGAGCCTCTTGCAAAGCTTTCCTTTCCTTTCCCCATTTTTCTTCTAGCTCTCCTTTAAGATCCTTTTTAATTTCTTCTATGAGAGCGTTGTGTGATGAGGACAGATCATATCCACCTTTGGATCTAGAAACAAACTGTTTTTAGTATCCTCAGGGTATGAAGCCTGCCTCTTTCCATATAGAAGCTATCAATAGTTAGATCCCACTTTGCCTTTTTTGCTCATTTTGGGAAAAAAAATACTACAGTCTGCTTATGGGGGGGGGGAGGGGGAGGGCGCCAGTGGGGTATTTCCAAGATGCCTCTACAGACAACAGGAAGTGGCAATGAAGCAGCAGTGAGACAGCACCTACCCAGCTGGCTGAGGATTAGCAGTTGTGCTGAAATCAGCAGCAGAAAGGCAGAAACTGCTGCTGCCCTGGGACCAACAATTGCGGCTGCACTTGGATCACTGCTGAGTCACTCTGGCTTTTGGGTGGGTGTGGTTAGGTCCTGAGACCTAGTACTTTGGGGTAATAATCTTTACCTCCTGTGTTTATAGCTTCTCTGCTGATCTACTGGCTTGCTGCCAGAACAGAGTAGCTCACATTGTGATAGAGTTCTCCCACAGATTTACGCCAGCAGAGATCACAGCCCGCCCCACTCCAGTCTGCTCAGCTTGAGCTGTTTCCTGTGCTCTCACTGCCTGCCTGAGGTCTGTGCCTGGCCTAACCCCATTCCATCCTCATGCATGAGCAAAACAGACCTTTTCTGGAGAATTTTGAGAATATCTTCTGTTGGTAATGTGTTGTACTCCCAGTATTCATGGGTTCTGACAGTCAAGCATTAATTTCAAGGCTGAATTTCATTAAATAGATTGAGGAAAAAGGAGGGTTTAAGAAGATGTGTGTGTCCTCTCTGCCATCTTGGCTCTACCCATCAAATAGTCTGATTATCCTTCATTCCTGAAGAGGACCAAAATGACATCACTATGTTAGAATCAAGTTATAGTGTGTCCAACTGTGACTGATCAGACTAAGATGAGCTCAGAATGCTGTACCCCAGGTTAGGCACAAATGGTGCATATGAACAATTGAGGTGAGTTCTCTAAATGTGCATATCCTTTGAGCTACTTCAACTCTATTTTACTCAGAGAGTGCAGTACCTTTTTTCATGTGGGCATGCCATGCTGGACAATCCTTTGCCAGTTTCTCTCAAGTCATACAATGAAATCTTGGCAGGAAGAATAGAATCATGGGTTTAAAACTGGAAGAGATCTTAAAGGTCATTGGGCCCAATTTCCTCATTTTACAGATAAGGAAACATACACACACACACACACACACACACACTTATATGTATTTATATATATGTATGTATATATATACATATATAGAGACAGACAGACAGACAGACAGACAAGTTAAATGAATTGCCCAAGGTCTAGTCAGTACCTTAAGTTGGATTTGAACTTGACTTCCTGATTCCAAGTCTGAAGCTCTTTCTCATACAATACTGTCCTTCGGTATTTATCATCAAACTTTGATCTATTGGAAGGGGATCATCAAGACAAGGGAAAGAGCACTCTTCTGGTATTTAGAAGCTACTTAAGCACTACAATGCCTAAAACCTTGACATTCTCTTAAGATTATATGTAGCTTTGTTATGTGAGTTCTAGGAGCAGTTCTGACCCAATCACCTCTCTAGGCCTCAGTTTCTTCAGCTGTAAAATTAGGGGTAAAACTAAAGTTATAATTTCTCTGTTGTGAAAACATTGAATGGAAATCTTTTTGTGAATACTGACTCTACAATAGAACACACTGTAAAAGGAGGTGATGGGGTTTCCTTTCCCAGTTTTTTTTTTCCCTTAAAATAATGGAAGACCATTCTCCTATATTGTTTACAAATCTCAGAGCCTCTCTGATAGAAAGAAGGTGCAGCAGGAACCTATTGATGTTCCTTCTCCAGTTTAATTATATATAGGTCATCCTATCTGAATTTTAATTTGAATGCATTCACTATGTGAATAATAAAGTGGGAACGATCTGTGAAGAAGGTAGAGAGGCAGCTTATTCTCACTGGTTCCCATTAAATCTGTGAAATATATAAATGCAAAGGAATGGTAATTGCATCTTAGATAAAATGTTAAAAGTTTTGAAATTAAGTAATATGAAAAAAAATACAGTGTGTGACTATATACCCTCCCCTAGAAACCTGAAGAAGCAGATTCTAAAAGAGATTTGAAGATGAGTTCAACATCAAAACTCACTTCTGATGTTCTTTGTGAAGTATTCCATCCACTGACGGGTCGTGGAGTCTCCCAGGATATAAATGAGCTTTCCCTTCAAGCAAACATTCATTTGGGTCTCAGTGTAGAAATGAGACAAATTGCAGGAGACCAAATTCCATATGTTATTCCAGACATAGCCAGTGGGGACTGGGGACCACATCCCAAGATTGCATTTCTCTTTTAATGAAATTGTTTGCTCTGTCAATGAAATACAATAATAGTTTTAAAAATATCAAAGAAACAAAAGCAATCTAGACATATTGATTGTTCTGGTTTAAATTTATTTGCATGCTGAGCCATAGATAATCTTGGGAATTCATTAACATTGTTAGATAACTCTCTAAGACCAAACATTATGTGTAGTTAATTACTGAAGCTAAAAAAAAAAAAAAAAAAAAAAAAAAAAAAAAAAAAAAGTCTTATTTTTAACTTAAAGGTAGCCTTGTCTGATTTTTGTTAGCTAGATGTGGTGGCTCTGATTAAAAGGATGTTAGCCTGCTCTTATCAGGGAAAGGTGGACTTTCTAGCTACACACTAAGTACAGAAGCCACTATTGCAGTAGTTTTTCTTTTGTTCTTGGAGAGGCCAAAGACATCTTGGAGAGGAAGGTGATGTCTTGACTTGCAAGTGAATTGGATTTAACTTAAATTGAGTTTTGCAGAATTCTCTCTTCCAGTGTCAAAGGAGCTCAATGTCAAGACAATGGTGCCAAACGCAATGGGAGACCTTGGCCCTTTTAAGTTAAGATCTCTCCTAGTTTTCAGTTTTTCTGAGGCAATGCCTGTTCAGCAACTTAAGGCTAGGTAAAAACTGAGACAAAACAAAGCCTAGTTTGCCTTCACAAAAGAATCAATCTGGGAAGAGAAGACCCTCAGCGTTTCTGGCCAGGACAGAAACAATTGCTATGAACAGAAACAATTGCTATTTACATTCACTCTGAGTTATTAAAACCCAAATAGTGAGCAAGTGAGGCTTGTATTGGGACCTTTTTTTTTTTTCGCCAATCTGTGAAGGCCAAAGTAATTTGAATTTAAAGGCACAATCAAGTAGCTCCCCTTAAACCACAATGGGTTTTTATCAAAGACTAGTTTTCCAGACTATTTTTCAAAAATCATAAATGAAAGCTACATGAGACAAAAAAAGCCCATTAATTATTTCAGTTTTTTTGGGGGGAGAGAAATGATAAAATAAATAGGAAAGGAAAAAATTAGTTCTTGAGAAGTATAAGTAGTCAAAATGTATATTCCTTTGGATAGATGACCCATATGTAAGACCCAAATAGACAGAGGGAAAGAAGGAGGAAGAGAAAGAGGAGCAAAAGAAGGATGATGAGATGGAGGAGAAAGAAATAGCCAGTTGCCCAGGAACTGATGAGTTGGCAGTTACTATTGTTCACAAATTGTTATATATCCTTTGGCCTTGAAGAGGACTATGCTATAGCTGATTGGACTTCGAATCAATCAATCAATCAACAAGCATTTATTAAATTGTTGTTCATCCTTTGTTCTTGAAGAGAACTATACTTTAGCTGACTGGACTTAGAATCAATCAATCAACAAATATTTATTAATTTGTTAATAAACAAATAGCTGTTCATAGAGCAGCTAAGTGGTACAGTAGAGTGATAGACTTGGAGTCAAGAAAACCTGAGTTCAAATCTGACTCTATAGACTTTTAATAACATATTCCAGATATGAGAAATGACCAATACAAAAGGTTGGAGATTCAAGACAGAATATCATATGTTCTGGCCCTCTGTGGTCATAGTGAATTGGAAGAGACATGGCAGGAAGACTAAGGAAGAAGCTGATGGAATTAAAGAGAGGTGTTAGGTGGCACTGAATTAAAGTGGTGGCTCTATGAGTAGAGAAAAAGAATTGGAGATGAAAAAAATTGTGAAGGTGGAAGTGGTCATTTTTGGCCTCTTATTGGATACAAATGTGGAGTAAGAAAGCTGGAGGAGCCCAGATTAATGTTTCCAAACCTGAGACTAGAAGAACAGCAATATAATAATAATAATAATAATAATAATAATAATAATAATAATAATAATGTTTAGGGGAGAAGATGATTTGTAGGGGGGAGGAGAGAACAATGAGTTCCACTTTGGACATGTTGAGTTTGAGAAGTCTCTAGGAAATCCAATTTGAAAGTTAATTTTAAGCTCCTTTTAAGGAAAAATAGCCTAAGAACAAGAGATGACCAAAGGCATGGTTGAATTACTTGAGCATTAGTGGGTTGTCCTTTGTTGGAGATCTTCAGTCAGAGATTGATTAACTCATTGGGAATATTAGAAAAGATTCAGAACTGAACTTAGAGCAGATGATCTCTGAATTACTTTCTAACCTTGAGAGGCAGTGTTATTTAATTTTTTTAAAGCATATTCCAAGGAACTAATGATCTTGATGTTTAATAAAAATGACTTATTTTAATTATTTAGTGAAAAGACTTTATTAATATTGGCGTACAATCTTTACTAATAATACCAAGAAAGTGGATCAATAAATATTTATATGTAAATTTATAGATACAAAGCAAGCTATATGCTTTATAAAAAAGAAATAACTAGCAGAAGGAAGGCACTGGAATTAAGAGGATATTGGAAAGATGCTACAAAGGTGAAAATGACAGGTCTTGGCCACAGCTTGGATGTGAGAAATAAGAGGGTAGTAAAGAATCCAAAATAAATTCTGAGTCTCAGGACTGGGAGGATGGCACTACCCTGTACAATAACAGGGAAGTTAGGAGAGAGGGAAAGATAATAAGTACTATTGGGGACATTTTTAATATCATATTTAAGATGTCTACTGGAAATCCAGTTCAAGATCTCTGAAAGGCATTTGGAGATGAAGAGAGAAATTGGGTCAGAAAAGGTCAATTTGAGAATCATCAACCTAAAGATGATAATTAAACCCATGGGAGATGATGATATCACCAAGTAGTATAAAGGAGAAGAGAAGAGGAACCAGGACAAAACTCTGAGGGGTACCTATAATTAGAAAGTATGATCTGGAGGAAAATCCAGAAAAGGAGGCAGAAAAGCAATTAGACATACAAAAGGAAAATCGGGAGAGAGTTGCATCCTGAATTTTACATATTTTATCTTAAACTCAGAGAATACATGCTTGGAGTAATTCTGATTTAGAATGTTGACATTTAAAAAGAATACCTACTGTTACACACTGAGACATTGATGGAATCAAAACTGTTCAAAATCTCCATCCCTGTGTTGAACCTTAAAAAGAAAGAAACATTAAGTTATCCAACTGGCAGCCTAGAATTCAAAAGAGGATAAAAAGTAAGACCAACTCAACTCATTTGCCTCAGCAAGTCTGGGTTGTGGGTAGGGAATTAAGATCTCTGGAAATAGCAGACAGTTTCAGACCATATAATAAATTAATAAATACATATACATATCTGTATGGGTATACATATATATACACATATATTGTACATATAATATACATTGTATAAGGATAATTATTGCCTATATTATAGAGGTAGGTCCAAAGTGGTTTCACATCCACATTCCTACATGACTTCTCATGACACCTTCATGAGAATAAATAAATAAATTCAACTTCATGATCCTTAACTCTCATTCAAGTACATTGACTCATGCAGGCAGGACAATTCTTGAATAATTTATTTACCTGTTAAAGAGGCTTTTCTCTAGGATGCTAAGATAGGAAACTTCCCTATTCTTAGATTTTAATTGGGCCAGTGCATCACAGGACACTTGTGGAGGTTTCACACAGTAGAAAGCTTCTTGATCTCGGTGATCCAGATACTGGCACAGTTCAGCACTTGTATTTAGAACCAGACCACATTCAGTGAAGACCTGGGATGTGCCATTGATAAATTGGCCTATGAAAATCACCTTATCATAGCCCCTATTCCTTGCTCTCCATAGTGCAGACACCCCTTCACTAGGATGGATAAGCAGAAGAGACACGGAGATTCGGCCTTCCCAGAATAAAGTGAAGCTGACAAGGTAGGTACCATTGTTGAAGTCAGTCACTTTTCCTGAAGCTCCTGCCTTCAGGTCTGGAGAAGAAATCCTAGCCCTTAAGAAGTCCCCTCCATATTTTTTTCTTTGTCCCAAGTAGTCTCTCACCTCCAACAAAATATCTAGCTTATCTGTTACACAGTAAGTGGTTTTAGGATCGATGATTCTGACCACACTGTGGGCTGCACTTGTGGTGGTGTTGACATGAGAGAATGGCCTGTATGGGATGAGCTGGTCTAGTTGTTTCTTGATTTTGTTTATTTTCAAGTCAATATTTGTTTGTTCAATTGATAATTTAGGACACAAGGGTATCCTTGAAGCATTGTAGTGATATATAGAAATGGGAAAGTCCAGTTTAGGCCAGAACTGAAATAATAAGAAATATGAGTTACTATGTGCAAAACACAGAATTTTCCCCTATTTTATCATCTTCAATTGTTGATGTTTGTATCTTTTAACATATAACCTGTTGCTATTATTTATCTGCTATACTACAGAGCAAAGCAGACTGACAGAGAAATAAGCAACAGGATAGAATAAAAGGCTGGCAAACAAAAGAAAAGAAGAGAATGGAAAGGAAGGGAAGAGAAAAGGGGAGGAAAAGGGAGAGAAGGAGAGGAGAGAGAACTGGATAAACATTCACAATCAGGGGATTGGACATGGATTCAAGGGAACTGAGAAAATATTTGTTGTTTGTTTGTTTTTCATTCTTTCATGCTTACATGCAAGGAAATTAGATTTAAGTTAGGGAGGGCCATGCAAATTCATAAACATCTGCATCCAAAGGCAAGACATAGAGCATGATGATGACTAGAGATGACCCTGGATGTGGTGGGAAACTTCCATTTTTAAACTAAGATCTTTAAAGGATCTCAGTTTGACTGAGGCAACACCCAATTCATGATTCAAGTCTAGGTAAGAAATGAGGCAAAGAATGTCCTCCTTTACCTAGTCAAAAAAACAAAAAACAACAACAACAACAACAACAACAACAAGAAAAAAAACAGTCTGGGAGAAGATTCTCAGGGTTTTTAGTCAAAAGAGAAACAATTGCTAGTTACATTTACTTTGAACCTATTAGAGCCCAGACAATGACTAAGTGGTTAGAGTATGGACAAACTTTAGAGAGTAACAGTCAGATGAGACTCAGGATGAGAACTCAAAGTGCCAGGGACTGAGAAGTGATGGGGAGGTCAGGAAAGTCTTTTTCTTAGAAAATGATGGCATAGCAGAGAAGAAATATGGGGTGATCCCTTGAAAGTGTGAAAGTTGGTTTAAGTTCAATGCTCAGGAAAATCTAGTTATATTCTTAGGTGAGATGGAAAGAGCTAGTTCATAATGGATGCTTAAGATGGGAGGATGGATATTTGCTGAGGCTGGTGGGGAGTGGAGACAGCATCAGTTTTTAGATTGAGCTGAAAGAACACTTTACAAGAGTGTTAATAGCATGACAACAGCATGAAATATACTTTTATCAAAATCATCAAATCAATCAGTGGGCAATTATTAAGCTTTAACCAGGGACTATGTACTATTCACTGCATTAAACCCTGGAAATACACAGAAAAAAAAATAATCCCTTCTTTCAAAGAGTTTACATTTAAGTGATGTAGGCAACCTATACATAAAATAAATTCAAAGTAGATGAATGACAGCCTTAGAAGAAACGATACTAACAGCTTTGGAGGCAGGAGGAGTCTTTCTAGGGGTAGTGACATGAATTCCTTTTTTTAAATTCAATTTTATTTTATTTTCAGGTCTGTATTCTTTCCCTCCCACCTCCTTTCCCCCTTCTATGGAGAAAGCAAGAAAAACAAAATTCTTGTTACAAACATGCATAGTAAAGAAAAGGAAATTCCTATATTATCCATGTACATTATATATATGTGTTTATGTTATATATGTATGGGTATGTATTTTATATATATGTCTATATATATGCATATATGCCTTGATTTTTGCCTCAGAAACCATTACCTTTCTTCATGGAGGTAAGCAGCATGTTTCATGAGGAATTCTTTGGAATGGTGATTGATCATTGGAATGATCAGTTTCTACAACTTTCAAAACTACTTATATTTGTAATATTGTTGTTATTGTATAAATTGATTGATTAACTGATTCTATTGAGCTTAAAGAAACCAGGAAACCATAAGAATCAGAGATTGGAAAGAAGAACAATAAAAATGCAATGTGGAAAAATAAATAAAGAAATAGGAAATAGAGCATTATGTTAAAAGATATGACATTAATAATTAAGGACGGACATAACTGGACATTACTCCTGTGTGTTGCTCACTTTCTCATGCAGGCTCATACTAGATCCCCCAAAGAGAAGTATGCATGAATAGTGAATATCAGAAGAGCAATAGCAATCCCATAATTGTTTTTATCCCCCAAATTCTGGTTACTATACTAGCTGAGAGATAATTTGAACACATATACACATAGTATGTATGTATGGGTATATATGTATATATATGCATGTATAAGTATATAGATATTTATATCTGTATGTGTATATATGTATTTAGATGTATGTTTATATATAGATAGAGCAATATGTATATATGTATAGAGGGCTTTTTCTCCTTTTCTCCCTTTTTAAAAATCATGTTTTTCATGTAATTTTCCACTATGCTGTCACCTGGAGGCACTTCCTTATTCTGAGTCTATAATATATATATATAGTCCCCAGTAATCAACTAAGTCTTAGCGGAAGTCAGAACAGGAACTGGTTAAAATTTACTACTCAAGTGTGGGATGTGTATGAGACAGACAGACAGAAACAGAGAGACAGAGGAAGGGAGGGAAAGAAAGAGATCCCAGAGGAATTAAAAAGGAATGAGATCAAATGAGACCAAGAGCATAAATAGCATGTTGACTTGGCAACAAGATGAACTACCTTTTCTTCAGAACTTGGAAAAAAAAAAAGGAGAGGGTGATGAAGAGAGATTATGAGGGTACAGAATAGGGAAGAAGATGGAGCTCATGAAGAATGTTTTGATTTTCTCAGTAAAGTAAGTAGCAGGCCCCTGAAACTAAGCAGGAAGGTGTTGGGCAGAAGAGGTGGGAGAAAGATGTAAGAAGTTTGAGAAGCTCTGCACTAAGAATCAAAAAGCTTGTATTCTGGTCTGAGTTCTATCACTAACCAGCTGCCCAACTCTCAACAAAATATTAAATATCTTTGGGCATCAACTTCCTTACATAAAAAGAAAGGACTGAATTATTGTGGTTTTATACAGCTATAAAATTTAATTATCCCATTATTCTTTGTAGTTATTCTATGTGCATTTCCCATGAGTTTCTAACTCTAAGGTCCTTTGGAGGAGGAAGCTCACCATTTGCCACTCCATTTAATTTCATAAATTGTCTGGACAGAAGTTTCTTAGTTCCAATCTAACAGGACAACCTAACAATCTAGCAGGACAACTTTTTTAGCACCACAAAAACTTAAAGCATTGCTGTTGTCTCCATGCTTGTTACTTTCTTATGCCAAAGGCAACTCTCTAGACTTTGCATAGCCAGACATATATTAGGTATTCTATGTTTTCAACTCCCAGAAATCAATTTAGAATCTGAGACACTCTGTCTTGAGGGCAGTATTGGGTGCTCCTTCAAATATCCTTGAAATTCAATATGGACTTGGGGAACATAAGAAAATGAGCCCTTGAGATAAGTCCTATTTCCAGAGTCTGTATAAACGTTAGAGACAGTAGTCCTTTTTAATTTTTTTTAAAAAACCTCAAGTCATTTTGTGGCCATAGATAAATATACCATTAGCACTCCCCTCTGTGATTCTTTTTTTTTTTTTTTTTTTTTTGTATTTGCTTTGGGATAGAGTATACTATTGGGAAATAAAACATTGTTTACCTTTGAGAAGTTTTTAGAAACTATCAAAATGATCAAAGCAGCCAATACATACATCATCATTACCAGTAATTTCCAAGTAGTCAGGTTTGAAGTCCTGCTAAGCAGCCTAAGAGAGATGAACATTAAAAAATGCAAAGAATAATAAAAAGGATATTGCTTTATGCTCAACTACTATCATTTTTAACAGCTCTCTAATTCTTAGAATGCTATTCTTCGCTCAGTTCACATTCTTCTCATTTTGACCCTGAAAATGTGCCACTAGCACATCATATAGACAAGAAGGACATTATACATGAAGAGCTGCTTATGTCTGAATAATGAATTACTAAGACAATTTTGTTTAGAGAACTCCTTAGGGAGTTTTTCCTAATTATAATGGATGTCTCTTCTTGCCACAACACCTCTCACCCCTCAGGTCACCAAAGATTCAATAGGCACAGAAAGATTTTCTGTACGAGTTAACAAAGAAAAAAAACATTACAACATTACTGTTTGAGCACTTTAATTAAACGAAGTGACAATTTTTCTCCCTCTTTCCTGCTTGAGCCAGTCCCCTATACTGGGGACTGTTCAATTAGAATTTTAGAAGTGGAAAAATCAACAGAAGCCCTCTGGTTCAACTATCTCAGTATGATGCCCAATAAGATGACAACGAATCATCTTTCAAAACCCTTCATGAGGAGGAACCCACTAGACCCAGACAATCCATAACAATTTTGGATAACTAATCATTATGAATTTTTTACTTACATTGAAAAGAAATCTGTGCCTCTGCAACTTTCACCCTTTATCGTCCACCTTTATCTCCACCTATATTTATATGTTCCTTAAAACCAAGTACAGCACACAATAGCTTTTCAAACATTCACTGTATTTCATTCTGTATACTTGATTTGGGGATCCACCCTCATCTGCTGCACTTCCTGATGTACTCTGACTTCTTGGCTAATGTTGGGGTTTTTGTTTCGTTTTGTTTTTGTTTCGTTTTGTTTTGTTTTTAGCCTCTTCCCAAACCATTGTCTGTTTCTTGTAATTCCTCTGTGTATGTGTGTGTCTCTCTCTGTGTCTCTGTCTCAAAAGTACCACTGTGTTTGTGGAGAAAATTGCTTTCAGTTATTCTCATTTTAATTGTTTTTTTTTTCTCTGTATATAAAAACTGTGGTAGTCTACAAGGAAGGAAATTCATTTCAGAAGCCTTTTGTGACTTTCTCTTAACTATTTTTATTTGACAGGTTGTTCTTTTATAAAACCTTAAGAGAAAGGGTATAAAGTAGTCTTGAATCCTACATCCTAAGATACCCAGCTTTTCTTTGAACCAGCTGTTTTTTAACATTAAAAATATTAAATTTATTTCATTAAACATTTTTCACTTATATAAAAAATTTTGAAATTAATTTTTTTTAATTTGAGTACCAAATTCTCTCTCTCCCTCTTATTCCTCCCACATCCTTTGAAAAAGCAAGTAATATAACATCCATTATGATGTGAAATCTTGAAAAACCTATTTTCACATTAGCCATGTTGCAAATAAAATACACATAAGAAAGGTAATTTTTAAAAGGAATGCTTTAATCTGTCAATTCTCTCTGAGTGAGCAGATAACATTTTTCATCATGGATTCTTTGGAATTGCTTGGATCATTGTGTTGATTGGAGTAAGTTTTTCACAATTGGTCATCCTTACAATATTGGTGTTAGTATAATGTTCTACTGCTTCTGTTTACTTCACTTTGCATCAATTCATACAAATATTCCCGAGATTTTTTTGAACCTATCCCCACATCATTTCTTATAGGACAACTATCATCACAATCATATACCACAACTTATTTAGCCATTTCTCAATTAATGGGCATTTCCTCAATTTCCAATTCTTTGTCAACACAAAAAGAGCTACTATAAATATTTTTTCTACTTATAGGTCCTTTCCCTTTTCCTTTAATCTCTTTGGAATAGAGACCTATTGCTGAGTTAAGGTTTGTACATAGCTTTATTGTCCTTTTGCCTTTTTCATATACAATCTCAAATTATTCTTCAGACTAGTTGGATCAGTTCACAATTTCACAAACAATGCATTAATGTCCCATTTTTTTCCGCATCTGCTCCAGCATGTCATTTTCTTTTTTTGTAATGTTACCCAATCTGATAAATATGAGGTGGTATTTCAGTTGTTTTAATTCTCATTTTTTCTAATCAATAGTGGTTGAAGCATTTTTCATGTGACTATTGATTGCTTCGTTTTCTTCTTCTGAAAATCTGTTCATATTCTTTGCCTACCAATTGGGGAATGGTTCTTGTTTTTATGAATTTATTTCAGTTATCTATACATTGAGAAATGAGGTTTTTATCAGTGAACATTGCTATAAAACACATTTTGCCAATTTCCTCCTTTTCTTCTAATTTTGGTGTATTAATTTTGTTTGTACCAAATCTTTTAAATTTCATGTAATCAAAATTTCCCATTATACTTCTTGCAAATCTCTCTATCTCTTCCTACTAATCTTTCTCTCTCTTGTTTAGTGATAAACTCTGTCCTTATCTATAGATCTGACAAGTACATTTTTCCATGATCCCCCAATTTACTTATATCACCCTTAATGTCATTTTTTTACTTTGAGGTTTTGCTCATAGCTGTTTTGACATTTCTTCTAGTTTGTATTAATTTTTCCAGTCACCATAGTACTTTTTATGGTCAGGTTATTTTGTTGTTGTTTGCTCATTTTTCTAACTTATTTGTACTTTGTACTTTATGTTAAAACTGGATTCTATTCCTAGGTTGAGGGGTGAGGAAGGACTACTGTCCCAAAATTCAGGCTTTTTCTGAATAGTTGTTTTGAAAGCTAATTGTGGGAGTTTTAAAGTTTCCAATACTTAATAGGTAGGGATCTAGGAAGAGATATGATCACTATTCTCCTGATTTGGATTGTGATTCTCATCCAAAGAGACCCTTTATCTTGTATTGAACAGGACTTCATTTCCCTGGGAGCAAAAGTGATACTATTCCTCAGGATTCCCTGTTTTCATCAGAGTTAAAGTGAAAATCCCAAACAATATTTTCATTTTGTTAAAGGTTCTTGGAGACATTTCAATGATAGCCTAGAATAGAAGATTGTATATCTTCTGTCTCAATGAAATTAAACAATATCTATATCACTATAAGAAAGTATTCACTTTTGTAAAGGACATGAGAAGGAGCAGTTAGAGGAAAGAAATGGGAAGAAATATTCAGATCATTAGATCTGAATATAATAGAATCCATCTGTGCTATTTTTTTCCTGCAATGTTCTGATTGTCTTTAACTATCCCACACTTAGCCCTAAATCTGTCCCTTGAAAACTAGCCATTAGACTGGTAAAGAAAATGGGTTTTTGTGTTTAAAATGTATCTTGTTCTAGTCTCTTGAACACCTCCACTCCTTCTTACCAGTATTGTAATTAAGTATATAAGAACTCAGTTATTTTTCAGTCATTTCAATTGTATCCAATTCTTCATGATTTCATTTGAGATTTTCTTGGCAAAGACACAAGAATGGTTTGCCATTCCCTTCTCCTACTCAGATGAGGACACTGAGGCAAACAGGATTAAATGACTTGCCCAGGGTCACACAAGTAGCAAGTGTCTGAAGCCACATTTGAACTCATGTCTTCCTGATTCTAGGACCTTGCCTAAAATCTGTACCACCTAGCTGCCCAAGTATTCAATAGATAGTAACAATAGCAAAAAGTAAGATTTCAAAAAAGGAACCTAAGAAGTCTGGTATAAAGTATTCCAAAGATCAAAGGATAATTTGCAAATTGTGTCATATATTCACCAAAAATCACATCCTGTAATATGCACTGAATCAGTTTTTCTGTCAAGGTCTTTTTGTCCTACAATATGTAAATTTTGGGTAAGTTTCAGACATCCACAGTAAGATCTGCTGAAAAACAAATGTTACAAATAACTTTGGAATGATATGGACATGCTAAGTTTAAAGATTTACTGATAACTTTGAGACCATCTGGTTCTGTAAATTAACAAACCCTAAGGTAATACCAATAGAAATTAGTATCCCTCACCAAAACCTTATAAAAATGATATTTTAAATTCCTGCATCCTCTCACCCCCAGCATTTTCCTTCCATCCATCCAAACATCATCCTTCAGGTTCTTACTCCTAAGTACTACCATCTCTAATCCATGGTTATGTAAATGTTTCTCTGTGCCCCTTCTCCTCCTTATCCTCTTTCTCACTGCTGCCTGCCTTCTTCTATCACCTTATTCATTCTCTGTGCCATTTGTCTCTATACTCCATTTTGTTTCTGGTCTCTGTGCTATCTGTGATGTTTACATCTTTGCATGCTTTATTGAAGAGTGATTGCAGTCTCAGGTCCTGTTGCCATCATACTATTTCCTGGTGAGTATCCAAAGAACTGAGTGTGGCTACCTCATTTCATTTCAAAGTATCAATTTGATACAAATATCACTAAAATAAGGAGTCCAAAGATGAAGAAGACTAAAAGAGTAGATCTGGAAGTTATCATGTGTTCCCAATAATAATTATCTACCAGAGATGCCAGCTTTTGGTATTTTGATCTCTTCCTAACTCACTACTACTATAACTTATGGCTCATCTTTCATCCTAATCATACCAGTAGCAAACAAAGACTCATCTGTCTGTATTTATTAGTTCTGCTTTGTCACATTATTCATTTGTAATTTTTATTGCCCTTGGGGAATTGATCTGTGCACCAATTCTTTATGCTTCAGTAAATCTCATGATATGAGAATTATTTCTTCCCTGCTGTTGAATTAAGACCTTACCTATCCATCCCAATAAAAATGAATCATGCTTTCATTGATATTTTTCTTAACAGTCCCTCACTATAATCTAGTGACATCTGGGTAATCACAGAATCACAGAGTTAGAAGATGCCTTGGAGATCATTTAATCCAAACAGTTAAAATAAAACTCTTTCTTAATATTTATTTTTTTTTTGAAATTTGGTCATCCAGCTTTTGGAGTTTTTAAAATTTTTTATTCTCAATTTATGATATAAAAAAGCATTTCTATAATATAGTAGAATAGGAAGGGGAAAAAGGATGATTGCACATGAAACTGTAAATCTGTTATCTATAATTTGATGCTTCTCTTAAATATAAAATAAAGTTATCATGTGAATTCTTTTTTTTTCTTTCCTCTCTCTTCCCCTGTAGAGATGACCACCATTAGACACAAATATGCATAATATATGTGTATATATATGTAAAATAATTGTATATTTCTATTTGCAGTTCTTTCTCTGGATGAAGATAGCATTTTCCTTCATAGGTCATTTATAGTTAATTTACATATTTATAAAGTCAAAATGACTTTGTTGCTCAACGTTGTTCTTAAGGCAATATTCCTATTACTGTATACAACATTCTTTTGGTTCTGTTAATTTTACTTTTCATTAAATCATGCAAATTTGTCCATGTTTTTTCTATAAACATTACACTCATCATTTCTTATAGCATAGTTGGATTCCATCACAATTATATACCACAATTTGTTAAGTCATTCCAACAACTGATGGGCATCCCTGTAGTTTTCAAATCTTTGCCTCCACAAATGTAGCTAATATAAATATTTTTCCTTAATCATCTTTGAGAATAGACATAGTAGTAGTGTTGCTGGGTAAAAAGAATATAGGTAGTTTAGTAACACTTTAGGCATAATTCCAAATTGTTCTCCAAAATGATTGGAGTAATACACAATTCCATCAACAATGAATTAGTGTTCCATTTTCTCCACATTCCTTCCAACATTTTTCATTTTCTCCTTCACCCATTTTAGCCAACTTCCATTTAAAGACTTCCAGTGATGGATAACTTTTACCCTTCCTAGATCATTGCATTGCTTTGGAACCTTTAATTGCTGGGCAATTTTCTCTTTGATTTAGATGAAATCTACTTCTCAATTGCGCACTTTTACAAGTTCTATCCTTTGAGGCCACACAATATAAGACTCCTATATGACAAGTTAATAAATACTTTAAAAGCTTTTTCATCACTTTATTATTACTACTTTCCAATCAATCCTATTCAAATTTTGAACTACTCTGATAGTCTGTTTCTTACTTTGAACCAAAGTCTAAAAGAACTGATTCCTTAACTCTGGCTCTGATAACCCAATGAATATTTCTTGTATAGATAGGCAACTTGTATTATTAAAACAAAACTGAATTTGTAGTTATTATTAGTTATACTGTTGTTATACAATTTTTATGGTGAGATAAATTGTTTCCTATAGTCTCTGTGTTAATAAAGATGAGTTCTTAGTAATTTTAACTGTAACTGATGCGAATATAACATGACAAAGTACAAACCTTTGTTTCAGTTTACTGATCTTTCAGAGAACTATGAGCATTTGGTAATAGAGGTATCACCAAATTTCAAACTGGTCCATCTAGAACATAGATGGCTTAAAATGCAGCAACAATGATTTAGATTAGTAGAAAGAGACTGCAAACGTGAAATCTGACAATGGTTGTATAAATTCCCATTCCTGACTCAGATAAACAGAAGTTGTATCAGTGAGTATCAGTATCAGTGAGACTGATAGGGAATAATGAAGAAAAATTACAGAAAGTATAATGTAATGACCTTTGTTGCAAGACTCAATAGTAATTTTTTGATCCTTATTTTCCTCAATTTCTCTGCAGTCTTTGACAATGCTACTTATTTTCTCCTTCTTAATAATATTCTCTTGTTTGGGGATTTGGAGAAGACCATTTTCTCCTGTTTTTTTTTTTTTTTTACCTATCTTATCACTCCTTCTGTGAGAAATCATTCATTTGGACCCATAACATATTCCAATCAATATTAATCAGTCTGATGTGATTCTATAGTTGTAGTAATTATAGGTTCTATATATTTGGCCCCAGAACCAAGAACTACAGATTGCAAATTTGCTTGCTTAGTTATAAGAAGCTAAGTAGAAGACCTTCACTTTTGTTTTACCTTATTGTGGTGACCAAGCCCAATATGGTGGAAATGACACAATAACATAGAAAGTCCCCTAATTTATTTTTATATCTCCAGACCACTCTCTTTTGTCCAACATGAGCAAGTGACCATCTTATAACTACTTATGACCACTCAGACCCTCATATGGTCAAAACTATATGGTGAGTCTTAGCCTCAAGTCTCTCCACATTTCAATCTATAATCTATTCTGTCATTAAAGTGATTTTACTTTTAGGTAAGCATACTGTGACCCTATAATTCTCCACATTCCCTGAATCTTTTTATGGACCACAATGGGATTAACTGAAAGTCCTCTAGTCAAGAAGATGGAATAATGTCCTACCATGTGAAGAAATCATAGAAATTTCATGAAATGACCATATCATTTTAATTTAAGCAAAGTCTCCAATCTCTCTAATTGATTCTAAATATTTATGTGGAATGTTATTCAAGTTTAAATCTGTTTTCAATCTTAAACATATTAGAAAGGTACTGGATATTTTTGTTCACCTTGCTAAATGTCAATACTAATGATTCTAGCAATAGTCTGTAATAGATCAGGCCAGGTAAGGATTACCTACATCTGGGTAATCATTAAGATTCAGAGTATGAGCATTATTTTGACACAGAAGAGATTATATCCAAATAAATGGGAACTGAAGCCTTCACTGGATGCTAGGCAGCATGAAGAATTAAGTTAGGAGAAGTGTGGACAAAACCAAATAATCATATAGATTTAGTACTGATTGATTGGACTCAGTTGTTTATGATCAATATCAATTTGGCAGGTTTTCTTAGGAGTTCCCTAGGGAAAAACTCATTGTAGAACTTCAAGGCAAGATTAGATGACCACATGTCTAATATGTTATGATGAAGATTCTTTTTAGGTGTGGGCAGGATTAAGTGACCATTGAGATCCCTTCTAATTTGAAACTCTATGATTCTTTGTTTCTGTGATATTTACAATAAAGTCAAGAACTAAGATTAGATGTCATTAACATGGATGAATTTCTGAAAAAAAGTTCAGTTGCTCCAACACTAAGCTGGAGCAAATATATTTTATCTATCTGGCAGCTCTTCCTGATTAGTTCCCATAGATCTTAAAGGTGCATTGATCTGAATTTTCCTGGGACAGAAATTAGTGTTCTTCTTTGGGGAAAAGGACTGCCCACAACCAACTCTTAAATTTAATCTGCACTATTAGCACTTTGTTGAAGCATAAGCTTCAAGGTAATCAGCAAAATACATGAATGAATGAATGAATGAATGAATGAACGAATGAACAAATAAATAAATACATAAATAAAACCCTTATTGGTAATTTGTCAAGGTATAGATTCTCAAATGGAAAATTGAGCAATGGACTCAGATTTGTTTTTGTTTAGGCATAAAGGATGATTTCACATGAAACTGTAAATCTGTTATCTATAATTTGATGCTTCTCTTAAATATAAAATAAAGTTATCATGTGAATTCTATTTTTTCTTTCCTCTCTCTTCCCCTGTAGAGATATTTTTCCCCTCACTACAATCTAGTGACATCTGGGTAATCACAGAATCACAGAGTTAGAAGAATGGGCTCTCCTGGTTCAGTCTTGCTCCAACGCACCCCTGGACTTAAATGCTAAGCTGGGGAATTTATATTTTATTGTAAAGCTAAAAGGGAGTGACTAAAAGTTTTGGAGTAATGGATTGACATATTTTGAGCTGTTCCTTAGGAAGGCTATTTTGTCATCAGGCCTATGCAGTATTGGCTAGAGTGAGAAGACCAATCAATAATCCATTATTTCAACTGAGGACCTAAACTAGGGTGGCTAATGTGAGAAGAGGTTCAGAGAATGTTGTGGGGGATGAATTAATTAGATTAATATGATTGAAAAGGTCATGGGGATACAGAAAAAAATATAAAATAACATTTTCTCTGCCTTGTGACTTCTACCCTTAAATATTTATCTAATAGTAAATAATTATTTTTGTATTTAGAATTAAGTGATCTTAAAATTGGAAAGGACTCATGGTCACCATCCCATTCCTCACTAAACAAAGATCCCTTGTGTGGCATTTCTAGTGATTGATTAAGCAGAGATAGATAGCTCCATTCATGAAGATTCCATTTTAAGATTTCAAGGATAGGAACCTATAGCTCATAGAATTCATTCCCCATCTCTCTCTCTCTCTCTCTCTCTCTCTCTCTCTCTCTCTCTCTCTCTCTCTCTCTCTCTCTCTCTCTCTCTCTCTCTCTCTCTCTCTCTCTCCCTCTCTCCCTTCCTCCCTCCCTCCTTTTTTCTCTCTCTTTCCTTTCTCTCTCTCTTTTTCTCTCTCTCTTTCCCTCTTTTTCTTTCTCTCTCTCTTTTTCTCTTTCTCTCTTTCATATTCTAATGTTGACTTTGAATAGGATATTATATTAAATTTTCTTAATTTAAAATGTGATTAACTAGAGAAGTAACAGAAAACGTTTTAGATATCTGTGCTACAATTTACTAATTATACATGCTTGGCCAACCTTTTAAACATCTTTGATTCTCAGCTTCCTCGTCTGAAAAGCAGAAAATCACCACCTAATTCAAAAGGGAAGTTGTAAACTAAATACTTGGGAAAATCCTAAAATGTCATGTCATATGTCAATTACTAATTACTATATATCAGTGATCAATTACTGTGAACACCATATGAGGGATCTCTGTTTAGGGAGCTATGGGATATTTGCGAGTTCCTTCTCTTTCCCCATACCAAAAAAAAATTTTTTTTTAAATTTTTAAACTATTTCACTTACAATTATCCCTTTAATATTGTGGGGATTAGAAGCGCTGTGCCTGTAAGTTTTAGAAAATCTGTGTAAAATGTTTTGGCTCTCCTTTTGTACCAGAAAAGTAGTCTGAATTTGTTCTTTTTTTTTCATGAGGTGATTACATACCTTATTGTAAAATTTTGGTTAAATATTTGGTTAAAGATTCTATGTCATCTGTTGACCTGTCTGTGGCTTTTGCAAAATTCCCCAAAAAGTTCGATTTAATTTTTTATGCCAACACACAATAAATTAAAATTATGATGGAAAAAGTCAAGATGTGAAAAGGATTACTGTATATGATGTTCAATTCTTTCCTCCTGAGCACACTGTACTTACTACACTCTACCCACTACTCCCAATTTAAAAAATGTTTCTATCAAGGTAACTAGATAGTGCAATGGATAGAACATGCACTACTTCTAGAATTAGGAGAACCTGAGTTCAAATCCAGCCTCAGACACTTAACACTTCCTAGCTGTATGACCCTGGGCAACTCCAATTGCCTCACCAAAAAAAAAAAAAAATGTTTCTATATCTCTAATTTAGGATGTTAAAGTATCTAATGACATTATTTTTCTAGCTGTTTAGATTATATTCCTAGCTGTACAACTGGTAAATATCTGGTAAGAAGTACCTCCCAATAGGAATCGAATTTGGTGAAATTAATGAGAATAAGTTATTCAGTGGGGAACAATTAAGGTCTGTGATGAATTGTATCTTTTCTCCAAGATAAATATGCTTTGTATACTCTTTTTGGAATGTAGAAAAGATAATCTTGAGAAAATCCAATTGGTATTGTACAGGGAAAAATTTTGAACATATCAGAATATTTTTGGAAGGAATAGGATAGGAAGTTATCAGGGGGAGAAAATGTATTCTAACCAAGATGTCAGAAAAGAGGAGCTGAAGTCACTGAAGATGATGAAGAATTCTCCATGTTGCACATTACTAGTTATACTTCATGCCCATGAAACCCCACAGCTTCCTTGAATTAACATCAAAAGCAGTTAGCTACCAGATCATCATGATCTAGGCTTAATTGCTAATAACAAGTGGAGCAGTTATGAGAACATATCCAAGAAGGCAATGTGATAGCTGTTTTTCTCTTTCAGTGAACTGTTTGACCTTCATCCTTTTTTGGTTCTTGCTCCCCACTGCTTGGAGGCCAGGTATGTTACATTTCACTCCTTTTGAAGATTCTCCTATACCCTCAAAGGCTTAGGAGATGTCCAATCTTTCTAAGATTGGCTCTGGCCCTTTCCAATGGTGTCCTCCCCAATTCTAAAGATCCTCTGCATCTCAGTTCTGTTTTCATATCTGGATTAGCTGTTACAGAGCAATATTTACTCCAATGGTATAGCAAGAATAACTATACAAACATTTTCCCCTAGTACCTTGGGAGCATTGTTTGTCCCCTACAATATTTTTGTTGCTGAGGAATGGAGAAGTATTAAGTTCCTTCAGTTCTTTTGTAGCACGGTCCCACAAAGGTCCAAGTCCAAAGTCCCCTTAGGCTAGAGTTCTGACTATTAAGAGCTTCCCTGTGGGAGCAATATTTGACTTGGAATATTGATTCCAAGGTCACTGTAGCTCCAGGTTTTTTCCAGAGATTTTACTTCCTAAGTCTAAAATTGAAAAGGACAAATGAAAGAAAACAAAACCAAACTTTTGGGTCCACAGGATAATAATAATACCCGTAGGATAAGAGGGAAAGAGACAACAGTCCTTCCTTCCTACCCAGTCCAATGCACTCTACCTGTGATGTTGATGAATTAGATCTTTATCCTTTTTGGAAAAAGAAAGAATAACTGACTGTCCCAGATCCATAGCTTGAAAGATACAATTTATTTCAACTACACAGTCAAATGGAAAGACACTGTATGGCCTCATATGTGGTATGGTAAAACAAAATATATTTTTCTAGAAGCTGATTCTTTCATCTTGAGGTGATTTGGGCATGCTCCCCAAAACCACTACATCTATCTGGGAGCTGATTATTAAGGGAAAAAAAACTGTGATGGTTTGTGTAGCTTCCACCAAATTCTTGTGATTTTCATTTTCAGCTTAGTTGTGCTATAATTCTTTCCAACAATTAGAGAAATGACAGTGGTAATGAAGTGAAAGGAATAAGTATTTATTAAGCATATACTATGCCCTAAGCACTGTGTTATGTGTTTTGCAGATAGAATTTCACTTCATCCTCACAATAACCTTGGGAGGTAGGTGCTTTTATTATCCATATTTTATAATTGAGGAAACTCATTATCTATTATCTATTATCAATTGATAGATAGATATTAAATAATTTGCTCAGAAAAATAGCTCTAATTAATGTCTCAGGTCCAATTTAAACTCAGACCTTCCCAACTCCAGGTCCAGACAATTATCCACTGTGCTACATAGCTGCCTCATTATTTTGTAAGTAGTCAGATTTCAAGTCATGTCAAATGTTCCTGAGGGAGATGACTTTAACATAAAGTATAAAGAAGATATCTAGGACTTTGCAGTTTATAGGCTTTGAATTTGAGTCTAGATATCTATTTGTCTGAAGAAGGAAATGGCAAACAATTCCAGTATCTTTGCCAAGAAAACTCCAAAATGTGGCTCTGAAGAAGCTGAACACAACTGAAAAATGATTCAAAAAAATCCACTTGTCAAGGATCTTAGAGCAAAAATTTATGCCATATCTATAGATTTATAGTAAAAGAATTTTGAAGTTCCTTATGATGGTGAGATTTTATATTTATATGATTGTTTTAAGTTTATAGTGAAGGTGTTTTAAGAAAAATATTGATATAATATTTGTAATTCATTTGTGTAGACCTAGGGTTAACAAACCCCTGCCAAATCCAGTCAGCCTCCTGTTTTTTGTATAGCAAAAGAGATAAGAATGTATTTTGCAGTTTTTTATTTTTATTTTTATATTATATATTTGGGCAAGAGGTTACATTTTAAAATAAAAAAGTATCTTTAATGATATCAAAAACAGGGAAGTGAAGCCAAGATGGTAGAGAGTTGACAAAATTTTGCCTGAGCTCTTCTTGGCTTCCCTCAGAATCAACACCAGATCAAGCCTCTGAATGGATTTTGGAGTGACAGAATACATGAATATTGGCAGTGTAACAAATTTCCAGCAGAAGATATCTTGGAAGGAGTTCAGGAAAAAGTCTGTTTCAATCAGGTGGGCCAGGGGGACATAGAGGGAGGAGAGGGCTGGACATGATCCAGCACAGGTGTGATGCAGGGAAGCCCAAGGCAAAGAGGCCTCCATGCTCCTGGAGAACCTAGTGGGAGGCTCTAAGCCAAAATACAACACACAATAAAATACAACACAAGTTCAAAAAGCAAATAATGAATCCTTAAGGTGTACCCTAACAGGTGGGTCTTGGCCAAACCTACCCAACTCAGGAAGGAAGCTAGGAGCATCCCATCCCAAGGCAGCATTAAACACCTGTTGTCCTATAAAGGAAACTTGGAACAATCTCCCCTATATCCTAGGAGCAGATCTCAACCTTTAAAATGAGCAAAAAAGCAAAAAGAGCTCTGATCATAGATAGCTAATATGGACATCACAGGGAAGAATAGAATTCAAACCCTGAGGACCCTAAAGGCAAAACTCATCCAGATTAAGCCACAGAGAAGAATATGAACTGGTCTCCAACTCAAAGGTCTCTCTTGGAAAAATTCAAAAGGGGCCTTAAAAGAGAATTAGAAGAAAAATAGGAAAAGGAAAGGAAAGTTTTGCAGGAGAGTTTGGAAAAGAAAACATAGAAACTGTCTGGAGAAAACAACTCCTTAAAAAATACAATTGGTGAAATGGAAAAAATATACTGAAAAAAAAAAACCACTTCTTAAAAAAATAGATTTGGCTAAATGGAAAAAGAAAACAATTCCTTGAAAAATACAATTGGTGAAAAAGAAAAAGACAAAATTCCTTTAAAAAATATATAATTGGTAAAATGGGGGGGGAGGAGGAATCTAGTTCACAACTCTTTTAAAAGTTCAGTTGGCCAAATGCAAAAGGAGATTTTTTTAAAAGTTAAATGAAGAAAATAATGCACTAAAAATTAGAATTGGACAAATGGAAATGAATTACTCAATGAGACATCAGAAATCAATCAAACAAAACCAAAAAGAAATTGAAAAAATAAAAGAAAATGTAAAATATTTCACTAAAATAAAACAACTGACTTGAAAAATAGATCCAAGACAGACAATCTAAGAATTTTTAGACTACCTGAAAACTACAATAAAAAAAAAAAAAAAGAGCCTGGACAACATCTTTCAAGAAATCATTAAGGAAAACTTTCCTGATATCCTAGAACTAGATGGTAAAATAACCACTGAATGATTCCACCAATCATCTCCTGAAAGAGACAGCAAAATTAAAACTCCAAGGAATATCATTGCTAAATTCCAAAATTATCAAATCAAGGAGAAAATACCAGAAGCAGCCAGAAAGAAACAATTCAAATATAAAGGAGCCACAATCAGGATTACCCTTTAGTTTCCTTTTAAAGTTTAGATTTAGATTACTCTTTAAAACTTCCACTTTAAAGGAACAGAGGACCTTGAATATGATATTCCAAGGGAAAAGGAGCTTGAAAGCAGCCAAGAATTTATTACACCCAGCAAAACTAAGCATTATCATTCAGGGAACCAAAGATGGACGTTCAATGAAATAATGGATTTTCAATTATTTTTGATGAAAAAAAAAATCAGAACTGAAAGGAAAATCTGATCTTCAAATGCAGAACTCAAGAGAAGCATAAAAAGGTAAAAAGGGAAGAAAAAATCCATGTTTTTCTAAAGGTTAAAATCTTTATATTCCCTATATGAGAAATGATATATATACCTTTTGAGAACTATATCTTTGTTAGAGGTATATTTAGAGAGTGTAGGTATAAGTTGGCTTTATTGTGATGATATAAAAAAGAAACTGAGAGTGGAAAAGGGATTGTACTGGTAAAAAGAGGGAAAGGGAGGCAAAATGGGGTAAATTACAGCATATGAAGAGGGGGAAAATCCTATTATATTTAAGGGAAAGAAGGGAAGGAAGTATTATGTGAACTTTAATCTCATCAGATTTGCTCAAAAAAGAGAATATTAGATATATTTAGTTTGACAGAGAAACTTGTCTTTCACCCTACAGGGAAGTAGGAGGGGAAAGAGGACAAGAAAAGGGGTGGTTAATAGAAGGGAGAACAGAAAAGTAGAAGAGGAAAGGGATTTAAAAAGAGGGAGGGACTGAAAAAGGAAGACAAATTAAGGGGGGGGGATAATCTGAAACAACACTGCTAAGGAGTGAAAAAGAGAAAGGAGAGAGAAAAGTATAACTTGAGAAAAATAGGCAGGAAATATAGAGTTAGTAATTTTAATTGTGAATGTGAATGGGATGAACTCTCCCATAATATGGAAGTGGATAGCAAACTGGATTAAAATCCAGACTCCTCCAATATGTTGTTTAGAAGAAACACACTTGAAGCAGAGAGATACATACAGAGTGAAGGTAAAAGGCTAGAGCATTACTAGCTGTGTGACCCTGGGCAAGCCACTTAACCCCAGTTGCCTCTGGGGGAAAAGGGAAGAGGAGGGGAGAGGAAGGGTGGAGCAGAATCTATTATGCTTCAGCTGAAGTTAAAAAAAAAAAAAAAAGCAGTGATAGCACTCCTGATATTAGATTAAGCAACAGCAAAAATAGATTTAATTAAAAGAGATAAAGAAGGAAAATACATCTTGCTGAAGGATACCATAGATAATAAAGTAATATCAATATTAAACATATATGCATCAAGTAGATTAGCTTCCAAATTCCTAAAGGAGAAATTAAGGTAGTTGCAAGAAAAAATAGACATCAAAATTATACTAGTGGGTGATCTCAACCTCACTCTATCAGAATTAGAGAAATCAAACCACAAAATAAACAAGAAAGAAGTTAAACAGGTAAATGGAATTTTAGAAAAGTTAGGTATGATAAACTTTTGGAGAAAATTGAACATGGACAGAAAGGAATGTTTTTTTTTCTCGGTGGTACATGGAACCTATACAAAAATTGACCATGTGTTTGGGCACAACCAAATCAAATGCAGAAAAACAGAAGTAGTAAATCCATCCTTTTCAGATCATCATGCAATAAAAAATACATCTAATAAAGGGGTGGAGAAAAGTAGATCAAAAATTAATTGGAAATTAAATAATCTAGTCCTAAAGAATGAGTGGATGAAACAACAAACCATAGAAACAACTGATAATTTCATCTAAGAGAATGACAATAATGAGACAATATTCCAAAATATATGGGATGCAGCCAAAGCATTTCTTAAGGAATATCTTTTACCTCTAGATGCTTACTTGACTAAAATGGAGAAAGAGAAGATCAGTGAATTGGGCATGCAACTAAAAAATCTAGAAAAGGGACAAATTAAAAATCCACAATTAAATACCAAATTTGAAATTCTGAAAATAAAAGAAGTTAGTAAAATTGAAAGTAAGAAAACTATTAAATTAATAAACAAAACTAAGACTTGGTTTTATGGGGAAAAAAAAAAAAAAAAAAAAAAACTCCAGCCAGATAAACCTTTAGTTAATTTGATTAGAAAAAGGAAAGAAGAAAATAAAATTGTTAGTATAAAAATTAAAAGGGTGATCCTTAGCATCAATGAAGAGGAAATTAAAGCAATGATTAAGATTTTGCTCGTGTGCCAATAAATCTGATAATCTAAGTGAAATGGTAGAATATTTACAAAAATATAGATTGTCCAGATTAACAGAGTAAGAAATCAATTATTTAAATAGTCCCATTTTTTAAGAAAAGAAATTGAACAAACTTTAATGAACTCCTAAGAAAAAAATCTTCTGGGCCAGATGGATTTACAGGAGAATTGTACCAAATTTAACCAAATTTGTTACCAAAAGAAAAAGAATTTTAAAAATAACAAAAAATATATATTAGAAAATATTTAGAACCAGAGCATTTTGATACTGGTTAAAACATAGAAAACTAGATTGATAAAATAAATTAGATGAGAAAAATTTTTAAATAAATACATATAGCTATATAATGTTATTTTTTTAATGAGCTGAACATTATGAATTACTGAGAGGACTCTCAACAAAACAGCTGAAAAAATAGGAAAGCAATTTGACAGAAAATAGGTTTTAACAAAAGTTATTTGCCAAAATAAATTCCAAATGAATAAAAGCCAATTCAATAAGCATTTGTTAAGCACCTAGTATGCATTAGACATTGTACTAATTATTGGGTACCAAAAAAAGATCCCAAATAATACCTACTCTCAAGGAGCTGGTAAGTCTAATGAGAAAGAATAGGTAAACAACTATGTTCAGACAAGATTAATTGAAGCATGTCACAAAGGGAAATCACTAAAATTCAAGGAAATTTTGAAAGGCTTCTTATAGACAGGAGGATTTATAGCTGTATAGCTGAGACCTGAAGGAATCTAGGGAAAACACATAATAGAGAAGAGAAGGGAGAGAATTCTAAGCATGGGACACAATTAGGGAAAACGGCTAGAATTATGAGTATCAGATTTTAAAATGACCCAGGATTATGACAAAAAAAAGAACTTGAGAATATTACAAAATGCAAAATAGACAAACTTTAAAAGGCTTTGCACAAAAAAACCCCAACATAAACAAGACTAAAAGGAATTTTTTTACAACTAGTGTTTCTGATAAAGGCCTCATTTCTAAAATATATAATTATATCGAATTTATAAGACTACAAGTCATTCCCCAATTGATAAAGTCAAAGAAAATGAACAGACAATTTTCAAATGATAAAATTAAAGCCATCTATAATAATATGAAAAGATACTCTAAATCACTATTGATTAGAGAAATGAAAAGTAAAACTGTCTTGAGATACCATCTCACACTTCTCAGATTGATTAAGATGACTGGAAACGATAATAATAAATGTTGGAGGTGATGTGGGAAAACTGGGAGACTAATACATTGTTGGAAGAATTGTGAAATGATCCAGCCATTCTGAAGAGCAGTTTTGAACTATGCCCTGTACATAACCTTTGATCTAGCAGTATCTCTACTGGTATGTATCTCAAAGAAATCATAAAGGAGAGAAAAGGACCTACATGAGCAAAAAATGTTTATTGTGGCTCTTTTTGTGGTGGCAAAAGGGAATAAATAGATGCCCATCAATTGAGGAATGACTGAATAAGTTATGGTGTATGAAAGTAATGGAATATTATTTTTTCATAAAATGATGAGTAAGCTGATTTTAGAAAGACCTAGATAGATGTTGCTGATGGAAACAAGCAGAACCAGAAATACATAGTAGCATAATTTTCTGCACAATCTTGTGCAACAATCAACAGTGAAAGATTTGGTTCTTCTCAGTAATTCAGTGATCTAGAGCACTCCCACTAAACTTTGAATAGAAACTACCATCTGCACCTAGAGAGAGAACTATGAAGAATGAATGGAAACTAATAGATGTATGTTCACTCTTTATTTTCCAGCTGAAAGCAACTGAAAAGCTCAGTAGAAAAGGTCTGTGACACCAGAGTGAGAGCCCAGTGTGTAGTCCTGATGCAGGTCCTAGCAATTTAGCCTTGATCCAGCCCCAGTCCCAGATTGGGATCCAGCCTCAAGCCAGACTTCTCAATCAACGGCAGGAAGAATGGCTTCCAGACTTCTCAGCTCAGAAACACCAAAGAGGACTTGGAAGGTCAGGAGAAAAGGTCTGTGGAACCAGGGTGGAAGTCTAGTGAGCAATCCCAGCACCCATGATACCAGCATAGCCCCAGCAGCACTAATGCAGAACTCTGTTGATTTAGCACACTAGATCTTTTTTTTTTTTTAGCATTTTTAAAAACTTTATTTTTCTCGAGGATGTTTTTTATTAAAGCTTTTTATTATCAAAACATATGCATGGATAATTTTTCAACATCGACCCCTGCAAAACCTTGTATTCCAAATTTTCCCATCTTTCCCTCCCCCCTCACAGGTATTCCAATATATGTTAAACATATTAAAATATACGTTAATCCAATATTTGTATACATATTTATACAATTATCTTGTTGCACAAGAAAATCAGATCAAAAAGGACAAAAATGAGAAAGAAAACAAAACGCAAGCAAACAACAAAAAGAGTGAAAATGCTATTTGTGATACCCTCTCCGTTCCTACAGTCCTCTCTCTGGATGTAGATGATTTTCTTCATCACAAGATCATTGCAACTGGCTTCAATCATCTCATTGTTGGAAAGAGTCACGTCCTTCAGAATTGATCATCATAAAATCTTGTTGTTAGCATACTAGATTTTACAGTTACAGTGGGGCAGGGACACTACTAACAGCTCCAAGACAGAAAAGAGTACTTGTATTTAGATTCCTAGAAGGATCTCTGAAAACAGCTACACAAAACCTCTGAAACTTGAGGCAATGCACCCTCCATCCTAGAAACAGAGCCCTACTTTAACAGAGTTAACAGCTGAGTAATAGGCTAGAAAATGAGAAAACAACAAAAAAAGTTTCTGATCATTGAAAATTATTATAGTGATGTTGGAAGATTAAAGCACATAAAAGATGATAACAAAGTCAAAGTTCCTCCATTCAAAGATTCCAAGAAAAATAAGAATTGGGCTCAGGCCATGGAAGAGCTCAAAAAGGATTCTGAAAATCAAGTAAGAGAGATAAAGGAAAAATTAGGAAAAGTATTGAGAATGGTACAAAAGGAAATGCAAAAAGCTAATGAGGAGAAGAATGCCTTAAAAAGCAAAATTGGTGGGGAAGCTAGGTGGTGCAGTGGATAGAGCACCAGTCCTGAAGTCAGGAGGACCTAAGTTCAAAAATTTGGTCTCAGATGCTTAACACTTCCTAGCTGTGGCAAGTCACTTAACTCCAATTGACTCAGAAAAAAAAAAAAAGCAAAATTGGTTAATTGGGAAATCAGGTATGAAAGCTCATTGAAGAAAATAATTCCTTAAAAATAGAATTGAGCAAATGGAAGCTAATATCTTTATGAGAAATCAAGAAACAACAAAGCAAAACAAAAAAAAAAAAAAAGGAAAAAATATAAAAAATGTGAAACATCTCATAACAACTGACCTGAAAAATAGATCCGGGAGAAGTCATTTAAAAATTATTGGTCTACCTAAAAATCATGATCAGAAAAAGAGTCTCAACATCATCTTTTAAGAAATTATCAGAGAAAACTGTTTTGATATTCCAGAACCAGAGGGTAAAATAGAAATTTAAAGAGTCCTCCAATCACTTCTTTAAATGAAAGCTCCCAAGAATATTAAAGCCAAATTCTGGAATTCCCAGGTGAAGAGAAAATATTTCAAACATCCTGAAAGAAACAATTCAAGTGAAGTGGAGCCACAGTCAGAATAACACAAGATTTAACAGCTTCTACATTAAACACAACACACACACACACACACACACACACACAGGAGTTGGAATATAATAGAGCAATGGAGCTATGATTATATCCAAGAATCACCTGCTTAGCAAGACTGAGTACAGTCCTTCAGAAGAAAAGATAGTCATTCAGTGAAATAGAAGATTTTCAAGTATTTGTGATAAAAGATGAGCTGAATGGAAAATTTAATTTTCAAATACAGAACTCTGGAGAAGCAAAAGGAGATAATCAGGAAGTGATATCACAAGGGACTTAACAAGATTTATCTAGTTACATTTCTACATTGGAGGAAGATACTTGTAACCCATTAGAACTTTCTCATTATGGTACTTAGAGTAAATATAGACAGAGGGTGCAGGTATGAGTTGAATCTGAAAGAACAATATATTTTGTAAAATGATGAAATTAAGGGTGAAAGAGTACTGGAAGAAAGGGAAAGGGAAAAGGAAAGGTGGAAGAGTAAAATTTATCTGCCACAAAAAAGAGGCAAGAATAAGCTTTTACAGTGAGGGGAAGAAGGGAAAGAAAGGGTAAGTGAGTAAACCTTACTCTCATCAGAACTGGCTCAAAGAGGAATAACACATATACTCAGTAGAGGTATAGGAATCTATCTTATCCTACAGGAAAATAGGAGTGGAATGGGATGTGGGAAGGGGTGGAAGATGATGAAAGAAAGTGCATATTGGGGAAAGGAGTGGTCAGTAGCAAAATATTTTTGAGGAGGGACTGGGTGAAAGGAGAAAGAATAAATTGGGGAGAGATACAATTAGAAATAGTGATTGTAAAAATAATTTCAAAGCAACTTTTTCTGATAAGGTCTCATTTCTCAAGCACAGAGGGAACTTAGTCAAATTTGTAAAAAAAAAAAATAAAAATAAGAGCTATGCCCCAATTGATAAAGAACTGAAAGATATGATTTGTGCCCAAAAGGCCCTTAAAATCATGCATATTCTTTGACCTTACAACACAAGGCATGAATACCAAAAAAGATTTTTTTTTTAAAGAAAAGAAAATAACCTATATGTGTAAAAAAATATTTGTAGCAATTCTCTTCACAGGGCAAAAAAAAAAGATAATTGGGGAGATGCCATCAATTGGGGAATTACTCAATAAACTGTGGTTTGTTTTTATAGCGGAATATTATCATTCTTTGGGAAATGATAAGCAGGATGCTCTCAGGAAAAAAAAAAATCTGAAAAGTCCTCCATGAACTCAAGCAAAGTGAAATGTACTGTATATAAAGTAATAGCAGTGTTCTGAGAAGACCAGTTGTGAATGACTTTGCTATTCTCAGTAGTACAATCATCCACAACTGTTGGAATCCTTACAAAGTGTTAAGTCATTAGAATTGATAGAGACAATAATTATCTAATTTAGCATGGTTCAGTATGATTGATTTAATCCTACAAGGAGATGTTATGGGCCAGAACTTGAAACAAGGTACTAAGTGGAATTGATGGAAGCAATGCTTGTGTGCTTGGGTTTGTACCTTTAAGAGTTTACACATTAGAGGTCACACATTAGAGCTCACACATTGGAATTCACAAGTATGGGAGATACACAAAGTTAGCTTTGTAACTTTGTGAATTCACACCTCCCATAATCCCACTCTCGGAGGAGGAGTCAACCTTTTACACCGAGCATAAAAAGAGCTTCAGTCAGTCAGTCAAACAGAGTCAGTTCAAAAGAAGCTACGAGTCGAAGTTGAGCTAGAGCCAGAAGTCACTTTGGAAGATTGACAGAGTGAGAATTCAGTTAAGGAGATTGAGAAGCTAATCTGCAGTCAGGCAGAACCAAGATTCAGAGGGAGCTGGAGATGACAAAACACAAGCTGCAAGAGCTCTTGGAACCAAGGAGGGAGAGAGACCTCTAAGAAAGCTAACCAGGCCCAAGGAAAGAGATAAGACTTAGAAGGAGAAAATAAACATTTGGATTTTATCAGCTGTCTGCATTTGAAGTGATAATTGATTTGAACTTAAACTAAGACTGCCTCCAGAAAGCCTTCCTAAGAAACCTGCTCCCAGAGAACCATCATATATTATAAAAAAGAAGAGAACGCCACACACAACTACTCTGAAGGATTAATGATGAAATATCCTATCCATAACCAGAGAAGGAACCGATTGTTTCTGAATATAGATTAAAGCATTCTATCTTTCTCTTCCTATTGTTCTCTCTCTCTCACTCTTTTTAACTTAATTTTTCTTGAGGGTTTTAATTTTCATTAGAGTGGGAAATCTATGGGGTTTTTTTTCATGGAAATGTTTTGTATAATTTCACAAGTGATTTCTTAATTGCGGGAGGGATTAAAGGAGAGAACCTAGAACTCAAAAATGTTAAATATATATATATACATATGTATATTATATATATATTTATTTTGCATGTAACTGGGGAAAATATTAAATAAATAAAATAGAAGATATAAGTTATTCTATGTAAATAAAAAAATAAAAAGGACATTGATATGCCTTTTACATTGAGTTTGGGAAATTGATCCATAAAGGGGACAAATATTTTTACTCCATATTTCTTGGTTTCCTAAGATACCCAACCTTCTATTCTTGCATTAAAAAGAACAAATAAAATTTAAAAATTGCAAGGAGTCCAGTCTTACTGGATTATAGAATATGTTGAGAAGAGTACAGGAGGGAGAGAGAGAGAGAGAAAAAAAAAGAGAAACAGAGACACAGAAACAAAGACAGAGACAGAGGGAGGGAGAGAGAGAGGCAGGAAGGGAGGGAAGAAGGAAGAAAGAAAAAAGGAAGAAGAATAAAAGGACCAGATTATGAAAGACTTTAAAAGTCAAACAGAAGATTATACTTGATCCTATAACTAATAGTTAAGGACTAGAGCTTATTAAATGAAGTACAACATGTTCAAGCTTGTGCTTTAGGAAGCTAATTGGAGCTGTGAACTGAAATAGAGAAAGATTTGAGGCAGGGAAACCAGTCAAAAGTTTATTTCAGTAATCCAGACATGAGATGGCAAGTTGAACCAAAATGGTAGCAGTATCAGAGGAGAGAAAGGGACATGTATAAAAGTTAATCCAAAAATAACTGACAGGATTTGGCAACAGATTGCATGGAATTTGGGGTAAAAGAATGATAACAGAGAATGACACCTAGAATGGTGAGCCTGAATGAGTAGAAGGACGGTGATGTCCTCAGGCATGTTAATGATAACTTAGAAAAAGGGGAAGCTTTAGGGAAAAGAATAATGAGCTGTTTTAGACATGTTATTTAATGTGTCTAAAAGATAACCAATTTGAAGTGTTCAATAGTTCATTGGAGATGCAAGTCTCAAGATCAGAAAAGAAGTTGTGGTTAGACATACAAATCTGAGAATCATTTGTGAGATGATAATATAATCTACATTATTTGGAGAACTTAATTAAATTCATGAGAGCTAATGAGATCCAACAAAATCATATATAGAGAGAAGAGAAACTAA
Organism: Antechinus flavipes; assembly: GCF_016432865.1. Classification (NCBI taxonomy): domain Eukaryota; kingdom Metazoa; phylum Chordata; class Mammalia; order Dasyuromorphia; family Dasyuridae; genus Antechinus; species Antechinus flavipes. The sequence continues at coordinate 511,274,094 of NC_067400.1, read as the reverse complement.
CTAAAGACAGAACCTTGAAGGACACCCATAGTGGGTGGACATGACTAGGAAGATTTAGCAAAAGACACTAAGGATTCATCAGAGAAGTAGAAGAACCAGAGACAGCAGTGTCAAAAATCTAGAGAACAAAAGAGTATCCAGAAAAGTTACCTACAGTATCAAAAACTGCAAAGAAGTCAAGAAGGATCTGTAATGAGGAAAAACTATTAGATTTGGTTATTAAGACATTATTGGTAACTTTGAAGATAGAAGTTTCTGTTGAATAATGATATAATTCATCATTAAGCCAGATTGTAAAGAGTTTAGGAGAAAATGAGAATGATAAAGGCGATAATTTTGGCTTTCTCAAGGAATTGTTCCACAAAAGGGAGAAAATAGAGGATCATAGCTAGTGGAGAAGGATGGACCAAGAGAGAGGAGACATAGACATGTTTTTAGGAAACAGGGAAGAAGTAGTAAAAAGGAAGAGAGATTTTTTCCTTGATGAGGAAAAGAGTTAACTCATCAGATGAGATGAAGGAGAAAATATTGGGAGTAGGAATTCAAGTGATGTGAAATGGAGACAAGTGAAGAAGAGAGTGCTCTCACAACAATCCAGGGAGATAAATATTAATTTTATTTCCATGTTATAGTTGAAGAAACCAAGGTGAACAGATAAAATGACTTGTCCAGAGTCACACTGCTAGTAAATGTCTGAAGTTAGATTTTAATCCAGATCTTCCTGACTTCAGGCCCAGTGACATATCTATTTATTGCTTTACCCAGCTGCCTCTGTGGAAAAGAGGAGAGTATATAGTCAGTACAGAAATAATGATTTCAGAAAGAACTGATGGGTGGAAGGACCTAAAATCAGGGTATTCCCATCCTCTTAATCAACTAGGCTCAAATCTCTCACATACTTCCTTTTCACCCCTTTCACATTCCTACTTGGTGCAAGCCCTTAGCATGTAAGCTGTGATATTTCACAGCTCATTGGTTGGTCTGCCTGGCAAAAAGTTTCTTTCCACTCCAGTGCATACCCCATTCAGATGTCACAGTGATCTTCCTAAAGTATATTTCTGACCATGTCCTGACTATGTTCATTCCCCTGAACTCCTACTCAATAAATAGAGAGATTTTCTATCACCTCTAGCATCAAACCTCTGTTTGGTATTCAAAGTCCTTCATAATCTGTCTGCCTCCATCTTTCCAGTCCTTTTATAGTATCATTATAGCACCAGTGACACTGGCCTCTTTACTATTCTTGGTAAAAGGCACCATTTCCCAAGTCTGCATTTAATTTTGTGTTCCCTATTCCTAGTTCTTCCATCTCTACCTCCTAGCATTCCTAGCTTTCTTCAAATTCCAGCTAAAATTTAACTTCAACGGGAAGCCTTTCCCAATCTCTTAAATTTAGTGTATCCCCTCTGTTGATTTTTTAAATTATTCCCTTATTTTTATAAAGTTGTTTGCATATTATCTCTCTCACATAAAATTATGATCTCTTTGGGAGTAGAAATTGTCTTTTTTCTATTTTTGTTATTATTTATCCAGTGGTCAGAACAATGCCTGGCACATATTAAGCAAATAACATTTATTTACTGATGAAGAGAAGGGTGAGAAGTTGTAAATAGATGGAGAGCTGAAATGACAACTATTATGATCAGATAAAAGAATTTCAGAGTTTATAAACATGGAAGTAGAACACTTATTAATGATGACAAGGTCAAGGCTATAAACAGCTGAGACCAAGTGAATATGTGCATCATAGTAAATGAATAGGTTGAGAAAATGGGAAGATGGCATATTTATGAGAGTATTGATATCGATTTTGAAGTCTCCTGTTATGAGAGCAGGACTTGAGAAGGAAAGAAAGATGGTGAGTCAAAACCTAAACTTGTTAAAGAGAGTGTCTTAGAGTTCAATAGAGGACAATTATAAGAATTTTGATTGGGTAATAAATATGAATTAAACAAAGTTGAGAAGAGAGCAGATTGCTGAATGATGTGATAAAGGGAGGGCTTAAGAGGTAATGGAGAGCAAGAGCTATTTCATTTTTTCATTGTAGTAAGTTTATTTATTTTTGATACACATTGCTTTACGAATCATGTTGGGAAAGGAAAAATCAGAGCAAAAGGGAAAAACCATGGGAGAGATTTTTTTTAAAAACAGAAAAAAGAAATAAACATGGCATATGTTGACTTATATTCAGTCTCCTTAGATTTTTTTCTGGATGCAGATGGCATTTCTGTCCAAAGTCTTTTGAAATTGTTTCAGACCACTAAAGTGCTGAGAAGAACCAAGCTTTTCATAGTTGAACATCACACTTTCTTGCTGTTATTGTATACAATGTATTCCTGGTTCTTTTTGTTTCACTCAACATCAGTTCATGTAAATCTTTCCAGACCTTTCTATAATCAGCTTGTTCATATTTTTTATAGAACAATAGTATTCCATTACCTCCATGTACCACAGCTTGTTCAGCCATTCCTCAATTGATGGGCATCCACTCCTTTTCCAAGTCCTTGCTATCACAAAAAGAGTGAGCAAGAGCTATTTTAACTCCTACATCATAACCAATGAGTTTGATGGTGGGCATGATAGTTCATGAGAGGTCTCAACCTTAAATCACAACTACTAGGAACAGTGGAAGTTCATAGCTTTCACAACTATAGTTAGGAAAGAAAAAGAATTTAGTCAGTTATGATTACTATAAAGGTTTTATTTAAATTATTTAATCTAAAGATGTTTTTATTTAATAGTTTTCAGCAAAAAAAAAAATTCAGTCCTTGGGGCAGCTAGGTGGCTCAGTATGTAGAACATCAGTCCTGAAGTCAGGAGGACCTGAGTTCAAGTCTGGTCTCAGACACTTCCTACCTATGTGACCCTGAGCAAGTCACTTAACCCCGATTGCTTCAGTAAATATATATATATATATACATACACACACACATATATATACATTTCGTCCTTTCTGTATTTGGAAATTATTGGTTTGTTTTAAAAAGCATCAACAAAAATTTTGTAAAAATAAATAAATAAAATGTTAGGAAAAAAAAAAAACAAAAAACAAAAACACAGAACTTGGAATCAGGAGAACTGGGATTCTGTCCTGATTCTGATTGGGTCCTTACTCTGATGACTTTGGACACATTACTCAACCTCCTTCAAAATGACTTTTATTATTCATAAAAGATGGAATTATAAGAGAGTTATCCAGTGTCTTTTCCAAAATAATCTAAAATTCATTAAACAATTAAGTTTTTAAGATGAGTTGGAAACATCAGAATGAATTATCCCTAGTCTGCAGTCAGAGTGGTGAAATCCAAAGAAACATTTGCATGTTTTGAAATTACCAGATAGCTTTTCTATTTTCAGAAGAATAAGTGCTAACTTTCTTGAAGTACATGTATACAATGTGTGGTACAAACTATCACAACTGAGCTAATTTGATTATTTCATTCTATAAATGTTCACTGATAGATCTACCCAATGTGCTGGAGAAGTATCTTTAGATTTTTTATCATTCCATTGCTAATCTTAGCTTAGTCAGTTCTTGATTGTACTATATAACTGGTCCAATTGATTTTTCAATTATATATCCTAGATTATATCGTTTGTGCCATTACTGGTAATGGGCTGCAGATTACTTACTTCCACAATATATATATCTTCCTTACATGGTCAGAACATGAAATGGTTCAATAATTATACAATTATTATTGTTCTTAAAAATCATAAAATTACAAAGGTTCAGATGGCCATCTAGTCCAATTATTATCTAGCTATACATCCATTAGCCCACTATACAATATTGTTGATGAGTGGTCATCCAGGCTCCACAAAAAGACATCTACTGATGAGAAATTCATTAACTATGAAAATAGACATTTCCACCAAACGGCTATACTTAAAGATAACATTCATATTTATAGTTCTTTGAGAATGACTTTCTAATAGAATTTTGTGGTTTCTTCTCCTTACTTAAAATGAAGTTATGTAAAAAGATATCAGAAAAACTAGGATTTGAAATAAAAAACCTGGATTTATTTCCCCTCTCTGCCACCTACTAGTTATGTAATGAAGGACAAGTTATTTAATAAATCTTAGGCTCAATTTCCTCATAGTTTAAAAAAGGCTAGTAGTATTTGTTCTTTCCTTCAGAGGGTAATTATGAAAAAATAACTTTGTAAATGTTAAAGCATTATGAAAAATTAAATAATTTTTGTTTTTCCCCTTTAAAAATCTAGATCCAATTTAATTTTAGTATGGGATAATCTATAATGGTTTTCTTCATTGTGGTTCAGTTTCCAAGTTTATCATCTTTGTATAAAGTCTTTATGACAAACATATATATATATATATATATATATTCTCATATTTTCACAAATCTTACATCTACACTCACACACACACACACACACACACACACACACACGGTTACATTTATGAAAATATGAGAAGACAACAGATAAATATTAGTAGATCATTTTCAACAGTGGACCACACTTTCATAGTTCAACAATTATTAGAGGAGTGTTGAACTTACTATATTTTCTGTTCATTAATTACACAATGAATTAGACTCAGTAGAGTAAAATCCAGTTAGCTTTAAAGTCTCTCAAACCAACCAAAATTCTGTTGCAAACTTGTTAGACTTGGCCCCTTTTATCAGAAGTGTCACAGATGGTTAGAGATAGGCTAAAACATCCATCATCTGCACTCAAACTCTGACTTAAACAGAATTCTCCTATCCCATGTGCTTATCTCAATTTAATCAAACTATAATAAATGCTTTGTGAAATAACTAGTGTCTACTTAATCTGTCCTTACGTTGCACATTTTTTTTAGATACAAAACTATAAAATTCAAGAGATTCTTACTGATGAGGCAATCAAAAGCAGTCTGCATGTTATTGCTAGGATTGAAAATACACGTGTTGCATAAACTCTCAGAATAGAACCTATTTCCAGTTTGTGAGTATTAATTGCCCCAAAATATTACCAATGAAGACTTATACATAAAGATGTCCCTATGTCTTATCATTTAGCAAATTTCTGAGAAAGGTGGGCTAGCCATTAGGAAGAACAAAGAACAAATAAATAGCTCCTGGGCTGTTCATGTAGGTAGCAACAAAATCTCAGGACTGACCTTTTGTACCTGTTTGCTCAATATGTACCTATTTTGTTTTCTGATGGGAGAATGAAACTGAAAGGACAATTGTTTGTAATGGAGAGGATGAAAGGGGAATAAATTCAAAGATCAAAAAAACAGATTTTTTTTTTAATAATTTGGTCTGGTTTTTTGAGCATCAGGATCTTTCTTAATTTCTCTAAAAAATCGGCTAATAATGTGAGACTAGAACTAAAGAGCCAGGCACTGAAAAGAAATGGAGTCCAGTATATCGCAGAATATCTGAAAATGAGGGCAAATGAGCATGAAAGAATGTTCTTTCACCTTTGTGTCCTTTCTTCTCTCCCGGTCACCTCTCAAAAGACATACCATGACTTCTTCTATGACTACTTGTCAAATACTGCTGCTTTTGATGTCAGTATTAGCTGTCTTTATCATTTTGATGGCTTCAGAAAACTTCTTAAAGGTAAGCATTGTTTTCTCTTTTAGTATTGACAATTACTCCAAGACAAATGAAGTAAATGCCATAGCTTGCACAAAGGAATGACAGTTAACTAAACAAATACCTCAACCTTCCTCCTTGCTCCCATATTGGCCAGAGATGTTGTCCTTGAAATTTACCCACAGCTCTGCAAACAACCCAGGAATTTGAGCACTTTCTTGATTTACCTCAGGTTCAACTCAAACTTCTAGAATAGTTTTAAGAAGCCTTAATAGTGTTTGAGAATCCAGGATATATCAAATTCTAAACTGATTTCTGGATTGGGAAGAAAAAAAAATAGCACATTTGACTGACTTGTTTCTGACCATGAAGAGTCTTGGAATTGTCCATAAGCACAAAAATAAAGTTTCTTGGCATGACTACTCCAGAACCAGTCTGAGCTGGGTTCTAAACAATCACTGAAATGACCTATCCTGATGTTTGCAATATGCTTTTCTTCTTCCTAAATCAAAATTATTGATTTTGTTTATTTACTATTTTATTGATTGATAGATAATTGATTTTTTTCCCCAAGTAAGGCGATTTATTAACTCTAGTTCCATAGATAAACACAGGTGGTAGCTTGAGTATACAATGGGATGTAAACTCCAGAACTTTGGCTCTCTGTTCTTATATCTAATTGCTGTTATTAATTTTATCTGCATTTCCAAGTATCATTTACTCTTCTCTCTTAAAAATGTATCCATGTGAACATAATAATCACAAATAAAAATTTCAATATACAAAGAAATAAAAATGTTTGAAAAACTGAATTTCTGTTAAATTCAGTCTTTAAAAGAAATATATATGTATAATCATAAATACATGTATATACATGTATAGATACTTAGGTACAAGTATAGAAAAATGTACCCAACAAACATACATTAAAATCATGTGTGCGTATATGTGTATTCATTTATATAGGAGAGACAAGGTGGTTTAGTGGATAGAGAGCCATCTTCAAAGACAAGAAGACCTGGATTCAAATATCATATCTGACATGTATTTGCTGCGTAACCCTGAGCTGGTCACTTTAACCTTTCAATACTTTAGACAACTCTGATATTATAAATTGCAGAGAAAGTCTCAATCTACATGGTAAAAGGAGTTCCTTCACCTTAAACTATCCTTTGGAAATGACATCACAAGCCTAGTACTTATCCCTCCTATATATTAATTAAATATATATAATAATAATATTATGTGTCCATGAGCACATGCTAGAAATGCTTTACGTAATAAATAGTACATACTTCTTATAGCTCTGAAATTCTAATTTCATGTTTTATTTATTATCCATAAACTGGAAAGAAATAGTGATAACAAACTACAAATATGTTTTGTGCAATATTCACATAATATGTCATTTTCTTATTGTTTCAGTTTCCTTCTGTTCTCATTCCTTCTGGTCATTGTTTGGACACTTGCAGAAAATCTTCATGTCCTGAAACACCACTCAGAACAGCCACAGAACCCACAGAGACTGATTTAAAAATAAAGAAAATCATAGAGCACCTGGATCATCAGATCCCACACAGACCATTCTCTCATGTCAATACCACCACAAGTGCAGCCCATAGTGTGGCCAGAATCATCAGTCCTAGGACCACTTACTGCAAAGGGGATCAGCTAAACATCCACCTGGAGGCAAGAGACTATTTGGGACGCAGAAAAGAATATGGAGGAGACTTCTTAAGGGCCAGGATTTCTTCCCCAGATCTGAAGGCAGGAGCTTCAGGAAAGTTGACAGATTTCAACAACGGCACCTACCTTGTCAGCTTCACTTTATTCTGGGCAGGCAAAGTCTCTGTGTCTCTTCTGCTCATCTATCCCAGTGAAGGGGTGTCTGCCCTCTGGAGAGCAAGGAATAGGGGGTATGGTAAGGTGACTTTCATGGGTCAATTTGTCAATGGCAAATCCCAAGTCTTAAGTAAATGTGGCTTGGTTCTAAATACAAGTGCTGAACTGTGCCAGTATCTGGACCACCGAGACCAAGAAGCCTTCTACTGTGTGAAACCTACATACGTATCTTGTGATGCACTGACCCATATGAAGACCAAGAATAATGGAGTTTCTTATCTTAGTAAACAGGAGAAAAATCTCTTACATAAGTAAGTATAGTGGGATTTAGGGGTCAAATCATACTTACACATGAAAGATTATTTTACCTTGATGAAACAAATTAGCCATATTATATTTGTTTGAATTTGATCCATGAAAGAGGAGGTCCAAGGTAAAGCAATCTGTATCATATAAGCTCATGGATTCAGTAACGATATCTAACATTTATATAGTGCATTCCCAATATTTCATTGTATCTAAGATGCTATTTTTATTCACATTCTACAAATGAAAAAAACTGAGGTAGAACTTAAGTGGTTTACCCAAGGTCACATAGTAAGCAAGAATTTAAGGTCAGATTTGAATTCAAGTCTTTCTGTCTTATAACTGGCACTTTATTCACTGTATCCCCTAAATGTAATTAATGACTTATAGGATTGGTTTTAATAATTTTCATTTTTATTAATATCTTTTTCAATGTAACATATAGATTATATTGGAAAAGCTGATTCATACAAGAAAATATGGGGCCTGAATCTAGGGGCGGAAAAACATCCACAAATGCCAACCTAGAAGAGTTGGGTTAATCAAAACATTCTTTTTGATTTATTAAAAAATTTTCCTTTCCAATCCTATGAATTTCACTCTCTATCTATGCATGTCTATATATCAGCAAATCCTTTATAGTCAGAGATTTTCCAGAGACACTGAGAAACTGTGCCTTTTCCATGGTTATTTTAATTGGTATATGTCAGAGGTAAAATCTGAATTCTTTTTTTCCTCTGTACTATATTACCTCTCTAACCTAAAGACAGGCAAAGGATGGGAAGGAAGAAAATGAAATAGTTAATAAGCTTCTAATGTATCACAGACACAGAGCTAAGTATTTTTTTAACCAATATTATATCATGTAAGGCACATATAACCTAGGAGGTAGGTGCTATTATTATCCCCATTTATCAGTTGAGGAAACTTAGACAGTAAGTGTCTGAAAGTGGATTTTGATCAGGTCTTCTTGACCCCAAGTCCAGTGCTACATCTATTGAATCACTTTGCTGTTGAAAGAAAAAAAAACTGCAAAAATTTAGGGATATATTTAGAGTTTTTGTTTTTATTATTGTAGTTCTGCATATTGCATCTAAGTTGAACATAGGTTAACTTGTATTCTTGTTTCTTTAAGGTATGATGTAGACATTGAAATTATGAGAGACTTTGAACCCATCATGGTTTCCCATTGTAACAGTAAGTCTGTCCTGCTTTGTTCTATTGTGAATCATGCTCAATAATTCTTTAAAAGTTACTCATTTTCATCCACTTGCAATTCTGCTTGTATTATGACCAGGGAACACCTCAGGGGATGTCAAAGGAAATATGAAGAGTGTCAGATTCCTTGAACATGAGAAAATAAGAAATCCTATGCTAGGAAATTAAACAAGTTTTTCTTCTTAATTAGCCACATCTGTCATCAAAGCATGGGTGTGTGCATTTTCATTTGCCCCCATTTCAATCTGTACAGGAATTATTTCCCTCTGGCCAATCATTCTGCTCTAGTACCATTTGAAGGCATCTATGATGAAGTCAGTGGGAAAAATAGATTCCCTTTTAGACTTCTACTGGAACCATCTCAATTTGTGAGTCAATGAGCCTGGAATTTTTCTGGAAATGCAGTTTTACCCCATGGGCTTCAATGACAAATGGAAATCTCACTCAATTTATATAACAGAAATGCATTTTTGTTGTTGTTGTTCAATCAACCAACTGACCAACGTGGAAAACTTTGTAAAGCCAATTCTATTTTAAAGTGACATATATTATAAAAATACAAACATATTTCCATGAACAAAATATTACTGAAATTGGATAGAAAATTTGGGGTAGAGAAGTAATTAAAATGGTGTCCAGTCTTTAGGAAATCCTGTGTATAATATTATACCTGATGCTCCTGAGTATGTGGATATTGATCTGCAACTTTTCTTTCTTTTTTCCTTTTCTTTTCTTTATTTTTTAAACGAATTTTGCATTCTTTTTCAACTTGATGCCATAGAAAGAATGCTGGATTTGAACAGATAATATGGATTCATATCCCTATTCTGCCACCTGTAAACTCATAAAAGCAGTCTTAGAACTGAAGGTGACCTTGGAGATCATTGAATTCAACCCATTTTAAATATAAAGAAACTGAAGAACAGAGAAATTACATGAGTTTGTCCAAAGTTATATAGCCAATAAACACTCAAAGTGGGTTTTGAATTCAGGTTTCCTGACTTTAAGTCTCATGTCTAGACAATGAAAGCTAGAAAGTCAGTAAATCACTATAAACAATATCTTCCTTATCTGTGAAATGAGGGGACTTGACCTCTGAAAATCCTTCAAGTTTTAAATCTATGATTTAATGATTTTTACTCTGATGAAAAATCAGAGCCACTACGCAATTCAGACTACAGGGATTTCTTCCACATTTGAGGACTCTTCCTTTAGCTTCCTTATTTTCCTTCTGCTCATATATTTAAAATCTCTAACAAAGTTGTGTGGTTGTGTGCCACTTCCCCATTCAGATCTCAAGAATCATTTTGTTTTTTGGATTTAGGCCTTAGCCAGGGTCTAAATATCGATTCACAAATTGTAAAATATTACATAAAAACGAGTTTATTTATTTCCCTCATAGTCTCTCATCTGAAGCATATAATAATCCAAATAATGAAATAAAGATTTCTATACATTATGAAGTTATATTTTTATTGCTGAATATTTGGTAACTCTGGGATTTGGGAACCAATAATAGTATTTTCCAGTTTTATTTTAATGTAGTTGAGCTTTTCTAGATAGAATAAATCACTTTACTTCTTCATTTCTTCCAAAGTCAGGATATCAAGTAGATCAATTTTTTTGAGATAAAATCAATTGCCAAGTTAAGGTATAATCCTGAGTCTTTGAAAAGGCATGAATCAGGGCACAAGAACAATTCTTTGTTCTTTCCCCAGATTTATAAACTTTTGTTCAAGGTTTTTTTTTTTTTTTTTTTTTTTTTGCCTTCTGTCTAAGTGACTTTTTCTGATATTTCTGATGTTTCTTGACTTTCTTTAAATAAAGAAAGTATTAGAATCATCATAAGGGGCATCTGGCTGCATCTTTTCCTTATCAATGTCAGTTACTGTAATCATCTGAATTGAAAAAGTGAAGGAAAGTTGATTGTATTTTCCTCTTTTTTTCTTCCTTTTTGTCTCCTATGGTTTTTGGCTTTTTGATATGTATTTCTACCTGATATTATGATTGAAATATCTTTTTTCTTTTCACAGTAGGAACTAATCCATGTTTTGAATGAATTTAAAAATTTCCCAAATATTTATTACTTGCCAAATCCTTTGCTAAATGCTACAGATACAGATGGAAAAGATAAGACAGTCTTAGTTCCCAAGGAGCTCGCACTTTAAATTGGGAGAGACAATATGTCTAAGAGAGTTCAGCTGTAGCGTATTTGGAAAATCCTAGCATCTCTAAATGTTCAAAGATTAGATAGATGTTACCATTTTGTATTAGTGTGAGCAGATCAGATGAGCAGTGTCCTAGAAGTCTAGAGGTCTGGAGTGCTGTGACAAATTGAAAGGTCCATGATAGTTCTGGATGCAGTGGCAAGGTAGATGGTAAATCTAATTGGTACTCCATCTCACTATAGAATTGCAGTTGGAGACTTCCAGATCATCCAAGCAGTGTGAACAGTCATTCTACTCTTCCATCTTACTGTTTCCAAAAGGATCTTGGTGTCTGGGGGTCCTTGAACAGAGAAAAGGAAGACAAGGGTGAAGGTTCATCCTGCTGGTAGGTTTTTTGAACCACAGTGCAACAACAGATGAGATTTTTATTTCATTTTCTCCATGTAGTTAGTTTTCTTCATTGGAATGCCATTATAATGATGCTAATATCAGCAATTTCTTCTTCAGGGACCCAAGTAGCTTTGCTCTGTTTCATAGTCAGATTGTTCTTTGAACCAAAAACCATCAGATATGTGAATGGCCTGGGTCACAAGGGAGATCAGGTGAAGGAGTACAGATGGAGTAGAGTAAACCACTATCCACTACTAGAAGACCAATTCAAAATGAATATTTTGAAGTGGAATTAGTGGCATTATCTTCACATAAAAAGAACTCTCATAAAAGTCTTAGGATTCCTGAAATGAGTCTTGAAGAGGCTATTAAAGCCATCCCTCAGGTGGCATCTACATATGGGTATTCTCAGGGCATTGCTTGAACCACCTTTTCTCTGATTAGTGAGAGACAGCATCAATCTGATTGAATATTTTGGTAATTGTAATAGAGAGGAAGATTACTCTGATAGACTAATTCTGAATGCATTGAATTTATCAGATGTTGAAACAGTAAAAGAGAAATGCCAGATTGGAATGAAGTCCCCTATTCCCAGTGGTTATTCTTTGCAAGAGAAGTGGAATCCAGCATTTTGTAAACTAAATCAGCTAAGCAATGTGACTGAAATCAATAATTGTTTGAAAGGAAAACTCATTTACCTCATGGGAGATTCTACCCTACGCCAGTGGATAAAGTACTTATCCAAATTTGTGAAAAGTAAGATTTCTGAATTTATTTTTTTAATAACAGTATTTCTATGGGGATTTTTTTTGTTTGATTTTCTTGATTTTTATAGGGTTGCTGGGAAATCTTCAAAATAATTCTCACATTTTTCACAAGAAAATATTAGTTTTCTTTCCTTTCATGTGTAACAAAGGAAAATTTAATTGGGGAAGGCTGACAATGTATCATGGTAAATAACAATTATTCTCTAATTACTAATTAAGAATGAGATAATTTGCCCTGCACTGAAAAGCAGTAAGATTATTTTCTTCACTTAAAAGATGTAATGATTTTTTTTTCCCAATCAGCACTGAAGTATTTTGATCATCATGGAAGTGGACCATTTGAGAAGCATGTACTTCTGGATGCACAAAGACACATTTATATTCAATGGAAAAAACATGGACTTCCATTTGTGACTAGTCAAATATACACATTAAAAGATCATGAATATATTACCCGTGAAATTGACAGAGTAGCAGGAGACAGAAGCACAGTCATTGTCATTACTTTAGGACAACACTTCAGGCTCTTCCCCATTGACATCTTTGTCCGAAGAGTTATCAATATCCAAAGGGCAATTAGACGGTTATTTCTAAGAAGTCCAGATACAAGAGTTATCCTGAAATCAGAAAACTTACGGGAGATGCACATGGACCCTACCCAAGCTGTCAACTTTCATGGCTATATTCAGTACCTCATTATGAGGGACATTTTCCAGGATCTCAATGTGGGTTTCATTGATGCCTGGGACATGAGCATTGCATATGATTCTAAAATCCTCCATCCCCCTGATAATGTTATTGGAAATCAGATTAATATGTTCTTAAACTACATCTGCTAAGGAATAGGAAAAACCACCAGGAAGGACTCTATAAAGGTTTATCTACTAAGTATTATAGAAGGCCAAAATATGCCTAATGAGGGATTCCAGTAGATATGTGCCTAGAAGAAAATGTGAATACAAGTTGGTAAGGTGATGTATCTTACATCAAGTGGGGGACAAGAGGAAAGCACAAGGCTCTACGTGCCCTTTTGTAATAAGTGGGTCATGAATGTATAATGTTATTACTTCTCTGATTGACTAGATCACATGGGATAATAAAGCTTCATTGATAATCTTGATTTCTATAATATTCAGTGACCCTAACTCTCCAGGATGTATGTGTTCACAATAGGATAGGGAGAAGTTCCCAGAATATAGGTTTGAGGAATATCTTGGCACAGTCAGCAAGAACATAAGATCAATCCTAACAAGTGATTTGATTGAAGACTGAAAGATTTGATCACACCACAAAGGGAACATTTGTGTTCAGTGTTAATTTTGTTGAAATTCAGCATTGGTCACATGGGGGTCTTTTAAATATACAGTGTTTATTGTAATTTTAGGAAAGGAAAAGTTGTCTACATTAATAAGAAAGGATACCATTACATATCCTCAAGGATGAATGAAGCAGTTAGTCAAATAAGGAAATAAGTTTAGACACCTAGTAAGTGTTTCTGAAGCCAGGCTTGAATTCAGGTCTTCCTAACTCCGGATCCAGCACTCTATCTACTCTGCCATCAGTTGCTTCATAAAGCACCATTGCATTACCTTTAAAAATCCAATGATAGGAGGCAGCTAGGTAGTGCACTGTATACAGTACAAGCCCTGAAGTCAGGAGAACCTGAGTTCAAATCCAGCTTCAGACACTTAATACTTCTTAGCTGTGTGATCCCCAATTGCCTTAGCAAAAAACAACAACAACAAAAAAAACCTTAACTTCCATTTGACTTGATTTCCTCAATCTAAAATGGGAATAAGAATAACATCTATTTCTAAGACTATTGTGAGCAATAAATATGATAGTTATAAAGCAGTTGGAAAAAAATTTCTTCTGGAAGGTGGAGCCAAGATGACAAAGTAAAGGCAGGAACTTACCCAATCTTTAAATAATGATTCTAAACAAATTTTAAAGTATTAGAACACCCAAAAATAGAACTTTGTGATTCTCAGTAGTACAATCATCCACACCTAGTCTAAAGGACTTATGATGAAAAATCCTATCAATACCTAGAGAAGGAACTAATTGTGTCTGAATATAATTGAATTATTCTCTCTTTCTCTATCTCTTTCTTTTTAACAATTTTTTCTTGAGAGCTTTTTTATTTACATGGGGTTAGGAATCTTTGTTTTCTTTCACAAATTGACTTTTATGGAAATGGTTTGCATGGCTTCATGGATTCTTAATTGTGGGTAGAGATAAAGGAAACTAGAACTCAAAAATCTTAAAAATAAATGTAAAAAATTGTTTTCAATATAACCATTGTAGTGTTTTTAATATAAATATTAAATAAGTTAATTTTTTTTTAAAAATAAAGCATTTGACAAATAGAAGACAATTTTGGAAATAATCTATGATTATGATAATCATTATTCTTTTATTTTCACTATGTAAATGTAGACAACCTCTTGAATTTTTCATGACATTTGAATTAGCTATTTCCTGAAGCTTTAGCCTACTCATATATCTGGACAAATGCCAAAAAAAAAAAAAAATGCCTACTGGAATGTAAATAATCTAATCTGATGGTATTAATATTTCTTTCCCAGTGGGTTTCACCATTTATGGACATTGCAAATGCAAGAATGGAACAACTATACAAAGTCAGAGGTGGAGTTAGAGTGGGGTTTATACCCTACCACTCCTAACCTCCCAAATAATTAAGAATCACTGAAAAAGGTTTTTCTCCTTTATACCAAAATGAGAAATTTCATTATTCTCAGTCTTCATATAGTTGGGATCATCACATGGCATGTGCAGAGATTTCACATACTATAAGATCTTGGGTGTTCAAGTACTGGACTAATTTAGCACATTTACAACCTAGTTAATGAATAAACCAGGATGAGCCACTGACAAAGTGACCTGTGAAAATCAACTTAACATATCTTTTTTTTTTTTTTCTTGCTCTGTAGAAGACAAACATGCCATTCACTGGACCAGATGAGCAGGAGATGTACAAGTGATTATTTCAACATATACATTTTAAAAAATTTACACAATGCAACACTAAATTATATTAAAAATCCTAAAAAGCATAGATATGTTGAAGGAGTGTTAAAGGAGTACTATCTATGACTAAGATGACTGTAAGGACTTCTTCATAAAGCTTAGATTTCCCTCCCCCAAAAAAGAGTCAACAAAATTGTCATCATGATTAGTTTTATGATTAAATTAGTTTAAGAGATTAAGGCTTGAACTGCTGACACAGCTTCCTATTTTCTTAAGACATTAAAAAAATCAAAATTTAAATGTGAACAGTGGATACTCCTTAGATTTGAAAGATTTTCCACTGCTCTGTAAGCCAGTGCACCATTATGAGAAGAGGTGAGGTTAACTGTTCACAACTGATTCTCTGTTGCTGAATATTCTTTTCTGGCCTATTGATTTTTTTTTTTTACTAAGAATCATATAGTTTAAAAGGTTCTCAATTTATTTCAACCCTGAACCTCAACCACTGACATGACATGAGTCAGTTTAGAACTGACCTAAAATATCATGAAAAGCTTATCTTTATTATGACTATAAAAATATTTATAATACCAACTGCTGGCATGGTTTGGCACTAGAAGCTTTCATTAATGGCAGAGATAATGGTCACAGGGAAAAAATCTGTTCTTTTTTCTTTTTAATTTTTTTATTAAAGTTTTTTATTTATAAAACATATGCATGGGTAATTTTTCAACACTGACCCTTGTAAAACCTTTTGTTCCAAACTTTCCCCTTCTCCTTCCTACCCCTTCCCCTAGATGGCAGGTAGTCCAAAACATGTTAAATATGTTAAAATATATGTTAAATCTAATACATATGTGTGTGTGTGTGTGTGTGTGTGTGGTCATACAATTATCTTACTGCACAAGAAAAATCAGATCAAGAAGGAAGAAAAAACTGAGAAAGAAAACAAAATGCAAGAGACAACAGAGACTGAGTAAGAAAGCTATGCTGTGGTCCACACTCAGTTCCCATGGTCCTCTGTGTGCAGATGATTCTCTTCATCTCTTCTTCTCTTCATCTCTTCATCAATCTGAGAGGTGAACTATCATATGTTCTTCTAATTTGTTAATAATATCATTCTTTATGTCTAAATCATGAACCCATTTCAACCTTATCTTGGTATATGGTGTTAGGTGTGGGTCAATGTATAGTTTCTGCCATACTATTTTCTGATTTTCCTAGAAGTCAAAAATAAATTTTAAAAGAAAGGTATCATGTACCTTTCATCATGATATTTGGGGGAGAAATTTTTTAGCTAAACAAAGAATAAAGGAGATAATAAAAAATAAAATGGAAAATTCTGATTACATAAAGTTGGAAATTAATGATCAGAGATTGAGAAAGGGAATTGGAGAGAAAGATATTTGCATGAGTATGCTGGTAAAAGTTTAACAATCAGGTTTTCTGGAAGAAAAAAACATGCATGCACACAAACTTATAAATTTAATCTACATTATCAGTATTTTCTTAAATGCTGACACAGGATAAGCAAACAATGGTTGTTTCTTTTAGAGAGGGAGGAGCAATGAGGTTCCAGTTGTTACCTCATCCAACTGGATAAATCTCAACAATACACACACACACACACACACACACACACACACGTACATATATACAAATGTATGCAGATATTATATATATATATGTATATAATATATATCATGTATTTTGCAAGTGTATAAATACATATGATAGAAATTTTATCCAAATTCCCCTCTATTTAGAGTAATTAGGGAAAAGTTCTCACCGAGGTCCTTCCAACAGAGATCCCAGTCCTTCTTTTGCTTGCCTACAGAATCATAATGTCATTAATCCCATATAGCATTCTCTAAGCATATCATATCATCTACAAAAAGCAACTGTGTTTCCTTTTTGCCCATCTGTATTCCCTGAATATCTTTTTCCTTATCTACATGTTATAGCTAGCTTGTCCAGCATTATGATAAATAATAGTCATGAAGAGAAACAACTTTATATTGTCCTAGATCTTTTTAGAAAGATCTCTTACTTTTCTCCATGTCTTATAATGTTGATTTTAGATCTAGATAAACATTATTTATTAGGTTATAGAAATGTTCCTTTATTCCTATAATTCTTCTTTTTAATTTATTTAAAAATTTTCCCCAGTTACATTCAAAACAATTTACTTTACATTTGTTTTTAACATTTTTTGTATTCTAGGTTCTCTCCCTTATCCCCATCCATAATTAAGAAATCACATGTGAAGTTATGCAAAACATTTCCATAAAAGTCAAGTTGTGAAAGAAAACATAGATCTCTCACCTAATGAAAATTAAAACCCTCAAGAAAAATTAAGGAAAAAGAAGAGAGACATAGAGATAAAAAGAGAGAATGTTTCAATCTGTATTCACACATAATCAGTCCTTCTCTGGGTATGGATAGTATTTATTCCTGTGATTCCAATATATTTAATAGAAACAAATGTTTAATTATGAATTATTATTTATAATATAATATAATAATATACATGTTATTTATATAATTAGCATGGTTTATAGTATTTAATGTCGTCCTTATGGTAAATCAATCCTATATTTCTAATACAAATCCAACCTGATAACATATGCAATCTTTCTAATATTTTGTTTTAGCCCACTTGTTAATATTTTATTTAAAAATTTTGCAACAATGTTTATTAGGAATATTGGTCTGCAATTTTCTTTGCATGCTTTGTGTCCTCCTGGATTAGATAGCTAGACTTTATTTGTATCAGAGAAAGTGATAGGGGGGTAACTTTTCTTAACACTGCAAACAGTTTGTGTAGTATTAGAATTTATTGGGGTTTGGATTGGATAAATTCATTTATAAATCCATTTGGTCCTAGATTTTTTTCCTTTGAAAGTTCCTTTATGATGCATTCAATTCTGTGTTTATTATTTTGTTAAATGGGTATTTTATATTTTGGTTAAAATTCATCTATTTCCTCCAAGTTATCAATTTTGTTAGCAAATAATTGGACAAAATGGTTTCTGATATTTCCTTTATTTCCTCTTCAATTGTTGGGAATTCTTTTTTAAATATGATCAATTTTATTTTCCTATATCTCTTAAAACATTGTTTTTCTATTTTTACTAAGTTAACGCCAGAGTTTTAACATGTCTAATTTTTCCAAAGTTTAATTCTGGTCTTTAACTTCTTTCTTATTTAACTTTTTTTTTTTTAATGTGTAAGCAGGAATGTGGTATATTAAGAAACCCCACTGTAAGAAGTAGCTAGATAGTATAGTGGATAGAGCACCAGTCCTGGAGTCAGGCAGAGCTAAATTCAAATCTGGACTCACATATTTACCTGTGTGACCTTGGACAAGTCTCTTAACCTCAAATGCCTTACCAAAAAACAAACAAGCAAAGAATACCCACTATTATATTTTTATGATACATTTCCCCCACCAATACCTTTGGTTTTTCCATTAAGTGTTTAGATGTTATAGTATAAGATACATATATAGTGATATTGATTCATCTGTGATATCTTTAAGCATAATATAATTTCTAATCTCTTCATTGTTAATCTTATTTTACAGATAAAGAAACTAAGAGAAAGGGTAAATTATTTGCCCAGGGTTACATAATTAAGCAAATGTCTGAAGCAGACTTTGAAAGTAGGGTTTTTTAATACCAGGTCTATCACTCTATTCACTATGTCATCTAGATGCCTCTGGCAAATGAACATGAAAGAAAGAACCAATCATATACTTACATGTAAAATAACATATCTTCATGCCAATTTATGAGTCATTTCCCAAATATCATCTCTTTGGTCATGTTCCTAGTTCATTTTGTAGCAACAGATGTTGGACACAACGAAGCTGCCTGAAACTACCCAAAGAACTAGAATGAACACCAGGAAGACACCAGGCTTCCTGACTGCTGGTTGAATTCTTTAGCTCAGGAAGTTAAGAGTAATGAATCCACATCCTTCTTCTCCTATGCTATAATCAAGGGAGTATAGAAAGCATTCAGTCAAAAGTCGCATTGAGAATATAATTTCTGGTGCTTTTAAATGAATCTTACTTTTCTAGTCTTCTTTTTGTAAATTCTCTCCCTGACTCCTTGCCAGATTATTTCTCAAGCTATATAAAATTCAACATAGTAGGAATGCAATAAATACTAATAGCTAAAATTTAATTTCTTCTACTTCAAAGTTTTGTGCTTGTATTATCTTATGGCCACATGTTAATATTAGTCTCTGGTCTAGAGTTGTGCTTTGTTAATCTAGACTTCTGCATTCTAATTTGTGCCTTCTTTCTCTCTCAATTCCCAATTAAACTCTCCCCAAAATGAAGATAAATGTGGGAAGCTTCCTCAATTGGTGAAGAAAGGTTTTCCTTCCATCTTTTCATCAGAGCTCTGGTTCTTTTTTTCTATCAACAGAAGCCTGTTAAAACTTCTGGGTAAAAAAAAAAAATCATGTTTTGTTTTCTTTTCATTTCAAATGTGGCCTGAGCCTCCTTAGCTCCAAACACAAAATCCCAGCCTGGGTCCTTCCAGCCAAGATTCACAATCCCCTCTGCTCTGTTCCTGGGTCTGTTCTCAGATGGAGGTGAAGTGAGGAAGGAGAGAGAATTTTGAGGGTAGCAGGTAGCTCTGATGTTCTGGGAAGACTGAGCCACTAATCACTTCAAGCAACTACTTAGAAGTGGATTGTGAATGACAAACAACAATTAACTTCTGCATTCTCCTATTTTATTTTCTTGTGAACTATGTTTAGCTTTCTCCCAGGTCAGTTTGCCTACCCATAAAAGAAAAACACAGGTTATTCATTCATGTATACAAGCACCCACTTCTCTACACTCACAAGAATTCCTGATATACAGCTCTACAATCTTGAGGGACTTTGCTGTATAGTGTAAAGAATCCATGATTTAAAACCAGAGGACCTGGGCTAGAATTCTAATTTTGTTATTTATTATTTGTGTGACCTTGGGAAAAATCATTCCATTTCTCTGATCTTCAGTTTCTTCATGAGTTACACAAATATTTTAATTCCCAAGATCTCTTACAACTCTAACTCTATAATCCCATTATCTCTAAAGTCCTTTATAATTCGAAATCTGCCTGCACTTACCTTTGAATCTTCCTTTTCTACCTGAGAGCCTTTAATAATGGAAAATCTTTACTATAGGTTGTGTGGCTTCCCTCTAGTTAAAATGATGAATGTGTATACCTACTGATGTAACCAAAGCTATAGCCACAGTCATACTGCCCAAGCTAAGCTAGTGAAAATTTCTTTTTGCTGAAATAAATCTTTGAACTTTTCAATGATATTTTTGTTGGACCCTAAGGAGTCAGAGGGACTTGACCACATAAATATCCCTTTCTCTGATACAGTGAGGAGGTCAGAAAGATTCTCTAAAGTTTGTTATCACCCTCTCCTTCCCACACTTTTTTTTTCTAAGCTAGAACAATGTTCATAAGGCTCCTTTTACATATTCACCTTCTAATTGGCTATAATTTAGTTTTCAACAATTATCCAACTATGTCCACTCTGGAGAGAGAACATTGGATCAAGTAAGATCCTTTTCAGGATGGGGAGAAAATGGGTATTTGCGTAAGAAGCATGAAAGTAGACAGTGTATAGGGAAAGACTGAAGGTTACAGAGAAAGAGAGTGGGTAATGTAGTGGAAGTGGATAAAATTAATCTAAAGATTAATTAAAACATATCTAGATATTTGCCTTGGCAAAGAGAAGGGCTATCTCTTCATGTGAGAAAAAGATTAAGGAAAATATTGAGAAAGTAGTTATTTGAATGGCAGGAGTTGGACAGAGGCAAGAGAAAGCCCATAATAAATGACCTTGATTTCTTGGATGAAATATGAAGATTCTAAGCTAACATGATTGTGAGAGAAAGTTAAAGGGTGGGAAAGGATGGGATATAGAAGGATGAATTGATTTATGGCAGTGGAACAAGATGTGTAAATTAATGGGCAAGGGATAAAGAGGTGGGAAAAGGTTGGCATAAGATATGGTAGGGTATAGAAGTATGTTTAGATGAACAGAGTGCAATAAGGTGTGGAGACAGATTGATGGGAATGGGATAAAGAGGGAAGAAAAGGGTGAGGGAAGAAAGGCAGAGATTCATGAGTGGATGGAGGTTAAGTAATAACCACACAAATTAATTAAAAAAAAACCAATTTTAAGTAGAATTGACCAAATGGAAAAGGAAGTAAAAGCTAATTAAAGAAAATAATTCTTTAAAAATTGGAATTGAACAAGTAGAAGTTAATTATACTATCAGACATCAAGAATATGTCAAACAGAATCAAAAGAATGAAAAATAGAAGAAAAAGTAAAATCCCTTATTGGAAAATTAACTGACATAGAAAATAGACCCATGAGAGATAACGTAAGAATTATTGGGCTACTTTAAAACCATGCTTTGAAAAAGAGACTGGACAGCATCTTTCAAGAAATTACTAAGGAAAACTTTCCTGATAACCTAGACCCAGAGGACAAAATAAAAATTGAAAGAATCCACTGAACGACATCCCAAAATGAAAACTCCAAGGAATATGATAACAAAATTCCAGAATTATCAGGAAAGAGAAAATACTCCAAGCTGCCAGAGAGAAACAATGTTTGGATGGTTTGGAATATGATATTCCAGAAGGCAAAGAATCTTAAATTACAACCAAGAATCTACTACCCTGAAAAACTGAGCATCATTTTGGAGGGGAAAGATGGGCATTCAATGAAATAGGGGACTTTCAAAATTTCCTAATTAAAAGACCAGAATTAAACAGAAAATGTGATCTTCAAATATAAGACTCAAGCGAAGCATAAAAACATGAACAGGAAAGAAAAATGTGATTCAATAAGATTATATTTTTTACATCCCTTCACAGGAAGATGATACTTGTAATTTTTGAGTACTGTATCTGTATTAGGGTAATTACAAGAATATTAACTAGAAGGTGTGGATACCAGTTGACTTTGATGTGATGATATTAAAAAAAAAATAAGGGTTGAAAAGAAGAATTGTACAAGAGGAAGAAAAAAAGAGGGAGGCAGAATAGAGAAAATTACATTATAAGAACTGGTACAAAAGACCCATTACAGTAGAGGGAAGTGGTGGGGAGGATAAGCATTATTTAAATTCTCATAAGACTTGAATGAGAGAGAGACCATATACATTCATTTGAGTATAGAAATTTATCTTACTCTATAAAGAAGTAGGAGAGGAAAGGGAAAAGAAAAAGTGCAGGGTGGCTGATAAGAGGGAGGGCAGAATAAGAGAAGCAGTGGCCAGAAGCAAAGCACTGGTAAGGAGGGAAATGATGAAAGGACAGAGAAAAGTATAAATGGGAGAAAATAGTATGAAGGGAAATACACAGTAATCATAACATTCAATAAACTGCATATTTTAGGATTCTAGTTTCCATAAACATGGAAGCAGATAGCAGAGTAAATTAAAAACTAGAATCCTACAACATGTTATTTACAAGAAACATTTGTGAAGCAAAAACAGATCTAATTAAAAGAGGTGAGGAAGGAAATTACATCTTGCTGAAAGATACCAAAGATACTGAAGTAATATCAGTACTAAACATATATGTGTCAGGTGGTATAGCATTTGAATTCTTAGATGAAAAAGTGAGTTTTAAGAAGAAATAGGTAGCAAAACTATACTAATGGAGACATCAATTAGATAAATCTAATCACAAAATCAATAAAAAAGTTAAGTAGGTGAATAGAATCTTAGAAAATTTAGCTATAACAGATCTTTGAAGAAAATTGAAGGGAATAGAAAAGAATATACCTTCTTTTCAGAATATGTAGTATCTACACAAAAAAACTGATCATGTATTAGGGCATAAAAACCTGACAATTAAATACAGGAGGGCAGAAATAGTAAGTACATACTCTTCAGATCACGATGTAATAAAATTACATACAATAAAAGACCAGGGAAAGATAGCCTAACCTAATTGGAAATTAAATAATCTAATCCTAAGGAATGAGTGGCCAAAGAACAAATCAGAGAAACAATCAATTTCATCCAAGAGAATGAAAATAATGAGACAACATACTAAAACTTATGGGATGCAATCATGTTATGAGCCAGAACTTGAAACAAGGTATTAAGTCACTAGAATTGATGCTTAAGTTTACACCTTTGAGTGTTCACACATTAGAATTCACAAGTTCGGGAGATTCACCAAGTCAGAAGCCCACAATCCCACTCTCTCAGAGAAGGAGTCAACCTTTGGGTTCACACCTTTAAGAGATCATATATAAAGAGCTCCTGGAGTCAGAAGTAAGTGAGTTGAGGGGATTGAGAAGCCAGAAGTCAGAGTTGAGCTAGAGGCAGAAACTGGCAGAAGCAAAAGACTAACAATGAGAGCTCTCAAAACCAAAGAAAGCTAACTGGGCTATTGTGAAACAGACAATAAAAGATTGGATTTTAACTCCTGGCTTATTTGAGGTGATTATTACTTGGAACTGAAACTAAGGCTGCCTCCAGAAACTCCCCTGAGAAACCTGCTCCCAGGGAACGATCATATTTGAGAAAAGAAGAGAACACCACACAATCAAAGCAATTCTTAGAGGAAACTATATATCTCTAATTGCTTCCCTAAATAAAATAGAGAAAGAGGTGGTCAGTGAAGTGGAGATACAACTAAAAAAGCTTTAAAAAGAGAGAGAGAACAAATTTTAAAGACCAAATTAGAAATTCTGAAAATCAAAAGAAAGATTAGTAAAATTGAAAGAACACTATTGAAGCAATTAATTAATTAATTAATTAAAGTAATAAATAAAAATGGTTTTTTGAAAAAAACAGAAAAATAGATAAATTTGTAGTTAATTGATTTTTTAAAAAGAAAGAAAGCCAAATTGGCTTTTGATGGTTTTTGTCTTTCATTCTCAAAAACGACCGAAATGATATCATTATGGTAAAGTCAAGTTAGTGTGTCTGACTGTGGCCGAATAGAACATTATAAGTTTAGAATGAGCTACCACATGTTGGACACAAATAGTCCCTATGAACATTTAGAATTGATCTCATATTTTGTCCTTCTGGTGTTTCTTCTGAGCTAATTCAATTCTGCTTTGCTTATAGAGCACAGCACCTTCTCCAATGAGGGCACACCATGCTAGACAGTCCTGTGTCAGTGTCTTCCATGTCATACAATCAATTCTAAAGTTTTTAAGAAAGACCTTGAAAGTGTCCTTGTATTGCTTTTCCTGATGACCTTGTGAACATTTGCCCTGTGTGAGTTCTCCATAAAATAATTGTTTTTTGGTTTTTTTTGTTTTGTTTTGTTTTGTTTTGGCACTGGGCATTTGAACAATTTGGCCAGCCCAACAGAGTTGTGCTCTCTATGGTAGAATTTGAATGCTTGGCAATTTAATTCCAGAAAATACCTCAGTGTCTGGTATATTATCCTGACAAGTGATCTTTATAATCTTTCTAAAATGATTCAAATGGAAGCAATCTAGTTTCCTGCCAGAGTGCTGGTATACTGTCTAGGTTTCAAAGGCATAAAACAATGAGGTCAGCAAAATGGCTTTATAGACCTTCAGACAGTCTAATACCTCTTCTCTCCCACACTTTCCTACAGAGCTTTCCAAACTAGCAATGTTTGTATCAATCTCATTATCAATGTGTACATTCTTGGAAAATAACACTACCAAGACAAGCGAACTTATCCACAGCATTCAAATCTTCTCCCTTTGCTGTAACCAATGGTTCCACATAGGGACAATGTGGTGCTGGCTGAGGAAATACCTGTGTTAATTATTAGGACAAAATTGGTACAAGCAACAGAAAATCAATCCATAAGTTCTTGCATCTTAGCTTCAGAGGCCATTTTGCATGTACAATCATCTGCAAACAAAAAAATCATGCACCAACACTTTCTCTACTTCAGTTTTGTCTTGAAGAATTTATCATCAGCACTATAGCTAAATCTGATGCCATGTTTATCCTCATTGAAGACATGTGACAACATGACTATTGTCAATATGAAAAATATCAGTATCAAAAATAAAAAGGATGAGTTCACCATTGATGAAGAGGAAATTAAAGCATTAGGAGCTATTTGATCCCATTGTATGTCAATAAACCTGATAGTCTAAGTGAAACCTATGAATATTTACAAAAATATAAAGCACCCAAATTAACAAAAGAGGAAATAAAATACTTAAGCAATCCCATTTTAGAAAAAGAAATTGAACAAGCCATCAATGAAAAATATCTCCTGGGCCAGATGAACTTACAACTGAGTTCTACCAAGCATTTAAAGAACAATAAATTCTAATATTTTAAAAACTGTTTGGAAAAATAGGTGGAGTCCTAACAACTTTCCTTTGTGACAAAAAATATATGGCCTCAATCAAACTGAGACTTGTTAAATACCTTAGCTTATAAAGACCAAGGTCTCCCATTTCATCCAGGGCCATCTTCAATTGTTCTGGTCTATAATTGGACATTGGACCCAAATGATTCTAGAGGGGAAAGTGAGATGGTTGACCTTGCACAGCACTCCCTCATTTAAATCCATCACTTGCTTGTCACCTCCCTAATGTGATGCCTTTTTGAGAGAGAAGCACAAACAACATCCTTTGATACTGATATCTAAACCAGAAACAGCCAAAACAGAGAAAGAAAATTATATACCAAATTTCCTAATAAATATTGATGCAAAAATTTTAAGTAAAAAATTATCAAAAAGATTAAAGCAATCTGTCACTATAGTAATACATGTCCAAGTGGGATTTATGCCAGGAATATAAGGCTGGTTTAATATCAGGAAAACTATTGGCCTAATTGATCATATCAATACAATCATATGATTATCTCAATAGATGCAGAAAAAACTTTTGTCAAAATACAGCACCTATTCCTCACTAGAATGAGGGGCAGCTAGGTAGTGCAGTGGATAGAGCACCAGCCCTAAAGTCAAGAGGATCTAAGTTTAAATCTGGCCTCAGACACTTAACACTCCCTAGCTGTGTGACCCTGGCCAAGTCACTTAATCCCGATTGCTTTAGTAAAAATAAAAACAAACAAACAAACAAACAAAAAACCACTGGAGAATGTAGGTATATGTGGAGTTTTCCTGAAAATAACATGCAATACCTATCTAAAACCATTAACAAGCATTATATGTAATGGGGATAATCTAAAAGCCTTTTCTAAAATCTTAGATATGAAGTAAGGATGCCCATTATTACAATTATCATTCAATATTACACTAGAAATGTTTGTTTTAGCATTGAGAGAAGGAAAAAAATTTGAAATGAATTAGAATAGGCAATGAAAAGAACAGAACTACCTTTTTTTTTTTCAGATAAGATGGTGTACTTAGAGAATCAGCTAAACACTACTTGAAATTAACAACTTTAGCAAAGTTGCATAAAGGGCAATATCATAAGAAAATTAGAAAATCTAGGAAGAGTTTACCCATCAAATCTATGGAAAAGGGAAGAATTTATGACCAAACAAGAGATAAATAGCATTATGAGATGCAAAAAAAGATAATTTTGATTACATTAAATTAAAAAGATTTTACATAAACAAAACCAGTGCAAACAAAAGTAGAAAGTAGAAATCTGGGAAACTATTTTCATAGCCATTGTTTCTCATAAAGGCCTCATTTCTCAAATATATAGAGAACTGAGGCAAACTTATACGAATACAAGTCATTCCTCAATTGATAAATGATCAAAGGATCTGGCAGTTTTCAAATGAAGAAATTAAAACTATTTTTAATCATACAAAAATGCACTAAATCATTATTTATTAGAAGAATGCAAATTAAAACAATTCTGAGGTGCCAACTCATATCTATCAGATTGGCTAATATGACAGAAAAGAAAGAATGATAAATGCTGAAGAAGATGGGGGGAAATTGGAATCCCAATGCATGTTGGTAGAGTTCTGAACTGATACAACCATTCTGCAGAGCAATTTGGAACTATGCCCAAAGGGTTTTTAAACTGCATACTTTGTGATCCAGCAATACTACTACTACTGCTGCTGCTGCTGCTGCTACTGCTACTATATACCAAAGAGATCATAAAAATGGAAAAGGATCCAAATGTACAAAAATATTTATATCATCTTTTTTGTGTGTGGTGCCAAAATATTAGAAATTGAGAGAATATCCATCAGTTTCAGAGTGGCTGAACATGTTGTGGTATATGACTGTAATGGAATACTTTTGTAACACATGGAATAAAAGATCCTAAACTTGCATGAGGGACTTCTGTCCCTCAAGTGCTCTATTGTACATGAAACCACCACTCAATGAAGTGGTGGCCAGAGATCTCTGAAGATCTCCTATTGAGGTAAGATTGGGAGAAGCACTGTAATAGACAGTGGCCAGACATTCTTCTGAGGGCCTAGGAATTAAGAGAGACTTGTAATCGTGGCTCCTCAGTGAGTGGGGAGGAATCATAAGTGGTGCCCAATGTGGGGTCCACATTCTTTCCTAGGGGCTATCAAACACACCAAATCCTCGTTTCCTGGTTCCCTTCATTTGTTGCCTTCTGTAACATACATCCAAATTCTGTTTGTAAATCTACCTACTTCCTGATTCTTTCCCCACTGACTCTTACTGTGACATCACATCTACTTTTAGCTTGCTTTATCAGTCTTGGGGTCTCGTCTCCCTTCCCATGATTGGATCAGCCAAACTCATGAGGTCCCTTGCTAATTCTGTCCCTGTTTGGGCGCCATTTGTAACTTCCCACCGGGGTTACTGATTGCCAGGGCCATTCACACCAATTTTCCTTGTATATACATGAAGACAAGCCAATGTTAAAGTGACAAACAGCCTTTCCTTCTTGGTAATCTCAGCAGGGGTTAGTGAGAAGCAAGAGCAAGGGTATATATGTCTCTGTGCTTCTCTTTCTCTATCTCTGAATCTCTCTACATCTCTGCCTCTCTCTTCTTCTCTCCACATCCTTGCCTATGAACTTAAAGCTGATTATTTATATTTACTCTCCTCTGGGATTACTCCATGCCTAGCCCACTCAGCACTGCTTAGGGGGATCCACAAGAGAAAGACACCTGGAGTTAGTGTTGCGTCCTAAGAAAAGATCTAGCAAGAGGACACACCCCTCGCCATCTCAAGGAACCTTTAACACCTATGAGATACAACCTCCTGCCTCAGAGGCTAAGCCCTTTTTTATCTCCTGGGTCCACCCTACCAGCTGACATGGCATACATGGCAATTCTGAGAAGGAAAGTCCCTAACACATAAGAAATGAAGAGCATATAAATTTAAGAAAAATCTGGAAAGACATGATACTGATGTGTAGTAAGCAGAACTAGGAAAACATTGTACACAGTAACAACATTTTATGAATATCAGCTATGATAGACTTAGCTCTTCTCGGCAATACAGTAATCCAAGACAACCTCCAAAGACTTGCAATAGAAATATTATCCACATCAAAGCATATTATTTCACTTTAGGTTTTTTGAGATTTTTTTCTTTCTCTTGGCCTTTGCCTTTTCTTCTGATCCTTCTTTCACAACATGACTATGTGAAAATGTTTAGAATGCTTATATGTCTAATTTACATAAAGAAAATCATGATTTTCACATTAATCAACATGATGATACATATAATGAATATACTAATAATTTATATTTCTCAGAGCTGCTTAAAATTATCAATAATTTTGACAATGGCTACATTCTTGTGCTGTTGCTGTACCTGTGTACAATAAGTGAAGCGAATTGAAGATTATAGAATGTGAGGGGCTCCAGAATAGACCTCCTGAACGGGAAGTGAGCGGTTCCGTGTGTGACCCCGCCTACTTGGTATTGCCACGTTGGCTAAAGCTTACGTGGTTAAGCCGAGGGCGGTGGGAGGGCACAAGAGGAGCATAGCTCCACCTTCGGGGAGGATCTAGGAGGAGTCATCAAAGAGAAGCCTTGAGAGATAAAAAGGAAGAAGCACGGACTTGGGACAGAACAGACTTTTCTTTTCCCCTCCATTTGCTTAAATAAATAGTTGCAGTAAAAATCCGGCTCCCTGTCTAGTCATTTCCCTTTTAAGGGATCTGGGGACGCCCGAAGCTGAGTCCGAGGTGGGCGGGCTTAGATTGTGGAGGAAGGAGACCTGCTTTTGCCGTTTGTACCCCAATTGGGCCCCTAGCAACTGGCGCCTGAACAGGGACGGGAGGAGGACCTGTCAGACCTGATTGCCAAGTGAGAGATATCGCGGGAACAAGGCAAAGGTAAGCGCTGCCTTCCTTACCTCTGAAACCGCTGGTCAGTTCGGAGAAGGGCTAGACAGCCTAGAAGAAATTCTAGAGGGATGGGTCAGAAGCTCATAAGAGCGAAAATTGAGCCGGAGGATACAGGAGTGTTAGCTTGTCAGTTATATAAACTTTGTAAGAGCAATGGAGTGAAAATACACTTAAAAATATGCAGGGAATGGGTAGAGAAGATTTTAAAAATCAGCCCTTGGTTAGAGTACTCTGGATTAGATCCAAATAGATGGGATGTAGTAGGGCAACAGATGGCCTCTTATAAGAAAGAAGATCCGAACTTTTTAAAAAAGGAAGATTTTGTCATGTATTCGATAGTAGGGGCCGCTTTAAATCCTTCAGAGCCCCTTGAGAAACAGGATACAGAGACCCAAGTAGGTGAGTCTCTGCTAGGCTTGGATGATGAGGACATACCCGAACCCCCACCATTGTATCTGTGGGAAAGCTTAAAGAGAATGAGGAAAACCACTGACCGTGAAAATACAGGGAGTAACTCAGACCTTAAATCTAAAGCTCAAAAGCAGGAGGGGGCCCACACCCTAAGCCAGCAAGAAAAATGGGGCATGAGGCACAAATAGGTTTTAATATTAACTCTGGGGAAAGAGGAAGTTTTCAGGTTCACATACCCCACACAGAAGGATCTTTCAACATACAAACAGCCCCTACTTACAAAGGAATTCTTACTGACACAATACAAACGGCTATATTGGCTGGAGACCCAGTGGATTTGGAAGAATGGGACTTGGACTCCTCAATTTTTCCTGTATTTACTCAAACACAACCTGATGGGTCAATTATTCCAGTCCACCGTCCTCTCCCTTATAAATTTTTAAGAGACATGAAGGAGGCCATAGAAAAATATGGCCCAGGATCAACATATGTTAAAAAATGTATTGCAGCCTCTGTGGCTGTGGCTTTTTGGCTTCCTTATGATTACCATGAAATAATGCAAACAGTGCTTTCCCCTGCAGATTATATAGCTTATAAGACTTATGTGACCAAAATAGCTAAGAAAGCTGTGAAAAAACTTAATGTGACGAATGTTGAGGATGCAGTAGATATGGTCATGGGACAAGGGCAATATGCTTCCCCCCAACAACAGCTGTTGTATAATGAACAAGTAAAAAACACAGTCCAAAAATGTTTTATACAAGGACTGCAAAAATTGGGGGTCAAAGCCAGTGAACAGATGATCACCGGCTTGAAACAAAAGAATAATGAAAAACCATTGCAGTTTATTTCCAGAGTACAAGAAACTATTCACAACTCATATGGAGACCAGACAGCCAGTAAAAGGCTGATCCTTCAAATAGTAAAAGAAGGCTTAAAAACTGAATATAAGCAGATAATAAATGGGCTTCCCTTAGATGCTACACTTGAGGACATTATAGAAAAAATTTTAGATATCCCTGAGAAGGATCCCATAACAATGTTAACAGAACAAGTTTCAAAAGTTATGAATGTAATGGAGAAAACAAATTCCCAACAAACCCAAAAGAACAGGTGCTTCCAGTGTGGTAAATTAGGTCATTTTAAATCTCAATGTAGAGTTCCTCAAAAGCCTCCACAGTGTTTCAGCTGTGGGAAATTTGGACATGTTTCCAAATATTGTAGGGCAAAGATCCAAAAGCCCTATAGTCAGGGAAACGAGAAGTGGGGCGGGATAAGGGAGAGTCCTCGCCCCGTGGTCAATCTCCCATAGAAGTGCAATTGAATACACAATTAATATCAGCTCTCTGCAGTAATAAACCTATTGTGCTTGACCCCTGGAAATCAATACAGTTGGAAATTATCCCACAGGACATATGTCGATTAGTGATAGGCTCAGATCAATTCCCTCAAGTTATTGTTCACACCCAATTATTAGCCCCAAATGAGAAAAAGATATGGCTTACTAATCCCCATCCCTGGGATACAGAAATTCCTGTAGAGAGAGAGATAGCCCAAGCCATTCCCCTACCTTGGATAGATAAAGACTGGAATCGAACCCCCTAGATTAAGTGTTATGATAAATTGGATACAACAAATTAGTCAACAACGACCGTTATTAACAGTTGAAATAGAGGGACTCCCGTTGTCAGGCATGGTAGACACAGGAGCGGATGTCTCTGTAATTAGTAGTGAGGAATGGAGTCCTAGATGGGAAAAAACAAAGAAGTTACAGGTAGTGACAGGAGTGGGCGGCCCTCAAGAGGCAGAGGTGGCTAAAAGATATTTAATTTGGAAGTGTGAATCTAAACAAGGATTATTTAAGCCCCTTTGTGTAAAAGGTCTCCCACTCAATCTTTGGGGCAGAGATCTTTTACAAGCTATGGGAATGCAGATTGGTACATCGAAGGAAAACTTTTGGGGGCTGTGGTCGGGAGGGCAGAACCCATCCCAATTAAATGGAAAAGTTTAGAACCGATATGGGTTGACCAATGGCCCCTAACCCGAGAAAAGTTAATAGCCCTCCAAGAAATAGTAAATCAATTAGTGGAACAAGGACATGCAACTCCTTCTACTAGCCCATATAATTCTCCTATATTTGTGATAAAGAAATCTTCTGGAAAATGGAGAATGTTGATAGATCTCAGAAAAGTTAATGAGGCAATGTATCCCATGGGAGCCTTACATCCTGGCTTACCTACACCTGTGGCCATCCCAAAGGGCTGGCCTTTGGCTATCATAGATATTAAAGATTGCTTTTTCTCCATTCCCCTACATCAAGAGGATTGTGAAAAATTTGCATTTTCCTTGCCTTCCATAAATTTAGAAGAGCCTGCACGAAGGTATCAGTTTAAGGTATTACCTCAAGGAATGGCAAACAGTCCCACTATTTGTCAAATGTATGTCTCTTCAATTATAAGTCCTTTTAGAGACAAGTTTTCAAAAACAAAAATTATCCATTACATGGATGACATATTAATTGCACACCCCCGGGAGGTAGAGGTAAAGAATATCCTTCATTTAATGATACAAACATTAAGAGAAAATAATTTTATAGTAGCTCCAGAGAAAATTCAAGTAGGCGGGGTCAGACACGGAACCGCTCACTTCCCATTCAGGAGGTCTATTCTGGAGCTCCTCACAATAGAAGACTGTTTCTGTCACAGAACTCTGGTTCTATGCCCTAGAGTGGGGGTGGTTATAGACCTTCAAGATTTGAAACAATCCAAGAATTGTTATACTACTGGGCTTGTCAAACTGCTTAAAGCCTGGGAATGATAATATTGTAATTCACTACTACTCCTCCCTTACTACTTATGGTTTGTGTATAAAATCTCTACCTTTCCTGCAACAGGTAAGGTCTTCTTCCCAGGAGAGATTCCAGTTTTCAAACTGTATTCTTCACTCTGTAAACTTCTACTTGATCTCTAAAAAATCTGCCTGTAGGCCTGCTTTGTGCAATCCTAGTTATTTACAATTTAGAGACCAATGCAGTGAAATTCTATTAACACCCATATCAGATTGCTCACTGTATTGAGGGAGAGGGAAGAGAGGGAGAAAAAAAAAATTTGGAACTCAAAATTTTACAAAAATGAATGTTAGAAAGTAACTTTACATGTAATTGGAAAATGCTATTAAGTAAAAAAAATATGATTCTGAATGAAATGGTGTTAGGCTGTCAAGGGAATAGTTAATTTTATATATCTGTTAAAAATACTTTATCTTTTATTTTGTCTTCTGTTTCTTCTTTTTCTCTCTCTATAGATTTTTTCATTTCTTTCTTTTTATTTTTTATCTTTCCCAAGTTGTTACCGCAACAGTATTTTTGTAGTGCAGCTAATTAAAATTGTATTCATACACCTAGAATAAGGAGTCAAAACCTAAGTTAGAGGAGTTTGAAAATATAGGGTGGGTTTTTTTTTTTTAAGTCAAGTGGAAATAAGAGGTGGTGCTAAAAATAAATGGTTAAGAAACAGTAATGAAATGATTCCTGTATGTATCACAGACTTTTTTCTCTTATAAGAAATTAAGCTCACTCTAAGCAATTATAGTCTTTGTTTTTATTTTTTAATGAACTTCCTTAATAAACTCTATCAATAGTCATTTCTAGTTCATTAATTTATCACACTTATTCCATGAATTAAAGTACAAATATTTGAACTCATTTGTATTTAATCCTCTCAGCATCTCCATGAGGTAGGTGATGTTAATGATACTCATTTTACAAGGAGAAAACTGAGGCAAACAGGATTAAGTGACTTGCCCAGGGCCACACAGCTAATGGTCAAATTTGAACTCAGGTCTTTCTGACTCCAGCCTAATGCTCTATTCTTGGTTCTGTGATTTAGACAGAGTTGAAGAGTTCAATTTGAGTTCTACTACTATTATATACTAGTTACATCATTTGCTACATCATTTAACTCAGGACTTCAGTTTCATTTTCTATAAAATGAAGATAATAATATATTCCACCTACCTCATAGAATTGTTGCCAGGATCCATTAAATTCTGCTTGGAAGCCATTTGTTGTACACATCTGGTACTTTGTGCTACGTCTCTGTAGTGTTTACTTAAGCAGCCGAAATGAATATAGAATAGTCCCTGAATTGTTCTGAAAGCCCTTCAGGGAGCTTCCATTCCACCCCAGGAAACAGAAAGTACATAGATAAATAAATACAAACTATATTCAAAATATAAACAATGTAATTTCTAGGAAGAGGGGGATCGTTAACAACTGGAGTTCTGTAACAAGGTAACAAAGTAATTTCTTTACTGTTAATATATAGTCTCTCTTTCATTTTTCCTCTGGAAAATGTTTGATCAATGTTTGTCATGTCTAGTTTCTTCTAATTCTCTTCATGTAGTAACTATTCAAGAAAGATAAACCTGAGGTTTTGGAGTGGCCTCCAAGCCTTTGGCACTTTCTCAAACCCTGTATTCCTAAACTATTTTTATCCTCTTCTGTCACTGATATATATATATATATATATATATATCAGTATCAGTTTTTCAGATACTTTAGGGAATTTATCTGCTTCCTTATCATCTGCATTCGATATTTATATATAAATTGCCATAACCTTCATTATAATCTTTTGGGGCTTTTGTTTTATGAGTACTGTAGGTCACTAGGTATTTTAGAAAAGATTTGAGTGTACCGTAAAACCTTGCCTTTGAGGCATCATTCGATTTCATTGCATTTTCTCTATATTTGCTTTCATTTACAACAAAAAATTAATATTTATATAATTACATTAAAGATTGTCTCAAATTTACCCAATTCTGAGTAATCATTATCTTCCTCCTTTTTTTCTGCTGCTGCGCTGCCATCATTATATAAGCAAAAGATGCCTATACAGGATTGATCGCCATTCTTGTATTTTATTTCACAAGTTGTCATGGTCAAAGAAGTCATTACCAATTTATTGGTGATGAGTGACTCCATGACGATGTAAAATATGCTCCTTTAATATGTGAACAGTTTGATTACTAAAGGGGCAGAAAAAGAAAATTTTAAAAGAAAACATAAAATCCACATTTGAATTAAAGAGCCTCTCAGATAAAATGTGGAAGAGAAACAGAGCTTGAAAACCAGTCAACTGGTCCTTAGATAAGCATTCTTAGAGGACCTATTTGAAGGTAGAACAATAACTGAGATAACATGATTTCAGGGCATTATCCTTGATCAACTCATTTTCATGTTTTCTATTGAGTAATGATAATACTTAATTATCCATGTTTTTTTCTGCCCATTGAGTAAATGTTATGATAATTGTTGCTTTTGTCTAATGAGCTAGTACATGGCTTTGGAAAAAAAGGAAAAAAAAAAAACTTTGAGTTCAGGTCTTCCTGACTCTAAGTGCAGCATTGTTTCCACTATACTACCAATTGAAGAAGACTGTTGCAAGAATTGGCCTTTGTGATTAAGGGGTTAAATTGGGTAGAAGCTGGGATAAAGAAACTCTTAGAAGTTCAGGTCCAATGATCTGAAATGGAAGGCTAGTCAAGGACAATAAGTTTTAAGAATATATTTATGGTGGTGGATTGAGGACAGAAAAGAAGAGGCAGTAACCCAGATGAACTCTCCCAACATTCTCCTTTAAACAACTTCAAAGGAAATTAAAAACTCACAAATAAAAACAACTAAAATATTATTGTAATAAATCTTTGTTTACAATGTAACTAAATTTTAGTGTAATAAAAAGTATTTCTTTTGTTGTGTGTTTGTTGTTATTTCAGTCATGTATGATTTTTCATGATGCTTTTTGGAGTTTTCTTGGCAAAGATACTGAAGTAGTTTGCCATTTTGACCTCCAGATCATTTAAGATTGAGGCAAACATGGTTTAGAGACATTCCCAGAGTCACACAGTTATGAAGTATCTGAAGCTGGATTTGAACTCAGGACTTCCCAACTCCAGGTCTGGAGCCATCTAGTGGTCTCAAATATTTCTTTACTATGTAACAACATTATATTTTAAAAACCATCATACAATAAAGAATTAAGTATTAATTAAAGACTAAATTATTTAAACCTAAGATTATGGTGGGTCAAAGAACCAATCATAAAACCTATATACGATCACAAGAATTAGCAATTATCAAAATGTGTAAAATAAATTCAAGGCAGTCCTGCAGAAGAAAAATTGATATCGCTAAACACTTGGGAGAGACAACAAGAATGAGAGACAAAGACACATAGACAGAAACAGAGACAGAGACAGAGACAGGGGAGATAAAGAAACAGAGAGAGACAGAGAGAGAGAATAATTTGAAAAATTGAGTATGCAAAATACCTAGTAAAATGAAAATCCCAATAAAAAATAAAAATTAGACATTTTTAAAACTAAATGGTTAGTTGTTGTCCTTTGTTCTCAGAGACCCAAAATGACACTCATAAGGTCTTAAGTAACTGTGTTTGGCAAAAAAAGAGGGAAATAGTGATGGAATTACTTGCTGAAACAAGCAGGAAGGGACACTAATGGGGATCAGTGTAGCCTTATGGTCTCATCTCCTGTGGATGTTATGGGTAGCCCCATATTGATATGTCTGTTCAGAAATCCGAATTATGTCAAACCCCTGAGGTTAAATTTCCCTGTTAATCTGTCCTTGGCTTACACTATCTTTACAGAATTGGGTTATAGCCCAGTACTGAGACTCTACCTTTTGGTAATTTTCCCCTCATCCCTCCCTTGCTATGTGGTGTCTCTCCTCTCATCCCCTACCATACCTCTCTTTTTTTCCCTCCAATTAATGCTTTTAGAGTGCTAACTAGCTAAGGGCATACTCCAATCTCGTGGGGTGTTCCCTTTCTCCTGGTTAATTGTAAGTTCCAATAGGAAACTTCTCTTTTCCATCATTAGTTGTTAAAAAACCCTTTTCTTGATAACTATATTCTCTCCCAACTCTATTTCATGTTTACCATTACTGGTATCTGTTGTATCTCTTCATTTTTTCTATAATCTCTTCTCCTAAATAAATCTATTTTGCCAAAGAGAATGGCCATTGTGAATTCTTTACATGACCAAACTCCAACATTTGGTGCCTACATCAAATTCATCATTTGGTGTTAGAGCTCAAACACATCGTTTGA
Source organism: Antechinus flavipes (assembly GCF_016432865.1). Lineage (NCBI taxonomy): Eukaryota > Metazoa > Chordata > Mammalia > Dasyuromorphia > Dasyuridae > Antechinus > Antechinus flavipes. Next base: position 511,237,046 of record NC_067400.1, on the reverse strand, counting down.
AACCAAGAATTGTTCTCCTAGATCACATCATTTAGTTCCTGAAGCTTAATCACATCAATATCACTAAGGTACAGTGTGTCCGACTGTGGCTGTCCAGACCAGTATGAGTTCAGAAGTCTACAAGAGGTCAGACATAGATCGTCCTTGTGAACATTTGGGAAGAATTTTCTAGCATTGTGCATCTTGCATTTCTTCTGAGCTATTTCAATTCTGCTTTGCTCATAGAGCACAGCACCTTTTTTGATGTGGGCACACTATGCTGGGTCATCTTGTGCCAGTGTCTCCAACATCACACAAACAATTCCCAAGTTTTTGAGAGTATCCTTGTACCACTTCTTCTAACCTCCATCTGAGTGCTTGCTTTATGTGAGTTCTCTGTAAAATAGTCTTTCTGGCAAATTTATGTTTGACATTCAAACAATGAGGTCCTCCTATCAGAGTTGCACTCTGCAACAGAGTCTTATGTTTGGCAGTTCAGCTCCAGAAAGGACTTCAATGTTTTATCTGGTCTAGTGATTTTCAGAATCTTCCTAAGACGATTCAAATAGAAGCAATTCAATTTCTAAGCCTGATGCTCTTATTCTGTCCAGATTTCATAAGTATATAATAATAATAAGATCAGCACAACTCTATAGACCTTCAGCTTAGGAGGCAATCAATACTCTCCCATACTTTTCCTTTAGAGCCTTTCAAATCCTGAGCTAGCTCTCTGTCAATACATGCATCAACTTCATCACTTATGTGTATATCCTCCAAAAATATACTGACAAGTGAACTTAGCTGCAGTACTCAAAATTTATCCATTTGCTGTAACCAATGATCCACATATAGATGGTATGGTGCTGTCTGATGGAGAACCTATGTATTTATTTTTTCATGTTAATTCTTAGGCCAAAAGTAATACAAGTAGCAGAGAAGATGCAAACTTTGTTGCATCTCAGCCTCAGGGGTTGTATTGCGTGCACAATCATCTTGGAACAAAAAATCATGCACCAACTATTCTTTCACTTTAATCTTGGCTTGTAGCCAAATGAAGTTCCAATTTTAACAATTCTTAGAGTAAGAAAGATTTACAAGTGAATTTTACAAACCTTCAAATAACAATTAATTCCAACTTTACATTAACCATAAAAACAGGAAGAGAGTTCCTATCAAAATCCTTCTAGGATACAAGGTCTTGATAACCAAACCAAAGAGAGCAAAGAATAAAAAATTAAAATTAATGTCACTTATGAACATGATCACAAAATTTTTAAATATTAGAAAAGGATAATACAATTACTTGTCAAAAACATGCATGATGCAAGATTATTTTAATATTGGGGAAATTATCATCATAAAAATCATGATAAAAGCAACAAAAGTCATGTGACTATCACCAGCTGTAGAAAAGACTTAACAAGATGTAGCACCTATTTCTGTTTAAAAAAAAAAACAAGAAAATATAAGGATTTTTCTTTATATGTTAAGTAGTATTTATCTTAAGCTAGTATTATTTATAATGCAGGTAAGTTCAATGTTGTTGCAATAATGTCAAAACTAAAGAAAGGATTCCATCATGACCACTATTTGATATAATGCTAAAAATGCTAGCTACAGCAATAAATCAAGAAAAAAGATATCAAGAGAATAAGCATAGGCAAAGAAGAAACAATTTTTTTTGCAGATGATACAATGATGTAAATAAAGTATCCTGTGAATAAAGTTCAGTAAAAAATAATTAAAATGATAACTTCAGCACCTATTATCAACAAAACCCAACAGGAAGATGTAGAAAAAAATTTCCATTCTGAATAACTATAGAAGGTATATAATACTTGGCAGCCTGCCTATCAAGAAAACAGAAAAAACAAAACAAGAAAAATTATACGAATCTAATTATAAAACACTCTTTTAAAAACTAAAGATACTTATAGGAAATTATTAATTTCTTATAGAAAAGTAAAGATAATGTAATAAAAATTAAAATGCTATTTAAATTAATTTGCTTATTCAGAATTTCACCAATAAAATGACCAATGGAATATTTTATAAAACTAGAATAATTTAAACAAAATTTATATAAAGGAACAAAATGTCAAGAATATCAAGGAAATAATGAAATAAGTGAGAAATAAGAGGATATAGCAGTATCGGATTATAAAAAGTGATTTAGTGATTTTTAAAAAATAAGAAATTATCAGTGAAACAATTAGGTATGTGACATAAAGAAACAAACAAATACAGTGTTTGTTAGCTCAAAGATCCCAAATACTGGGGTAAGAACCTAAAATTTGACCTAGAAAATTAAAAAACAATCTGGCAGAAATTAAGCATCATCCAACTTTTCACACCATGTGTCAAGATAAATTCCAAATAAATGCATGGCAGATATAAAATGCAAATGAAGGAAGTGATGAAGAAATTATTTTTCAGCTCTATGGATAGCATAAGAATCCATGATTAACAAGTAATATTATCTCAGAAAATAAAATGGATCATTTTAATTTTATAATGTTTAAATGTCTTTATATAAATAAAACTAATGGACTAAAAAAAAAAAAAAGATAAAAATGGAAAGTTGGGGAGAAATATTTGTATCAATTTCCTATGAAAAAGATCTCATTTCCAAAATGTATAAGGAAGTGAATCAAATGGATACAACTAAGAGCCATTCTCCACAATATCAGGGCCAAAAATATGAATAGGCAGGGTTTCTTTTTTTTATAGTTTTTTATTAACAAAATATATGCATGGGTAATTTTTCAACATTGACCCTTGCAAAAACTTCGGTTCCAAATTTCCCTTCCTTCCCTCCACCTCCTCCCCTAGCTGGCAGAGTCCCATACATGTTAAACATGTTAAAATGTATGTTAAATACAATATATATATACATATTTATATAGTTATCTTGTTGACAAGAAAAATTGGATTTAGAAAGAAGGTAAAAATAACCTGAAAAGAAAAACAAAAATGCAAGCAAACAACAAAAGAAAGAGTGCAAATGCTATGTTGTGGTCCACACTCATTTTCCAGTGTTCTTTTACTGGGTATAGCTGGTTCTGTTCATCACTGATTAATTGGAACTGATTTGGATCCTCTCATTGCCGAAGTTATCCACTTCCATCCTCATTGATCCTCATATAGTATTGTTGTTATAATGTATAATGATCTCCTGGTTCTGCTCATTTCACTTAGCATCAGTTCACGTAAGTCTCTCCAGGCCTCTCTGAAAGCCTGGTCATTTCTTATAGAACAATAATATTCCATAACATTTATACACCACAATTTACTCAGCCATTTTCCAATTGATGGGCATCCATTCAATTTCTAGTTTCTAGCCACTACAAAAAGGGTTAAGGATAGGTTTCTTTAAATTTATCTTTTAATCATTTTTAAAATTATTTTTAAAATTTGAGTTTCAAATTTTCTTTCATCCTCTAGCCTCTTTCCCACATCTTGAGAAGGCAAGCAATGTGTCAATTATACATGTGAAATCATTCACAACATATTTTCATATTGATTTTATTGCAAAAAGACAAGAGAAAAATTTAAAAAGTAAAAAAAAAATAGTGCTTCAAATTTGTATTCAGAGAATCTTATTCTGATAGAATTGATTTAAATAGAAAATAATGTACATACTCAACAGGAGTATAGAAATCTAGCTTACCCTGCAAGAAAATAGGAGGGGGATGAGTTATAGGAAGAGGGAGAGAATTTTAAAACAGAGATTTTATGGGGGGAGGGAGTGGTCAGTAGTAAAACATTTTTGAGGAGGGACAGGGTAAAAGGAGAGATAGAATAAATAGGGGGAAATACAATTAGCAATAGTCATTATAAAAAAAATTTCAAGACAAGTTTCTCTGATGGAATATTATTATTCTCTGGGAAATGATGAATAGGATACTCTAGTGGGGAAAAAAATAAACTTGAAAAGTCCTGTATGAAAAAAGTGAAATATACTATATACAAAGTAACAGCAATGTCCTTGGATGGCCAGCATAAATGACTGTTATTCTTAGTAATACAATCATCCACAACTACTCTGAAGGACTTATAATGAAAAATCCTATCCATACCTGGAGAAGGAACTAATTGAATCTGAATACAGATTGAAGCATTTTCTATTTCTCTCTTTCTCTCTCTCTCTCTCTCTCTCTCTCTTTCTCTCTCTCTCTCTCTCTCTCTCTCTTTCTCTCTCTCTCTCTCTCTAACTTAATTTTTCTTAAGGGTTTTTATTGTCATCAGAGTGAGAGATCTATGTTTTCTTCTACAACTTGACTTTTATGGAAATGTTTTCCACAACTTCACATGTGGTTTTCTTAATTGTGGGTGGGGATAAAGAAGAGAGGCTAGAATTTTAAAATCCTTTTTTTTAGTTATTAAAGATTTTTATTTTCAAAACATATGCTTAGATAATTTTCAGAATTCACACCTGCAAAACTTGTGTTCCAAATTTTTCCCCTCTTTTCTCTCCAATACTTCCTCTAGATGGCAAGTAATTCAATATATGTTAAACGTGCAATTCTTCTATATATATTTCCACAGTTATCATGCTACACAAGAAAACTCAGATCAAAAAGAAAAAAATGAAAAAAAAAACAAAATGCAAGAAAACAGCAACAACAACAAAATACTATGTTGTGATGCACTTTCAGTCCCCACAGTCCTCTCTTTAGGTGCAGATGGCTTTCTTCATCAAAAGATCATTGGAACTGGCCTGAATCACGTTGCTGCTGAAAAAAGCCACATGCATCAGAATTGATCATCATATGATTCTGTTGTTGCTGTGTACAATGATCTCCTGGTTCTGCTCACTTCACTTAGCATCAGTTTATGTAAGTCTTTCCAAGCCTTTCTGAAGGCCTAGTCATTTCTTATAGAACAATAATATTCCATAACATTCATATATCATAACTTATTCAGCCATTCTATAACTGATGGGAATCCACTCAGTTTCCAGTTTCTTGCCACTACAAAAAGGGCTGTTACAAACATTTTTGTATATGTGGGTCCCTTTTCTTCCTTTATGATCTCTTTGGGATAAAGGCTCAATAGAGACACTGCTTGGAACAAAGGATATGCATAGTTTGACAGCCCTTTGGGCATAATTCTAAATTGTTCTCCAGAATGATTGAATCAATTCACAATTTCACTAACACTTTATTAGTGTCCCAGTTTTTCCACATCCTCTCCAACATTTATCATTATCTTTTTCTGTTATCTTAGCCACTCTGAGAGATATGTAATGGTACCTCAGAGATGTCTTAATTTGCATTTCTTATCAATACTGAATTACAAAACATTTTCATATGACTAGAAATGGTTTCAATTTCTTCATTCAAAAATTGTCTGTTCTTATCCTATGACCATTTATCAATTAGAGAATGGTTTGAATTCTTATATATTTGAGTCAATTTTCTATATATTTTAGAAATTAGATCTTTATCAGAACCCTTGAATGTAAATTTTTTTTCCATCTAACCTTGTCTGCATTAGTTTTGTTTGTACAAAACCTTTTTAATTTAATATAATCAAAATTATCCATTTTGCATCATATATTGTACTCTAGTTCTTCTTTGGCCCAAGATTGCTTCTTTCTCCACAAATCTGAGAAGTACACTATCCTTTAGAATAAATAAATAAATAAATAAAATAAAATAAAAAACTCTTAAAAACAAATGTAAAAAATTGTTTTGAATGTAACTAGGAGAAAAATATTAAATAAACAAATTAAATTTTACAACAACAAATTTGCACTTAGAGTTCATTGTTTTCCCTCTAGAGGTGGAAGATATTTTTTTTTTATCATGAGTCTTTTGGAATTGTCTTAAACCATTATATGGATCAGAATAGCTTAGTCTTTCGCATCATTTCAGTACTGCTTTTCCTGTGTACAATGATTTCTTGGCATTGATCAGGCAGTTTTCAAAAGGAGAAATTCAGGTTATCTACAACATATTTTTTAAAAAGCTTCAAATCATTAATAATTAAAGAAATTCAAATTAAAGCAACTCTGAGATTCTATTTCTCACTTATATTGGCAAAATTAACAAAGGAAGAATATGACATATTAGATAGAAAACAGGAATAGCAATTCACTATTGGTCAGCTTGCAAATTGGTCTGGCCATTCTAGAAAGCAATTTGGCACGATGTCTTAAAAATCATTAAACTATGAAATGTAGCTATGCTCCTTCTAGGATTATACTCCAAAGAAATTAGAGAAAGAAGAAAGTGAATGAAACATACAAAAATATTTATAGCATCTCTTTATAGTAGTAAAAAACTAGAAACTAAGAATGTCTAACAACTGAGGAATGGTTGAATAAAGATGGTATATGAATGTAATGGAATATTGTTTTGCCCAAAGAAGTGATAAAAAGAATAGTTTCAAAGAATCCATTTTTGTGAAGTGATGAATAGTAAAGCAAGCAAAGAAGAACAATTTATAAAATAAAAACCACAATGTAAAGCCAAAATCTTTTAAAGAAAAGAACTTTGATAATGGAATTACAATTCCAGTGAACCAGTGATGAAGCATGATACCCCCATCTTCTGGCATAGAAGCAATACTGAGAATAGAATAAACTTCCCTTTTGCCATTCAAACTTTTCGGGTTCGTGAATTCTTTTCATGTTGGACTTGCGTCTCACAACTCTCTGCACTGCCACTAACCACATCAAAACCAAGTCTTAGTTGAGATGAGAAAGTTAATGTGGTTTTAGTGGAAATGTGGTGGCATAAGGAAACTTACTTTTAGTTAGACATGTTAGAGAGAGCAAGTAAAAAGGGTAATCCAAGGCACCTTGAATTCAGGGAGGTTTAGAGATGAATTATATAGAGATCATAGGGTAATCTCTATAGCTAGAAGCAACTTCATCTAGACCAGCTGCCTCATTTTATAGAGGAGAAAGTTAAGACCAAGCAAGGTAAGTGAAATGGATAAAATCATACAGGTATAGGTTAGCTGGATGGCTTAGTGGATAAAGCACTGGCCCAGATGTCCTGAGTTCAAATCCAGTCTCAGACTCTTTCTAGTTGTATGAACCTGGATAAGACACCCAACCCTGACTGCCTCCAGTAAAGATAGACAAATGTCATACAGGTGATAAACATTGATACAAAATTAGAAGAGTGCATAACAGCAGAGAAAGGGTTATAATTAAGTCAATTATTGTAATAGATATTGAAGGAAAGAAGATACTATGAAATGGGCTAGAGATTTTCTTGGTCAACATGCCTAGGTAAACATGTTTGTTTTGGGGAAGAAGAAAATAGCAAATATTACATCAACTAATTCTCTAATTTGGAGGATTTTGTAAATTAATCAGTCCTAAAGATCCCATTTATGTAATATGTAATAATGCAATGTATGCAATAATGTTTTTTTCTTCCAGTTCTTCCCTTTCAAACATGCCTTCCTAGACAGTGATACTTCTTCATGTGACATTGTTTCAGATCACTGTCAGATTTCTCTCCACCTCCACCCCACTATTTACCTTATTGCTAAATAGTTCTGTAGATAACAATTGGACCTCCTCTTACTATGTTTGCTTGCTTGTTGAATGAACTTTATTCCCAAGAATTTCATTGAAATATAAGTGAACTCTCTATTACTCTTATATTTTACTCTTAATGGATATCTGAAAGCACTTTCAAAATAATAACATTGCAAATGCTTCATGTTTCCATTAAGCTTTCTTTTAACAGGAACTATTTTTCAAAATATTAATCAATTAAATTGCCCTTCACTGAGCCCTAGCTTTTCATGAGAAATGAAAAAGAGATCCTATGACTCATGTTCCTTAAAATCTTCATTGGAAAGATTCTCTTAAATTTTATTTTCTGTGACTATAGACCATATTAGCTTATTATCAGTGAGGAAATCTAAAAAGAGAACTTCCTCAATGATATTCTATCTGTGCATTAGCAGATATAGTTTAAAAACATGTAAATCTTATTTGAAATTATAGTATCAGGTGGATGGACACTGTTAGTTTCAGAGGCAATGGTAATGTTCCAGGCATCAGTGATACCAACATTGAGGTCCTGTAAATCATCCTTAAGGACAAGATTCTTGATGTGGCCATATAGTCACCAAATCTCTCAGTTTCAATGTTCACCTACCTGGTATTTTCAGCCTTGAAAATCACTCTAGAATTTAAACTTTTCATAAAAAGTAATAGGCCCTTCAGATATTGATGATACTTTAGATAAAGACATCAATGAGAAAGAGTCTAAAGTGCTGACCCAGAGAAATGACACGGCCATGTTTCTGTCTACTACTATTCTGTCAGTTTCACGAGTAACATATTCATCTTTCATTGAGAAGGATTGATGAGTGACAAATGGGTGTCCATGTTTTTTCCTACTGAATAAGATGTCTGTTTAAACCCACAAGTATATGTTTTTAAAACAGTTCACTTCTATGATGATTAAAATATTTCAATGTTAATGGAAAGAGAATCAATTTATATTTGTGCATACATATATAAATATGTATATAATGTACACTCACACATATGTATTTGAGATAAGGAAAAGTTCTTTATAATTTTCAATGCATGCCCAGCTGATACTTCTACCTCCAAATCTCTATAAATTAAGGTACATCATTTATGCGGATAGATGAAAAAGGTTAACTACATCAGTAGCAGATATGACATGAAAAATAAATAATAGAATCATAGAATTTTAAAGCTAGAAGATAACAGGGGATACAATATAATCCAATTCCCTTCCATATCATGAGGAAATATATCACTTCACACCTATCAGATTGTCCAAGATGATAGAAAAATATAATGATAAATGTTGGGGGGGGTGTAATGGGAAAACTGGGACACTAATGGAGTTGTGGATTGATCCAACCATTCTGTTTGGATCCAAAGGGCAAATAAAAGTTAGAAGATAACAGTAAATATAATAAAGTTTAAATTCTCATTTCCATCATAAGGAAATAGTCCAAACTCTCCTCTATCGTGAGGAAATACATCTGTGTTTATATACTTTCTTTTCATACCCCTATTTTTTTTTTTTTTTGTAAAAAGAATATGCAGTGAAGATATTCCCACTGCTATTGGAAAGTCGGGAACTTTCTGCAACTTACACTCTTAAAAAGTTACTTGACACTCTTGAACAGTTACTTGATGATTTTGATGATTACTGCTTTATAGTATAATTTGAAATCTAGTATTATTTATTATAGCTTTTTATTTACAAAACATATGTACATATACATGGGTAATTTTTCAACACTGACCCTTGCAAAACCTTCTGTTCCAACTTTTCCCTTCCTTCCTCCCACACCCTCCCCTAGATGGTAGGTAGTCGAATACATGTTAAATATGTTAAAATAGATGTTAAATACAATATATGTATACTTATTGATATGGTTATCTTGCTGCACAAGAAAAATCAGATTTAGAAAGAAGGTAAAAATAATCTGATAAGGAAAACAAAAATGTAAGCAGACAATAATAGAAGGAGTGGGAATGCTATGTTGTGGGTCCACACTCATTTCCCAGTGTTCTTTCTCTGCGTGTAGCTGGTTCTCTTCAATGCTGAACAATTAGAACTGATTTGGATCATATCTTTGTTGAAGAGAGCCACGTCCATCAGAATTAATCACCATATAGTATTTTTGTTGAAGTGTATAATGATCTCCTGGTTCTGCTCATTTCACTTAGCATCCAGTTTATGGAAGTCTCTCTAAGCTAACTCTGCATTCATCCTGCTGGTCATTTCTTATAAAACAATAATAATCCTTAACATTTATATACCACAATTTATTCAACCATTCTCTAATTGATGGGCATACATTCAATTTCCAGTTTCTAGCCACAACAAAAGGGCTGCCACAAACATTTTTGCATATACAAGTCCCTTTCCCTTTTTAAAGATCTCTTTTGGATATAAACCCAGTGATAACACTGTTGGATCAAAGAGCATGCACAGTTTGATAGTTCCAAATTGCTCTCCAGAAGGGTTGGATTCATTCAAAATTCCACCAACAATGTATCAGTATCCCAGTTTTCTACATCCCTTCCAACATTCATCATTATCTTTTCCTGTTATCTTAGCCAATCTGAGAGGTGTGTAGTGGTATCTCAGAGTTGTCTTAATTTGCATTTTTCTGATCAATAATGATTTGGAGCATCTTTTCAGATGACTAGATATAATTTCAATTTCTTCATCTGAAAACTGTTTTATATCCTTTTACCATTTATCAACTGGAGAATGGCTTGATTTCTTATAAATTGGAGTCAATTCTCTATATATTTTGGAAATGAGGTCTTTATCAGAACCTTTGACTGAAAAACTGTTTTCCCAGTTTATTGCTTCACTTCTAATCTTGTCTGCATTAGTTTTGTTTGTACAAAAGCTTTTAAACTTGATATAATCAAAATTTTCTATTTTGTGATCAATAATGATCTCTAGTTTTTCTTTGGTCACAAATTCCTTCTTCCACCACAGGTCTGAGAGGTAAACTATGCTATATTCTTCTAATTTATTTATAATCTCATTCTTTATGTCTAGATCATGAACCCATTTTTACCTTATCTTGGTGTACAGTGTTAAGTTATGGGTCAATGCCTGGTTTCTGCCATACTAATTTCCAATTTTCCCAGCAATTTTTGTCAAATAATGAATTCTTATCCCAAAAGCTGGGGTCTTTGGGTTTGTCAAAAACTAGATTGTTATAGTTATTGACTATTTGTCCTGTGAACCTAACCTATTCCACTGATCCATTACTCTATTTCTTAGCCAGTACCAAATGGTTTTAGTAACTGCTGCTTTATAATATAATTTTAGATCTGGTACAGCTAGGCCACCTTCATTTGATTTTTTTTCATTAATTCCCTTTCTTAAAAGGTTCATTAATGGCTTGTTCAATTTCTTTTTTTTTTAAGATGCAGTTATCTAGCATTCTATGTTCCTGATCTGTCAATTTGGGTAATTTATGTACCCATACTGCATCAATTTCACTCATATATCACTAGAGTTATTAGCATACATTGGCTAAATATTTCCTAATGATTGCTTTAATTTCTTCTTTGTTGGTGGTAATTTCATCCTTTTCATTTTTAATATTAGATATATGATTTTCTTTCTTTTTTTAATCAAATTAACCAATGGCTTATCTCTCTTATTGGATTATTTGTTTGTTTTTCACAAAAACAATTCCAAGATTTATTTATTATCTCAATAGTTTTGTAAAAAGTTTTACTTTAAATCTTACTGATCTCACTGTTGATTTTCAGGATTTCCAATTTGGTGCTTAATTAGGGATTTTTTATTTGTTCTTTTTCTATATTTTTAATCTGTTCTTTTTCTTTTTATTAATGTAAGAATTTAGAGAACAAATTTTTACTTAAGTGGCTACAACTCATAAATTTTGGTATGTTGGCTCATTGTTGTCATTCTCTTTAATGAAATTACCATTTTTTTCCTGTGATTTATTCTTTGACTCACTTATTCTTTAGAATTGGATTATTTAGTTTCCCATTAATTTTAATCTATCTTTTCACTACCTTCTGTTAAATGTAACTTTTATTGCATTATGATCTAAAAAGATTATATTTAATATTTCTGCCTTTCTACATTTTTATGTCCTTATACATGATCAGTTTTTTGTTTAGTAGGGTGATAAGAAAAAGATATTTCTTTTTGTTTCCATTTAGTTTTTTTAATGGTTTGTCCTAACTAACTTTTCTAATAGTGTATTTATGTCCTCAGTCTTGTTTATTTTTTGGTTAGGTTTAATCAAGTTCCCAGAGGAGACAGTTAAGGTCCTTCATTAGTATAGTCTTGTATTCTAATTCTTCCTATAACTCACTTAAGTTGGAAGGAAGAGGGAGAATCTGGAACTCAAAGTTTTAAAAATAAATATAAATTGTTTTACATGTAACTGAAGAAAATTAAAATATTAAATAAAGCACACACATACAAAGGAATAGTCTGTGTGGGCTCCCCTGCTCTAGCTGCTTTCTGATTTTCAGATCAGTCTCTGTGGGTGACTAAACTGTAATGACTGGCTTCTTGGAACATTCCAGTGAAGCTGGGAGATGGGAAGCATCAATACAAGCTCAAATTGAAGCAACAAGTTGTTCTGACCATATAAATTATAGTTTTACGACATAATTTATTAATTCTGTATTATATGTAAATTTTTTAATGTGCCTAACTCTCTGATGTCTCTCTCATTTTGGATAACAATGTTGCCTCAGCTCTTCATGCTCTTGTCAATCAGCACATAAGAAGCAATGAAGGTTATGAGAATTTTTATACAAGTAGTTTCCACCTAGCCAATCTCACCCCAAACCCATAATATATTTCTTTTTTTTTTAAGATGCAGTTATCTAGCATTCTATGTTCCTGATCTGTCAATTTGGGTAATTTATGTACCCATACTGCATCAATTTCACTCATATATCACTAGAGTTATTAGCATACATTGGCTAAATATTTCCTAATGATTGCTTTAATTTCTTCTTTGTTGGTGGTAATTTCATCCTTTTCATTTTTAATATTAGATATATGATTTTCTTTCTTTTTTTAATCAAATTAACCAATGGCTTATCTCTCTTATTGGATTATTTGTTTGTTTTTCACAAAAACAATTCCAAGATTTATTTATTATCTCAATAGTTTTGTAAAAAGTTTTACTTTAAATCTTACTGATCTCACTGTTGATTTTCAGGATTTCCAATTTGGTGCTTAATTAGGGATTTTTTATTTGTTCTTTTTCTATATTTTTAATCTGTTCTTTTTCTTTTTATTAATGTAAGAATTTAGAGAACAAATTTTTACTTAAGTGGCTACAACTCATAAATTTTGGTATGTTGGCTCATTGTTGTCATTCTCTTTAATGAAATTACCATTTTTTTCCTGTGATTTATTCTTTGACTCACTTATTCTTTAGAATTGGATTATTTAGTTTCCCATTAATTTTAATCTATCTTTTCACTACCTTCTGTTAAATGTAACTTTTATTGCATTATGATCTAAAAAGATTATATTTAATATTTCTGCCTTTCTACATTTTTATGTCCTTATACATGATCAGTTTTTTGTTTAGTAGGGTGATAAGAAAAAGATATTTCTTTTTTTATATGTATATAATCTGTAATATGCCTACAAAAGATGCTTAATAAATCAGGTTGAGTTGTTGAAATGATCACTGCTTTTAGAACTTCTAGGTGTAATCTAATTGTCCTTGATTTACAAGCCCATGCAAGGCCAACAGATAGAGCATTGGGTCTATAATCAGAAAGACTTAACTTCAAATCTGTCCTAAGACATTTATTAATTATGTAGGCCTGAACAAGCCATTGTCTGCCTTGATTTCCCCAAATATAAAATGGAGATGACAATAATAGTAACTACTTCACAGAGTTGTTGTAAGGATTGAATCAAGTGAGATAGTATTTATAAAATGCTTAGCACAGTGACTAATATATACTAGGTACTTAATAAATGCTTATTCCACCCCTTCCCTTTTCTAGAGCAGTAATCCGAGAATAGGAATCCAAAAGCAGATGAGATTGATACAAATGGAGGTAGCAGACAGGCCTAGACTACAAGGTGAGAAAAGGGTATAAAAATGCAGTAAAAAAGGCCCAGTGATGTGCAACTGTGACATCAAGCATTCTCAAGCAAATAAGTGAATAAATTCAAATTACTGGTGTTTGCAAAAGAGAATGGGAAAGAATGGAAGAATTGAAAATAGGAACTGGAACTGGGTATCTATAAACTTTATCAGTCAAATCAACTAATTGATAGCAAAGACTGTGATTCCCTTTTGATAAAGATTGTTCTACACTTTCATCTATGATTCTATTCTTTTAATTTCTTGCCCCACCCTTAGTTTCTTTTTTTGTTTGTTTTTTTAATCTATTTTTTTAATATTTTATTTTATTTTATTTTATTTTATTTTATTTTATTTTATTTTATAATAACTTTATATTGACAGAATCCATGCCAGGGTAAATTTTTTAATGTGCCTAACTCTCTGATGTCTCTCTCATTTTGGATAACAATGTTGCCTCAGCTCTTCATGCTCTTGTCAATCAGCACATAAGAAGCAATGAAGGTTATGAGAATTTTTATACAAGTAGTTTCCACCTAGCCAATCTCACCCCAAACCCATAATATATTTCTTTTTTAACTCAACCTCCTAAAATCCCTAATTTCCCCCAAGAAATGACTTAAGTGCTACCTCAGTGACAAGACCTTTTCAGATCCACCCCCAAAATTACCATACTTTTATTCATTTTTATGCATTTTTAACTTACTAATCTATGTCTATTTTGTATCTCCACAATTGAATGCAAAGAACTCTTTGTGACTTCTAGCACCTTTAAAGTGCCCATCAAGTAGCTGGCACTTAATATTTGTCAAACTATATAAATTGAAATTATAATATACATAATGCATAAAGATTGCAAAACCTATCCTTAGTTTGGTATTGTTTTTACTGAGCTTCTTTTATAACTTCTTTTTTTATATGTATATAATCTGTAATATGCCTCCAAAAGATGCTTAATAAATCAGGTTGCGTTGTTGAAATGATCACTGCTTTTAGAACTTCTAGGTGTAATCTAATTGTCCTTGATTTACAAGCCCATGCAAGGCCAACAGATAGAGCATTGGGTCTATAATCAGAAAGACTTAACTTCAAATCTGTCCTAAGACATTTATTAATTATGTAGGCCTGAACAAGCCATTGTCTGCCTTGATTTCCCCAAATATAAAATGGAGATGACAATAATAGTAACTACTTCACAGAGTTGTTGTAAGGATTGAATCAAGTGAGATAGCATTTATAAAATGCTTAGCACAGTGACTAATATATACTAGGTACTTAATAAATGCTTATTCCACCTCTTCCCTTTTCTAGAGCAGTAATCCGAGAATAGGAATCCAAAAGCAGATGAGATTGATACAAATGGAGGTAGCAGACAGGCCTAGACTACAAGGTGAGAAAAGGGTATAAAAATGCAGTAAAAAAGGCCCAGTGATGTGCAACTGTGACATCAAGCATTCTCAAGCAAATAAGTGAATAAATTCAAATTACTGGTGTTTGCAAAAGAGAATGGGAAAGAATGGAAGAATTGAAAATAGGAACTGGAACTGGGTATCTATAAACTCTATCAGTCAAATCAACTAATTGATAGCAAAGACTGTGATTCCCTTTTGATAAAGATTGTTCTACACTTTCATCTATGATTCTATTCTTTTAATTTCTTCCCCCACCCTTAGTTTGGTATTGTTTTTACTGAGCTTCTTTTATAACTTCTTTTTTTATATGTATATAATCTGTAATATGCCTACAAAAGATGCTTAATAAATCAGGTTGAGTTGTTGAAATGATCACTGCTTTTAGAACTTCTAGGTGTAATCTAATTGTCCTTGATTTACAAGCCCATGCAAGGCCAACAGATAGAGCATTGGGTCTATAATCAGAAAGACTTAACTTCAAATCTGTCCTAAGACATTTATTAATTATGTAGGCCTGAACAAGCCATTGTCTGCCTTGATTTCCCCAAATATAAAATGGAGATGACAATAATAGTAACTACTTCACAGAGTTGTTGTAAGGATTGAATCAAGTGAGATAGCATTTATAAAATGCTTAGCACAGTGACTAATATATACTAGGTACTTAATAAATGCTTATTCCACCCCTTCCCTTTTCTAGAGCAGTAATCCGAGAATAGGAATCCAAAAGCAGATGAGATTGATACAAATGGAGGTAGCAGACAGGCCTAGACTACAAGGTGAGAAAAGGGTATAAAAATGCAGTAAAAAAGGCCCAGTGATGTGCAACTGTGACATCAAGCATTCTCAAGCAAATAAGTGAATAAATTCAAATTACTGGTGTTTGCAAAAGAGAATGGGAAAGAATGGAAGAATTGAAAATAGGAACTGGAACTGGGTATCTATAAACTTTATCAGTCAAATCAACTAATTGATAGCAAAGACTGTGATTCCCTTTTGATAAAGATTGTTCTACACTTTCATCTATGATTCTATTCTTTTAATTTCTTCCCCCACCCTTAGTTTCTTTTTTTGTTTGTTTTTTTAATCTATTTTTTTAATATTTTATTTTATTTTATAATAACTTTATATTGACAGAATCCATGCCAGGGTAAATTTTTTTACAACATTATCCCTTGCACTCGCTTCTGTTCCGATTTTTCCCCCTCCCTCCCTCCACCCCCTCCCCTAGATGGCGAGCAGTCCTATATATGTTAGATATGTTGCAGTATATCCTAGATACAATATATGTTTGCAGAACTGAACAGTTCTCTTGTTGCACAGGGAGAATTGGATTCAGAAGGTAAAAATAACCCGGGAAGAAAAACAAAAATGCAAATAGTTCACATTCGTTTCCCAGTGTTCTTTCTTTGGGTGTAGCTGCTTCTGTCCATCATTTATCAATTGAAACTGAGTCAGGTCTCTTTGTAAAAGAAATCCACTTCCATCAGAATACATTCTCATACAATATCGTTGTCGAAGTGTATAATGATCTCCTGGTTCTGCTCATTTCACTTAGCATCAGTTCATGTAAGTCTCACCAGTCCTCTCTGTATTCATCCTGCTGGTCATTTCTTACAGAACAATAATATTCCATAACATTCATATACCACAATTTATTCAACCATTCTCCAATTGATGGGCATCCATTCATTTTCCAGTTTCTAGCCACTACAAACAGGGCTGCCACAAACATTTTGGCACATACAGGTCCCTTTCCCTTCTTTAGTATCTCTTTGGGAATATAAGCCCAATAGAAACACTGCTGGATCAAAAGGTATGCACAATTTAATAACTTTTGGGGCATAATTCCAGATTGCTCTCCAGAATGGTTGGATTCATTCACAACTCCACCAACAATGCATCAGTGTCCCAGTTTTCCCGCATCCCCTCCAACATTCATCATCTTAGCCAATCTGACAGATGTGTAGTGGTATCTCAGAGTTGTCTTAATTTGCATTTCTCTGATCAATAATGATTTGGAACACTCTTTCATGTGAGTGGTAATAATTTCAATTTCATCATCTGAAAATTGTCTGTTCATATCCTTTGACCATTTATCAATTGGAGAATGGCTTGATTTCTTATAAATTTGAGTCAGTTCTCTATATATTTTGGAAATGAGGCCTTTATCAGAATCTTTAACTGTGAAGATGTTTTCCCAGTTTGTTACTTCCCTTCTAATCTTGTTTGCATTAGTTTTGTTTGTACAAAGGCTTTTTAATTTGATATAATCAAAATTTTCTATTTTGTGATCAGTAATGGTTTCTAGTTCATCTTTGGTCACAAATTTCTTTCTCCTCCACAAGTTTGAGAGATAAACTATCCTATGTTCCTCTAATTGATTTATAATCTCGTTCTTTATGCCTAGGTCATGGACCCATTTTGATCTTATCTTGGTATATGGTGTTAAGTGTGGGTCCTTGCCTAATTTCTGCCATACTAATTTCCAGTTATCCCAGCAGTTTTTATCAAATAATGAATTCTTATCCCAAAAGTTAGGATCTTTGCCACCCTTAGTTTCTAAGTAAAATTGTAATGTTCTCTCTAAAATGTAATGTTCTGTTGAGGTTTTATTGGGGTCTCTGGGAGCAGCCTTCATTTCAGTTCAGTAATCACCACTTGAGTAGACAGGGATTAAAGTCCAAATCCTTTATTATCTCTTTCCAAGTCTTGTCTCCTTTCCTGGCACTCGGTTAGCTTTCTTTTTTTTTTTTTTTTTTTTTTTTTTTAATTTTTTATTTAATAATTACATTATATTGACACTCATTTCTGTTCCGATTTTTTTTCCCCTCCCTCCCTCCACCCCCTCCCCTAGATGGCAAGCAGTCCTTTATATGTTGGATATGTTGCAGTATATCCTAGATACAATATATGTTTGCAGAACCGAACAGTTCTCTTGTTGCGTAGGGAGAATTGGATTCAGAAGGTATAAATAATCCGGGAAGAAAAACAAAAATGCAGATAGATCACATTCGTTTCCCAGTGTTCTTTCTTTGGGTGTAGCTGCTTTTGTCCGTCATTTATCAATTGAAACTCAGGTCTCTTTGTCAAAGAAATCCACTTCCATCAAAATATGTCCTCATACAATATCGTTGTCGAAGTGTATAATGATCTCCTGGTTCTGCTCATTTCACTTAGCATCAGTTCATGTAGGTCTCTCCAAGCTTCTCTGTATTCATCCTGCTGGTCATTTCTTACAGAACAATAATATTCCATAACATTCATATACCACAATTTACCCAGCCATTCTCCAATTGATGGGCATCCATTCATTTTCCAGTTTCTAGCCACTACAAACAGGGCTGCTACAAACATTTGGGCACATACAGGTCCCTTTCCCTTCTTTAGTATTTCTTTGGGATATAAGCCCAATAGAAACACTGCTGGGTCAAAGGATATGCACATTTTAATAATTTTTTGGGCATAATTCCAGATTGCTCTCCAGAATGGTTGGATTCGTTCACAACTCCACCAACAATGCATTAGTGTCCCAGTTTTCCCGCATCCCCTCCAACATTCATCATTATTTTTTCCTGTCATCTTAGCCAGTCTGACAGGTGTGTAGTGGTATCTCAGAGTTGTCTTAATTTGCATTTCTCTGATCAATAATGATTTGGAACACTCTTTCATATGAGTGGTAATAGTTTCAATCTCATCCTCTGAAAATTGTCTGTTCATATCCTTTGACCATTTATCAATTGGAGAATGGCTTGATTTCTTATAAATTTGAGTCAGTTCTCTATATATTTTGGAAATGAGGCCTTTATCAGAACCTTTAACTGTGAAAATGTTTTCCCAGTTTGTTGCTTCCCTTCTAATCTTGTTTGCATTAGTTTTATTTGTACAAAGGCTTTTTAATTTGATGTAATCGAAATTTTCTATTCTGTGATCAGTAATGGTCTCTAGTTCATCTTTGGTCACAAATTTCTTTCTCCTCCACAAGTCTGAGAGATAAATTATTCTATGTTCCTCTAATTTATTTATAATCTCGTTCTTTATGCCTAGGTCATAGACCCATTTTGATCTTATCTTGGTATATGGTGTTAAGTGTGGGTCCATGCCTAATTTCTGCCATACTAATTTCCAATTATCCCAGCAGTTTTTATCAAATAATGAATTCTTTTCCCAGAAGTTAGGGGCTTTGGGTTTGTCAAACACTAGATTGCTATAATTGACTATTCTGTCTTGTGAGCCTAGCCTTTTCCACTGATCCACTAATCTATTTCTTAGCCAATACCAAATGGTTTTGGTGACTGCTGCTTTATAATATAATTTTAGATCAGGTACAGCTAGGCCACCTTCATTTGATTTTTTTTTCATTAATTCCCTTGAGATTCTCGACTTTTTATTGTTCCATATGAATTTTGTTGTTATTTTTTCTAGATCAATAAAATATTTTCTTGGAAGTCTGATTGGTATAGCACTAAATAAATAGATTAGTTTAGGGAGTATTGTCATCTTTATTATGTTCGCTCGGCCGATCCAAGAGCACTTAATATTTTTCCAATTATTTAAGTCTGACTTTATTTGTGTGGAGACTTTTTTATAATTTTGCTCATATAATTCCTGACTTTCCTTTGGTAGATAGATTCCCAAATATTTTATGGTATCAACAGTTATTCTGAATGGAATTTCTCTTTGTATCTCTTGCTGTTGGGTTTTGTTGGTGATGTATAAAAATGCTGAGGATTTATGGGGATTTATTTTGTAGCCAGCTACTTTGCTAAAATTATGAATTATTTCCAATAGCTTTTTGGTAGAATCTCTGGGGTTCTCTAGGTATACCATCATATCATCTGCAAAGAGTGATAGTTTGGTTTCCTCATTGCCTACTCTAATTCCTTTTATATCTTTCTCGACTCTTATTGCCGAGGCTAGTGTTTCTAATACGATATTAAATAATAATGGTGATAGTGGGCAACCTTGCTTCACTCCAGATCTTACTGGGAAAGGTTCCAGTTTTTCCCCATTGCATATGATGCTTACTGATGGTTTTAAATATATGCTCCTGACTATTTTAAGGAAAAGTCCATTTATTCCTATGCTCTCAAGTGTTTTTATTAGGAATGGATGTTGGATTTTATCAAATGCTTTTTCTGCATCTATTGAGATGATCATGTGGTTTTTGTTTGTTTGGTTATTGATATAGTCAATTATGCTAATAGTTTTCCTAATATTGAACCAGCCCTGCATTCCTGGTATAAATCCTACTTGGTCATAGTGTATTATCCTGGTGACAATTTTCTGTAATCTTTTTGCTAATATTTTATTTAAGATTTTAGCATCAATATTCATTAGGGAGATTGGTCTATAATTTTCTTTCTCTGTTTTCAGCCTACCTGGTTTAGGTATCAGTACCATATCTGTGTCATAAAAGGAGTTTGGTAGGACTCCTTCAATCCCTATTTTTTCAAATAGTTTATATAACATTGGAGTTAATTGTTCTTTAAATGTTTGGTAGAATTCACATGTAAATCCATCTGGTCCTGGGGATTTTTTCTTAGGGAGTTGATTGATAGTTTGTTCTATTTCTTTTTCTGAGATGGGACTGTTTAGGATATTTACTTCTTCCTCTGTTAGTTTGGGCAAGCTGTATTTTTGGAGGTATTTTTCTATTTCATTTAAGTTGTCGAATTTATTGGCATAAAGTTGGGCAAAGTAACTCCTAATTATTGCTCTAATTTCCTCTTCGTTAGTGGTGAGTTCTCCCTTTTCATTTTTAAGACTAACAATTTGATTTTCCTCTTTCCTTTTTTTAATCAGATTTACTAAGGGTTTGTCTATTTTGTTGGTTTTTTCATAGAACCAACTCTTAGTTTTATTAATCAATTCAATAGTTTTTTTACTTTCAATTTTATTGATCTCACCTTTTACTTTTAGAATTTCAAGTTTAGTGTTTGACTGGGGGTTTTTAATTTGTTCCTTTTCTAGCATTTTTAATTGCAAACCCAATTCATTGACCTTCTCTTTCTCTATTTTATACAAATAGGCCTCTAGAGATATGAAATTTCCCCTTATTACTGCTTTGGCTGCATCCCATACATTTTGGTATGATGTCTCATTATTATCGTTTTCTTGGGTGAAGTTATTAATTATGTCTATGATTTGCTGTTTTACCCAATCATTCTTTAGTATGAGATTATTTAGTTTCCAATTATTTTTTGGTCTACTTCCCCCTGCTTTTTTGTTGAATGTAATTTTCATTGCATCGTGGTCTGAAAAGGATGCATTTACTATTTCTGCCTTACTACATTTGAGTTTGAGGTTTTTATGTCCTAATATATGGTCAATTTTTGTATAGGTTCCATGAACTGCTGAAAAGAAAGTGTATTCCTTTCTGTCTCCATTACATTTTCTCCAGAGATCTATCATATCTAGCTTTTCTAGTATTCTGTTTACCTCTTTGACTTCTTTCTTATTTATTTTCTGGTTTGATTTATCTAATTCTGAGAGTGCAAGGTTAAGATCTCCCACTATTATAGTTTTACTGTCTATTTCTTCTTGCAGCTCTCTTAGTTTCTCTTTTAAGAATTTAGATGCTACTCCACTTGGTGCATATATGTTTAATATAGATAGTGCTTCATTATCCATGCTACCCTTTAGCAAGATATAGTGTCCTTCCTTATCTCTTTTAATTAGGTCAATTTTTGCTTTAGCTTGATCTGAGATCAGGATGGCTACCCCTGCTTTTTTGACTTCACCTGAAGCATAGTAGATTTTGCTCCAACCTTTTACCTTTAACCTGCATGTATCTCCCCGCTTCAGGTGTGTTTCCTGTAAACAACATATTGTAGGATTCTGGCTTTTAATCCATTCTGCTAACCGCTTCCTCTTTATGGGGGAGTTTACCCCATTCACGTTTATGGTTAGAATGACCAATTCTGTATTACTTGCCATCTTGTTAACCCCGGTTTATGCTTTTCTCCCTTCTTTCCCCTTTCCCCCCCTTCCAAGTATTAAGCTTGTGAGCACCCCTTGCTTCTCACAGCCCTCCCTTTTTAGTGTCCCTCCCCCCGCCTTAGAGTTCCTCCCCCTATCTTACCCCTTTCCCTCCCAGTTCCCGTATTCCCTTCCGCTTAGCTTATTCCTTCCCTTTCCACTTTTCC
Source organism: Antechinus flavipes (assembly GCF_016432865.1). Classification (NCBI taxonomy): domain Eukaryota; kingdom Metazoa; phylum Chordata; class Mammalia; order Dasyuromorphia; family Dasyuridae; genus Antechinus; species Antechinus flavipes. The sequence continues at coordinate 511,214,914 of NC_067400.1, read as the reverse complement.
CTTCTCACTTTTCAATGAGATGGGAGAAGTTTCACCATAGATTGAATATGTCTTAAGATTTTTCACTTAAAGCCAATTCTGAAGGCAGTAAGATACCCACTATATTCATCCCCCTCCATTCTTTCTCTCAGATATAATAGGTTTCCTATGCCTCTTCATGAGATGTACTACCCCCAATTTACCCTTTTTCTGGTACAATGTCCTTTCCACATCAATTTCTAGAACAAGGTATACATGTATTCTTTATACATCTATATAGTCAAAATATAGTTCCCAAGATTAATCTTTACCTTTTTAGATTTCTCTTGAGTTCTATATTTGTAGATCAAACTTTTTGTTAAGTTCTGGTTTTTTCATCAGAAATAGATGAAATTCGCTTACTTCGTTGAATGTCCATCTTCTTCCCTGGAAAAAGATGCTCATTCTCGCTGGGTAAGTTATTTTTGGTTGCATACCAAGTTCCTTAGCCTTTCGGAATATCATATTCCAGGCCCTTCGATCTTTTAATGTGGATGCTGCCAGATCCTGGGTGATCCTTATTGTGGCTCCTTGATACTTGAATTGGGTTTTTCTAGCCGCTTGCAATATTTTTTCTTTCATCTGAGGGTTCTGGCATTTGGCCACTATATTCCTTGGTGTTTTGATTTTAGGATCCCTTTCAGTGGGAGAAACACTAGCCTCGGCAATAAGAGTCGAGAAAGATATAAAAGGAATTAGAGTAGGCAATGAGGAAACCAAACTATCACTCTTTGCAGATGATATGATGGTATACCTAGAGAACCCCAGAGATTCTACCAAAAAGCTATTGGAAATAATTCATAATTTTAGCAAAGTAGCTGGCTACAAAATAAATCCCCATAAATCCTCAGCATTTTTATACATCACCAACAAAACCCAACAGCAAGAGATACAAAGAGAAATTCCATTCAGAATAACTGTTGATACCATAAAATATTTGGGAATCTATCTACCAAAGGAAAGTCAGGAATTATATGAGCAAAATTATAAAAAAGTCTCCACACAAATAAAGTCAGACTTAAATAATTGGAAAAATATTAAGTGCTCTTGGATCGGCCGAGCGAACATAATAAAGATGACAATACTCCCTAAACTAATCTATTTATTTAGTGCTATACCAATCAGACTTCCAAGAAAATATTTTATTGATCTAGAAAAAATAACAACAAAATTCATATGGAACAATAAAAAGTCGAGAATCTCAAGGGAATTAATGAAAAAAAAATCAAATGAAGGTGGCCTAGCTGTACCTGATCTAAAATTATATTATAAAGCAGCAGTCACCAAAACCATTTGGTATTGGCTAAGAAATAGATTAGTGGATCAGTGGAAAAGGCTAGGCTCACAAGACAGAATAGTCAACTATAGCAATCTAGTGTTTGACAAACCCAAAGCCCCTAACTTCTGGGAAAAGAATTCATTATTTGATAAAAACTGCTGGGATAATTGGAAATTAGTATGGCAGAAATTAGGCATGGACCCACACTTAACACCATATACCAAGATAAGATCAAAATGGGTCTATGACCTAGGCATAAAGAACGAGATTATAAATAAATTAGAGGAACATAGAATAGTTTATCTCTCAGACTTGTGGAGGAGAAAGAAATTTGTGACCAAAGATGAACTAGAGACCATTACTGATCACAGAATAGAAAATTTCGATTACATCAAATTAAAAAGCCTTTGTACAAATAAAACTAATGCAAACAAGATTAGAAGGGAAGCAACAAACTGGGAAAACATTTTCACAGTTAAAGGTTCTGATAAAGGCCTCATTTCCAAAATATATAGAGAACTGACTCAAATTTATAAGAAATCAAGCCATTCTCCAATTGATAAATGGTCAAAGGATATGAACAGACAATTTTCAGAGGATGAGATTGAAACTATTACCACTCATATGAAAGAGTGTTCCAAATCATTATTGATCAGAGAAATGCAAATTAAGACAACTCTGAGATACCACTACACACCTGTCAGATTGGCTAAGATGACAGGAAAAAATAATGATGAATGTTGGAGGGGATGCGGGAAAACTGGGACACTAATGCATTGTTGGTGGAGTTGTGAACGAATCCAACCATTCTGGAGAGCAATCTGGAATTATGCCCAAAAAATTATCAAAATGTGCATATCCTTTGATCCAGCAGTGTTTCTATTGGGCTTATATCCCAAAGAAATACTAAAGAAGGGAAAGGGACCTGTATGTGCCAAAATGTTTGTAGCAGCCCTGTTTGTAGTAGCTAGAAACTGGAAAATGAATGGATGCCCATCAATTGGAGAATGGCTGGGTAAATTGTGGTATATGAATGTTATGGAATATTATTGTTCTGTAAGAAATGACCAGCAGGATGAATACAGAGAGGCTTGGAGAGACCTACATGAACTGATGCTAAGTGAAATGAGCAGAACCAGGAGATCATTATACACTTCGACAACGATATTGTATGAGGACATATTTTGATGGAAGTGGATTTCTTTGACAAAGAGACCTGAGTTTCAATTGATAAATGACGGACAAAAGCAGCTACACCCAAAGAAAGAACACTGGGAAACGAATGTGAACTATCTGCATTTTTGTTTTTCTTCCCGGATTATTTATACCTTCTGAATCCAATTCTCCCTATGCAACAAGAGAACTGTTCGGTTCTGCAAACATATATTGTACCTAGGATATACTGCAACATATCCAACATATAAAGGACTGCTTGCCATCTAGGGGAGGGGGTGGAGGGAGGGAGGGGAAAAAAAATCGGAACAGAAATGAGTGTAAATATAATGTAATTATTAAATAAAAAAATTTATAAAAAAAAAAATAATGAATTCTTATCCCAAAAGTTAGGATCTTTGCCACCCTTAGTTTCTAAGTAAAATTGTAATGTTCTCTCTAAAATGTAATGTTCTGTTGAGGTTTTATTGGGGTCTCTGGGAGCAGCCTTCATTTCAGTTCAGTAATCACCACTTGAGTAGACAGGGATTAAAGTCCAAATCCTTTATTATCTCTTTCCAAGTCTTGTCTCCTTTCCTGGCACTCGGTTAGCTTTCTTAGAGGCCTATCTCTCTCCTTGGTTTGAGAGCTTAAACTCCTGCCTCTAGTCCTTTGCCTTCTCTCCTGTCCCTGAATCTCCCTGGCTGAGGCTTCTAGCTTACATGGTCCACACTGAGTACAAACCAATCATTATATCACTAGGAAATCATTATTTGTTGTAGGATTAAATCAATGCTAGACTAGATCTAACTATTGCCTCCTCAATTCCACTTAGTACCTTGTTTCAAGTTCTGGCCCATAACATCTCCTTGTAGGATTAAATCAATTATACTGAACCATGCTAAATTAGATAACTATTGTCTCTATCAATTCTATTGACTTAGTACCTTGTAAGAATGCTTTGTTTCAAGTTCAGAGTTCTGGCCCATCTATAACATAAAATGACTTTTGATAATAATAACAGCTAGCATTTATATAATGATTTAAGTTTTGCAAAGTTCTACATTTGTGTATATAGTTACATACATTTATATGTGTAAATATATACAAATATATGTGTGTATTATATATGCATATGTTTATATATAAATATAGTATTTCCTTTGATCCACACAACAATGCAGTGAGGTAGATGCAAATGAAGAAATTGAAACTGAGAAATATTCATTGACACACCCAGGGTCACAGAGCCAATCACTGAGGCAGAAGTTCAGTGCTCTAACCATTAGGCCACTTCATTATCTCATTTGGGCTCAAATAATAGAAAAACAACAACAAAATTGAAATCAGGGAGGCTTAGAACATACGTAGAGGCTTAGTGTGATGACTACATAGTCTAAAATTGTTCTAAGAAAGGTAGAGAGAACCCTTGTGATTGTGGATTCCTGTCTTCCTGGGCTTTTCCTTATGGAGAATTAGTAGTAAACCAGGAAGGAGGCATGGTGCCTCTAGATAAGAGAGAAACCTGTTAACTAGCTGTGGCATTAGGCATCCCTAGGCAACGTATGTCCCCCAAGCTAGATACCACCCAGAAAACAGGTATAATATAAGAATAATAGAAGTAAAGATGCCTAAAAGCTTACAAGACAAAACTGAAGAAAGGATAAGTGATAAAATCCACTGCCTCAGGAAACAAGATGAATGAGACATCCTAAAGCCAAGAATCAAACTATGTAAGCATCACTGAGATTTGGTGTTATGGGACCTACAGCTAGAATATGGTATTAGAAGGATATATTATATATATATATATATATATATATAATATATATATATATATATATATATATATATATATATATTACTCAAAAGAAACAATATCAATAATGGGAACAGGGGTGAGAAGCAGAATAGTATTTTATATTAAGAAATATGTTCATTAGAGAAAATTGGGGAACTAGAGAAGAAAAGTTGCTGTTGCGATAAACATGTAGAGTGATTTTTTTCCCCCAAAGAGAAGATAGATGTGAAAATTAAATAGCTTTTAGACTACAACTTCACCTCAATTGTTGATACATTTAGAGTATCATTTAGAGTATGTTTCCTATAATGAAAAAAAGGATAATAATGGAGGTATTGGATTGTACGGATTTCATGTTTTCTCTGTAAATAAAAACATAACAAATGATGAAATTCATAACTTTGTGAGCATAATTCTATTTTGAATCCCCAAATGTCTAGAACAATTCACAGTTCCACTAATAATGCATGTGTATGTCTATTTTCCCACAGCTCCTCCAAACTCTGTTACTTTACGTTTTTGTCAACTTTGTCAAACTGATGAGTAAAAAATGGAACATCCAAGTTACTTTAATTTGTACTTCTCTGATTATTAATGATTTAGAGCATTTTTATATGATTGTTAATAACTTTGCTTTCTTTCTTTGAAAACGACATGTTCATATTCTTCAATCATTTGTCATTTAGGGAATAGCTCTTACGTTTATAATTTTGATTAAGCCATACCCTTGGTAGGCATGTGTGTGTGTGTGTGTGTGTGTGTGTGTGTGTGTGTGTGTGTATACGTGTGTATATCAGCTCTTTCTGAAGTGTTAAAGGTAGCCTTTGAGGTATCAGTGAGGTACCCTTCAATTGGAGGAATGACTGAACAAATTATGGTATATTAAAACAATGGAATATTATTGTACTATAAGAAATGGTTAAAGTGATAACCTGAGAGAAATCTGAGAGAACCTTTAAGAACTAATATACATGGGACAGCTAGATGGTGCAGTGGATAGAGTGCCAACCGTGAAGATCTGAGTTCAAATCCAAAGCCAGACATTTAATACTTCCTAGCTGTGTGATCCTAGGCAATTCACTTAACCCCAATTGTCTCTGTAAAAAAAAAAAAAACAAAAAAAAACAAAAACAAAAAAACCTAAACTAATATAGAGTGAAGTAAGCACAACTGGGAGAACAATGTACACAATAATAATAATAGAAAGACAGATATGAAATCCAGTGAGGACAGACTGATTCCAAGAGACTAATTATGATAAATGCTAACCATATCCCAATAAAGAGGAAATTGACACAAGATATAGAATTATACATTGATTTTTGGATATGATCAATGTAGGCTTTTTTTCTTAATTATACATATTTGTCATAATCATACTGGTTTTTGTGTTGTTGTTGTTTTCCTTTTTGTTTTCTTTCCAATGAAGGGATAAGTAGGAAAGAGAAGAAAGAAATGTTTAAATTAAAATATTTAAAGGAATCATAAAATTATAGTTAAATGAAAAGATGTTTAACAGGTTCTCTTTAGCAAGGCAAATAAAGAAACTAGAGGATTTAGTATTATCGTGCACCAAAGGCCAAAAAAAACATATTTTGAGGTATATTTGGCAATTTTATATTGTGATACATATGGTGGGAGTTGGTAAACTACAATTTATGACAAAAAAGAAATTTTTGTTTGTTTTTTCTTTAATAACTTTTTATTGACAGAACCTATGCCAGGGTAATTTTTTACAACATTATCCCTTGCACTTACTTCTGTTCTGATTTTTCCTCTCCCTCCTTCCACTCCCTCCCCCAGATGGCAAGCAGTCCTATACATGTTCAATAGGTTACAGTATATCCTAGATACAATATATGTTTGCAGAACCGAACAGTTCTCTTGTTACACAGGGAAAGTTGGATTCAGAAGGTATAAATAACCTGGGAAGAAAAACAAAAATGCAAGCAGTTTATATTCATTTCCCAGTGTTCTTTCTCTGGGTGTAGCTGCTTCTGTCCAATCTTGATCAATAGCTCCAAGATGCATTATCAAAAAAAAAAAAAAAGATGCATTATTTTAGTATGTCTGCATCCATGTCTAGTACCAGAACAGTCACAGTTCTCATAGATACTCCTACTATTGGTTTGCGTAACTTTTAGATTATTGCAATAGATGCTTGAGGGTCTGCCTGCCTCAAGGCTTTCTCCAGTCCTATCCATCCTCCACTAAAGTAATTTTCCAAAATCTCAGGTCTGATCAGATCACTTCTCTCTATTTAATAAACTTTAGTGGCTTTCTATCACTCTCAGGAACAAATATAAAATCCTTCATCAGGTGAGTTTAAAACCCTTCATAACATCACTCCATTTTACTTTCCAATCTTCTTATTCCTCCCTCTCCTTTGACAATAAATTCCCTGGAATAAGACACTCCATCTCTTGGTTCTGGGAATTTTCTTTAACTATCCCCCATGCTTAGAATACTCTTCCTCCCTATTTTAGCCTACTGACTCCCCTGGCTTTCATTAGGTCCCAACTAAAATCCCATCTTTTTCAGGAAGACTTTTCCCAATCCTTCTTAATTCTAATTCTCCCCTTTCCTAATTATATTTTATTTAAAATATATATAACTTCTATGTACATCATAGCAGATTGTGAGCTCCTTAATGTCACAGAGGGTCTTTTACCTCCATTTGTATCCCCAGAACTCAGCATAGTACTTGGTATATATTAGGCACTAATTAAATGTTTGTTGACTGCCTATTGAACAATAAATTTCTCCATTTCTTTGCTTTCCCTTATTTCAGTAAATAATGAAAATAATAACTGGGACAGCTAGGTGGCACAGTGGATAGAGTAATAATAACTAAAATTTATATAGTGTTTACTGTGTTACCATTTTTGATTATGTCTGCCTGACTCTAGATAGGTTAATTCCCAGATACTTTCTAAATTTTGTATTTATTTTTAATGTAATTTTTCTATTAAATTGTTGGCTTTTTTTAAAATCTATCATAGGCAATGACTTGTTGCATATAAGGCACATAAAAATAAAAACATACAGAATTAAAATGAGAAGCTGGTATAAAAGTTATTAGAAACCAGATAAACCTTTTTATTGGATTGTTTAATCTAGTCATACTTAAACCTTCACTTAATAGGTTTGTGTTTTTTTCCTTTTGTTTCTTACAAATTAGTTTTTCCGCTTCTTTCTTTAAGGTAACTCATTCTTCTCAGAGATTCATTCTCTAATACTATTGAATGCAATCTATTCCCACAGGGTCCCTTCCTTTTTCCTAATAGCATATGCCTATACCTTACCAAGGTAAAATCTTTTTACCAAGACTTTACATGTTTTTGACAGTAACTTCTTTATTTTATTTAATTAGTGGTAGAAATATGCTGCAGAGATAAAAAGGACTCAGTGATGTATGAAGTAAGTTGGTTTATTTATGGGTCTTGCAAGAAATAGGTAATCCATCTAGGGGTAGTCCCTGGACAAATCAGTGTTAATAGATAGAGAATAAGATTTTTTTTTCTACCCTGAAGCACAAAATCCTCCCTCATCCCCAGCTGCCTGTAGAAATGCCTGTAGACAGACTTCTTGGTCTTCCCATTGTTTGTTTGTCCTTGACATATTCCCCCTCCCTCATCATACAACCTATGTTCAAAAAGGACAGAAAACTCCTTTGGGGAAGGAGAAGTTATTGTTAATTAACTCATTAAGCATGCACACTCAGTGCTTGCAGTTATCTTTCACCCACTTCTTGTTTGGGGATGACGTTTATCAGTTTATCAGTTCAATGGCTCAGTATCTTGTTTTGTACAACTGTTCTCTAAGAGCTTGTCCCTATACGGAATTACAACTCTATAAATTGCTCATAATTAGTTATCTATTTCTCCCCTTCCTTTGTTTCTTCTCTTTTCCCACAAATTTAATGAAAGGTTTCCCTCTCTTCTTTCTTCCAATCTAACTTTTAGGACTTCATTGCTTTATTCTCTTTGTTTTTCTTCCTTTCGAGGCTATTTTTCATTTTATTTTCTTGTCAAAAACTATACCCTTGTTTGTCCTTTTTTATTGCTTCATTTTCCCTCTTGGGAATAAAGCTTCTGAAATAAGAGATTTGGGCTCTCTCTTTTATTCAATTTCCATAATATTGTCTTTGCCATCTTGCCAGATCTCTTTTTATTTCCTTCTTTGCCTCACTCTTAGAAATTACCAATTCATGGGAGAAGTAACTCCAAGTGATAGGTCTTGTCCTGAGTTTGGTTGTGCAATCTAGGCTCTTTCCCAGTCACCTAATCTTTATCCCTAAATCATGGCCTTTTTTTTCAGGTTCTGTTTCTTTTGCAACTTTGGAGGCCAGTCACTCCTGGGAACTTAAATATCCAATACATTCTCTTGAAAAAGGTATCCCAACATACTTTCCCAGACTAAACCCATTAAGAGGTCTCTACCCCACCCCTACTCCACAAGCTCACACTTCTTTCACAATAAGAATGCTATTCAGTACCACTATTTTCCCTGCAATCTATGGAGTTAAGGTTCTTGATCCTCCATTGCAAAATCCTCCCTTGCACAATTTTTATTCCTTTCTCCCCAAGTCACCCACTTTTGCCAGTAGACAGTGGGATCACTATCCTTTCACTGCTCAAGCAGGGATACATTATATATTTCCATATATTCCTCTATACTACCTTTCTCTACCTTTTTATGTAATTTCCTGATTTTCCTGCCTCCAGAAAACAATAATCTTCTAATTGGTGGAAAAAGGTCATAGGATTTAAACCATGTTAATTTATCTCTTTATGTTTTCTTTTAACCTAACTTTTAGGACTTCATTGCTTTATTCTCTTTGTTTTTCTTCCTTTCGAGGCTATTTTTCATTTTATTTTCTTGTCAAAAACTATACTCTTGTTTGTCCTTTTTTATTGCTTCATTTTCCCTCTTGGGAATAAAGCTTCTGAACTAAGAGATTTGGGCTCTCTCTTTTATTCAATTTCCATAATATTGTCTTTGCCATCTTGCCAGATCTCTTTTTATTTCCTTCTTTGCCTCACTCTTAGAAATTACCAATTCATGGGAGAAGTAACTCCAAGTGATAAGTCTTGTCCTGAGTTCTGGTTGTGCAATCTAGGCTCTTTCCCAGTCATCTAATCTTTATCCCTAAATCATGGCCTTTTTTTTCAGGTTCTGTTTCTTTTGCAACTTTGGAGGCCAGTCACTCCTGGGAACTTAAATATCCAATACATTCTCTTGAAAAAGGTATCCCAACATACTTTCCCAGACTAAACCCATTAAGAGGTCTCTACCCCACCCCTACTCCACAAGCTCACATTTCTTTCACAATAAGAATGCTATTCAGTACCACTATTTTCCCTGCAATCTATGGAGTTAAGGTTCTTGATCCTCCATTGCAAAATCCTCCCTTGCACAATTTTTATTCCTTTCTCCCCAAGTCACCCACTTTTGCCAGTAGACAGTGGGATCACTATCCTTTCACTGCTCAAGCAGGGATACATTACATATTTCCATATATTCCTCTATACTACCTTTCTCTACCTTTTTATGTAATTTCCTGATTTTCCTGCCTCCAGAAAACAATAATCTTCTAATTGGTGGAAAAAGGTCATAGGATTTAAACCATGTTAATTTATCTCTTTATGTTTTCTTTTAACCTAAAGATGATCTTTTTCTTGTTTTTTAAAAAATCAGTACTTCATGAACTTGAATTAATTCTTTTCATTGTTTACTTTTTTCTTGATAATTGAATTTATATAACTACTTATATTTCTGCTTAGGATTTTTAGAAATCAAAAATATGTTTACTATTTAGTTTTTCTTCAGTAATGCTTTAAATGCTTTTACTTTGTTGGATTTCTATATCTTTCATTAATAATTGGGTTCAGGATTTCAAGATTATGTCATTTGGAATTGCAGCTTATGCTACATTGCTTAATTCAATATATTATTCCAATCACTTCTGCAATTTCTCATGAATAAAGAATACTCCTGTTATTTAAGTGTTCATTCCTTGACATTTGAAAGTTTTTTTCATGGCAACTTGCAAAATTTATTTATTATTATTGAAACTGATCATTTTAGGGGGCAGCTAGGTAGTGCTGTGGACAGAGCATCACCCCTGGAGTCAGGAGGACTTGACTTCAAATCCTCAGATACTTGATACTTATTAACTGTATAATACTGGACAAGTCATTTGACCCTGATTGCCTTGCCAAAAATAAAAAAAGAAAAAAAATTGTTAATTTTAATCACTATGTGTTTTTACATTTCAAGAGTGGGTTTTTCCTACTGGAAACTTATAGATTCTTTCAATTAATGAATTAGAACTTCTAGAGAGTTTTTCTTGTATTCCTTCTTGTTTTATGATATTTAAATTGTTTTGGTTTCTCATGTTATCTTAAGAAAGTTATAGTCTTTATCTCTGCACATCTTATCTTCAAGAACAGAATACATTTTTGCCTTTTGCTTCTCACAAAATTGGTTTATTTCTTTCACATCTTTAAAGAGATTCTCCAATATGTATTTAAATTGTTCTGTTCTGATAAATACATTGTTAAATCTTACATTGTGCACTCTATTTTCTGCTTTGAACACTTTAAAATTCTGACCTAAATATATTCCTAATTTCTTCTTTTATGAGTTTAGTTTCTCTTTTGGGAAATATTAAGGTTTCTTATTGCTGTTCTATAATATTTTAGAGGTCTACAACATTCTATCTTTTATCAAAAACTACTGATTCACTGTCTTTGTTATTATATTTGCCATTCATACTTTCATTTTTCATTCTGGCTCATTTGTTTTAATTTCAGGTTTTTTCAAATTCTCTGTGTTGGTTGATGAGACAATTACTAGTAAGAAGATAGAGTACCAAGTCTGGAGTCATGAAACCTGAGTTCAAATCCAGCCTCGGACATTTAAATGATTGTGTGATCCTGGGCAAGTCTCTTAGCCTTGTTTACCTTTATTTCATAAGTAAAAATGCATTAGAGAATGAAATGCCAAACCACTCTAGTATGATTGCTGAGAAAACTTCAACTAGGATCACATAGAATCAAATCTAATTAAAATAAATGAACAATAACAAGTGTTGCTTTATCTGTTTATGTACTGGACAATTAAGGTTACCTATCTTAATATCTCTTTATCCTATATTCCAAAGCCCTACTCACTATGCCCTCCTTTTTTGATGGTGCTACAAATCTTTCAATGTCAGACTACAAATTTGCCTCAATCTTTTCACATTGAAGTATGTAATATTCCCTGATCTGGGTCTTTATCTCTAATAAACTTCAGAGGGCCAGACCGGTTCCAGCTTGTTCTCCAATTATCTTTTTCGGAGGGGCCTAAGCAACTACCTATGCAAGCCCATTTCCAATTGCCTATTTTTTCCCCTCTGCTCTCCTACCTTCTTCCAGTGCTGGAAAGAGTCAACATCACCCAATTTTCATCAGATGAAAATATGGGAATGTTTGGGCAATTATTGTAACTCCAAGCTTCCCTATCATAGGGTTAGAGCTCCACTCACATGATAGCATGGTTTTAGTCTTCCCAGTCTCACCTCCTTTCCTTTATATAGCTGGACGAAAATATCACCAGTCTCTTCTTAAAAATCTTTCAGGGGAGAAGGAATGAAAGAGAAAGGTAGAAACTTCTTATAATAGAACAATACAGCTATAGGATGTCTCTAGATGTTTCTGGAGTTTTTTCCCATGTTCTGATAATGTTTCTTCAATGGGGCTGATGGATCAGACAAAGCTAAAGAACTGACAGTAAACTTTTAGTTCGAAAACACCAAAGAACTTTGTACAGATTCGGTGTCACAAAGTCAGTAAAGACCCGGTCCTGACAGGAGATAATGCACCATTCTACAGCTGGCTCTATTCAGGGTTAAAGGACACTGAAAAAGTCCTTGACCTAGAATTGGACTCAATTAGGATTTATTACATATCTAGTATATTTTAGATATGCTATTTATTTAATGTCATCTATAGCATGCTTCTATTAAGTAGTTTACTATTATGTTTCCCTGTTGAATAATTAGAGCGAGCAAGATTTGAATTTAGATCTTCCTGATTCCAAATCCAGTGTTTTGTCTAATACACAAACTAAAAGAATTGAGTCAGCTAAGAACAATTAAGTAGATACCTAACTTGGCTACAAAGATAGCTATTGTCTTAATTATTCTCATTTATGGGGATGAGGTTGAAGTACCATAGCCTATCATAATTGACAACCAGAACCATCTTCCAGAGATGACATTTGGTCCTTTTATCCTTAAAAGGGCAAAGAAGTGGCTTCTAATCATTGGGACTTACTTAGCAAATGAATGATCTTGAAAAGATTTAATAACACTGAATCTTGGTTTCCTCATCTTTAGGGAAGGAGCTGAATGGCTGTTACTTTTCATTGAGCTAAAATCCTATCATTTTAGAATGTTACAAAAGTTGAGTTATAAAGAATTTCAGAGGCTACATTTTCCAAGATGAAACAAAAATACCTCCTAGACAACCCCAACAAATGTTTTTCCATCACTCCATTTATTAAACTGAATTGAAATAATTAGTCCATGTTTTCCAACCTCACAACCCCTCATCATCACCTCTTTTGCCCACATTCCCATTTATCTATGTCTATATCTATATCAAGAACTGAATACAGTACTCCAGATGTGGATTGATAAGTCTGAAAGTTATGACTTCCTTCAGGTCACCCAGGATAACAATCACTTTTTGGACTACTATGACACACTGATTCTGTGATTTCTTTTTGCTAAAATTCTCACATCTTTTTTATAGGATGGACAAGCCTTGTACATCTTTTTGTCTGTAACATTTACTTTTGCATGTAAAGTATAGAACTTAAAATTTTCCCTTAGTACATTACATCCTATTAAGCTTGACATATTGTTCTACCTGGTACACCTAGATGGTGCAGTAGATAGAATGCCAAATCTGTAGTTAGGAAAACTCATCTTCTTGAGCTTAATCCAGCCTTAGACACTTATTGGTTGTGTGATCTTGGGTAAGTTACACAACTCTGTCTCAGTTTTCTCATCTATCAAATCATTTGGAGAAGGGAATGGCAAACCATTCTAGCATCTTTGCCAAGAAAACCTCCAATGGATCAACAAAGAGTTGGGCATAACTGAAAAACATCTGAACAACAACAAAATTGCTTTACTCATCAAAGTTTTTCCAGGACTCAGTCTCCATATCTTTAAATTGAAGGGTTTGTTTCCATATGATCTCGTAAATTTTTTCTTCACTTACTACTATTGTTGCTTTAATTTGCATTTCTCTAATCAATGGTTACTTGGAACATTTTTATATGATTATAGATGGCTTTAAATTCTACATAAATTGTTCATATCCTTGGACATTTTATCAATTGGAGAATGGTTTTTTCCTTATAAAAATTTGAGTCAATTCTCTATATATTTTAGAAATGAAGTCTCTATCAGAAACACTAGCTATAAAAATTTGTTAGGATTCTTACAAAGTGATAAGTCAGTTGTCTAATTTTAGTGTTGTTTAGCGGTTCTCTAGTTCAGAGTTCATACCTATTCCTTGCTCTCCTAATTTGCTTATAGTATTACTTGTTACACCTAACTCAAGTACCCATTTTGACCTTATTTTGATATGGGGTGTGAGACATAGGTCTATGCTGAGTTTCTGACACATTATTTTTCAGTTTTCCAGGAATTTTTGTCAATCAATGAGACTCTAAATATTTTAGAAATGAGGCCATAATTAGAAACACTAGCTTTAAAAATTATTTCCCATCTCTTTGTTGCCTTCTAATCTTGGTTACATTGGCTTTGTTTGTGCAAAACTTTTTTTAGTTAGCAAAGAAAAGGGTCTTTTTTTTAATTAAAGATTTTCATTTTCAAAACATATGCATAGATAATTTTCAACATTTACCCTAGCAAAACTTGTGTTCTAATTTTTTTTTCCTCCCTTATCTCTACTCCCTCTCCTAGATGGCAAGTAATTCAATATATATTAAACATGTGCCGTTATTCTGTACATATTTCCACCATTATTAGGCTGCACAAGAAAAATCAGATCAAAGGGGGAAAAAATAAGAAAGAAAACAAAATGTAAGCAAACAACAAAAAGAGTGAAAATATTATGTTATGATCCCCACTTAGTCCCCACAGTCCTCTCTCTGGATACAAATGGCTCTCTCCATCACAAGTCTATTAGAATTGATTGAATCACCTCATTGTTGAAAAGAGCCACATCCATCAGAATTGATCATCACATAATCTTGTTGCTGTATTCTTTTGGTTTTACTCATTTCACTTAGCATCAGTTCATATAAGTCTCTCTAAAATCATTCTACTGGTTGTTTCTTATAGAACAATAATATTCCATAATATTCATATGCCACAATTTATTCAGTCATTCTCCAATTAATGGACATCCACTCAGTTTCCAGTTCCTTGCCTGTGGAGGTTTAAATGCTGGGTTCTTGTTCTTCTATAAAATATTATAAAAATTCTCTCTGGGTGCCTTCCCTGGAATCAGGATTTTGTCGGTCCCTGTTCGGGCACCAAAATGTGGTGAGCTTTTTCTTCTCAAAACAGCCAGGTGATAAAAGTTCAGATCTTTTATTATCTCCAATATAGCCCGGTTAGCTTAGAGGTTTATCTCTCTGCTTAAGAGAGCTCCAAGAGCTCCCTCCGAATGTCGCCAAATCCAAAGGTTTTGTCCTTCAGCCTCTGCCTCTGCTTTCTTCAGCCTCCAGCCAGCTCCACTCTTCATGTCATCCCTTTCCCTCCTTTATGATTTCTTTGAGAATCAGGACCAGTAGAAACACTGCTGGATCAAAGGGTATTGCACAGTTTGATTCCCTTTGGAAATAGTTCCAAATTGCTCTCCAGAATGGTTGAATCAGTTCAGAACTCCACCATCAATGTATTAGTGTCTTTTTCCACAACTCCTCAAACTTTCATCATTATTTTTTCCTATCATTTTAGCCAATCTGAGAGGTGTGTGGTGGTACCTCAGTGCTGTCTTAATTTTGTGCAAAACTTTTTAATTTAATGTAATTAAAATTATACATTTTGCCTTCATTCTCTTATATTTCTAAAATGCTACTTTTCTAGAATGTTGTACATTAACTTTTTGATTGTCTTCTCATTGTAAAGTTTTCTTGTGCAAATGATGCCTATACACTTCTTAAATTCTCTGAACAATTGCTTGTTTTCCTCACCCTAAATCCCTTCAGTTTTCAAGATAACTGAGGGTCAACTATAGGAAAAGTGCCACTAGTCCCAGACTGCTATATTCCAATATCACATTCTCCCACTGTCAGAAACAAACCAAACAGTTTTACTTTCTTTTGCTCCCCCCAAAAATCAGTTGAAAGTTTTAGATATTCTGAATTCTGGAGCAATGTGTAAGCCCAGAATTGTTTTTGTAGTTCAGATTGGACTTAGGATATACAAAGAATCTAATGAAATGACACTTGCCTCCCTTCCCTATACCCCAACTCCCCAAATTATTTTCAGGGCTATAAATCAAGCTTAGGGATAGTAACCTTGCCCAAAATGGGAGAAACAACAACAATAATCCATAAATATTGACAAACATGCCATGTGCTTTCTCTTTCCCTGGAAGCTATGGTTTATTTTGATTAGCCTCAGGCTGGCAGCTATAATGGGGAAGAAAACCATTCCTATCTGCAGTATATTTGTAGAAACCACCAAGGTGTCCCAGACAATGAACAAGGACAATAGCAATAGTCATTTGGGGGAAGCAGGGGCAGTGATTTTGGTCAGCATGGCAAGAGCCCTAGAAGAGACAAACCTGAGAGGGAACCCCAAGCACGATCATACAGGGAAAAGGGTCACATGACCAGAGAGAAAAAGGGATATATCACTTTCTATTAAGACTCTCTACACTGCATTCTCAAAAGCAGAGAATGGCGTTCCAAAGATAGAATAATCTATGGCTAAATTAGCAAAAGAAGAAGGCAAAATCCACCCATCCCCACCTCTCAAAAAATTCATAGTTACCAGGGGTAGTTTGAGTCAGAATAACATTTTCCTGAATTCAAATCTGGCCTTAGGAACTTAATAGTTGTGTGACTCTGGGAAAGTCACTTAACCCTGTGTGCCTCAGTTTATTCATCTGTAAAAAGATGTGGAGAAGAAAATGACAAACCTCTCCAGTATCTCTACTAAAAAAACCCAAATGAGATCACAAAGACACAATTGAAAAACCACTAAATAACTGCAAAACCTTCTTTGCAAAAGTGCAGGACTATTATTATGAGACTTCTATTAACAAAGTTTTTGATGCAGTTTTACTAAATTGGGTTTTTTCCCCTTGTTTTTTTCTTTCTCCCCAAAAACCACAAGAGCAACAACAGTAATCATAATAATAGCTAGGAAAAGAGAACACTATAAATGTAGATATCACTTACTATGTGCCAGGCACTGTGCTGACTTTACAAATATTTCATTTGATCCTCACAATGCCAGGAGATAGATGCTATTATTGTTTCCATTTTACAGTTGAGGAAACTGACGTGGATAGAGGTTAAGTGATTTGCTCAGATTCAGGGGCAAACATCTATTAAGTGTTGAAAGTTGGATTTAAACACAGTTTTGTAACTATAAGCCCAGTGTTCTTATCTACTACACTACATGACCTAGCATGATGGCTCTCTGAAAGGGATACATTGGGAAATAAAAGATAATATAAAAATAAAAAATAATAAGACTTCAAAAACCACATCATTTCATTCTCATTTGTTATCATTTGCAGTTCCTACTAATCTAAGAAACTGCTATTTGTAGATAGATAGAGGCCAGGTACTGTGCTACGGTATGGATATACAAATATGAACAGGCAAAAAAATCATTATAATCAAAGAATTTATAATCTGACAGAGAAAGAAAATGTTAGAAAGGAAGTGTAGGTATTTAGGTATTGAATAATGCACTTGGGGTGGTTCCAGTGGCATAGTACAGTTTTCTAATGAAAGAAGATGGAGATGATAGCCTATGTGGAAATACTCTAAATCCTTTGTAGATCCCTTTTCCTTTGCCCTACTAATGTCATTTGTTCAGCTAGAGTGTCAGGCCTGGATTTAGAAGCTCCATCTCTTGAGTTCAAATCTGACCTCAGACACTTACAAACTGTGTAACCCTGGGCAGTTACTTCACCCTATTTGCCTCAATTTCTTCATTTGACAAATGAGTTGGAGATCTGTTAAAGAAACCCCAAATGATGTCAGGAAACACTTGAAAACCAACTGATAAACATTAATACATGTCATTAGCACATTCTATAGAAGAGAAAAATCAGATAGAAGTTGCTTAAGGTTCCACAACAATTCAATGAAAAAACTACCTAGCAAACTCAGTTTTTTCCCCTCCTAGTTA
The DNA here is from genome assembly GCF_016432865.1 of Antechinus flavipes. Classification (NCBI taxonomy): domain Eukaryota; kingdom Metazoa; phylum Chordata; class Mammalia; order Dasyuromorphia; family Dasyuridae; genus Antechinus; species Antechinus flavipes. Next base: position 511,197,259 of record NC_067400.1, on the reverse strand, counting down.
ACAAGTAGTTGCACCCACAAATGTATTATTTTAAATAACTAAAAATCTAACAAATAAGATAAGGTTAAGGAGATATTCACATTGAGAATTCTAGTTGCTAATGTCCTTTATAACCTAACTGATCCTTCCTTTTTTAAAAACAGATTTGCACATCTTTTTCCTTTTGTCCTGCCTTTCCCAAATGGAGCAACTGTTTCATACTCAAATCTTCTTTTCATTCACAATGTCTTAATTTTAAACTCTAAGATTTTATTTGGAGGTCAGAAATTTTGAGATCCTCTACAACCCATTCTCAACATTTTATTTTGGGCTGCCTGTCCAGATTTAAGATAGAAACCATGTGTTACTGTTCCAATTAGCAGAATCACTTTCTGCTACATCTCATTCTCCCTTAGCTGTTGTGTTCTCTGTCCATGAGAACTGCATTAGTCTATGAAGATGTTGAGATAATCAGTGACTTTTTGCTCAATATTTTCTTTCAGTGGGTTATTCTTCTGAAGCTTTCCACAAGACAAAGGTTGTAAGTGCCAATCAAGATGTGAATCTCCAAGTTTGAATGCAAAGTCCTCTTTGTCTCATACAGCTGTGCTCTCGTCAGACCCACAGGGTAGAACTTAGCTTGTGTGATAGCTTTATTGCTTGTCTTAGGTGACAGCCAAAGTTCAATGACTGTACCTTGGGTGAAACGGGTGTCATAAAGGTCAATGCATTTATACAAAGTTCTATTTTATTGTCATAAGATCTGTATTCATCTAGAGGCGGGAAGAAGCTGTAAATTGAAAAGAAAGAAGGAAGCCAAGAGTCTTAGATATAGACAAAGAAGTTATTCTATCCCTAAATATAATACAGTTTATCTCTCCAGCTTTCTCATGTATATTCTGAGCCTCATCTTTTTCAAAGAAATAGAACCTTATAAACAATAAGAACTTTTTAAAGTAAGTTTTATTAGCCACTGAATTCACAAAATAAAGCCTTATGTGCAAGTCTCAATGAAATTATGAACTCAAGGACTGAAGAGACTCAAAGAACAAACCTGGAAACTAGCCCTATCAGGTGTGACAAGCATTGGTGCATAAGCATCACACCAAGCTCCTGCTTTTAATGCTCACTCTTTACCCTCTACCCCTGATAAAACCCACATTGATAAAAAGCACCATGAGTGTATTCTCTGAATATTTTCTTTTTTGCCTTATTATTACATATTCAGTTTTCACTGCTCTGGAATAAGTTATCTTTTTAACACTCATTAGCATACCCATTCAACAATTCCATTGAGGATGGATAAACCTCATAGTATAAGGACTATCTATTCCTCAGAAGAAGATAAAGATACAGATCAAAAACATTTCATCAATCCTGGTCTTATAACAGCCAAACAATCGTAGATTCACAAAGCTGCAAGGGAACTCAAAAAATCAATTATTATACTAATTCCTTATGCCCAAAAAGTTATCAAACTGTGCATACCCTTTGATCCAGCAGTGTTTCTATTGGGCTTATACCCCAAAGAGATACTAAAAAAGGGAAAGGGACCTGTATGTGCCAAAATGTTTGTAGCAGCCCTGTTTGTAGTGGCTAGAAACTGGAAAATGAATGGATGCCCATCAATTGGAGAATGGCTGGGTAAATTGTGGTATATGAATGTTATGGAATATTATTGCTCTGTAAGGAATGACCAGCAGGATGAATACAGAGAGGCTTGGAGAGACCTACACGGACTGATGCTAAGTGAGATGAGCAGAACCAGGAGATCATTATACACTTCGACAACGATATTGTATGAGGATGTATTCTGATGGAAGTGGATTTCTCTGACAAAGAGACTTAACTGAGTTTCATTGGATAAATGATGGACAGAAACAGCTACACCCAAAGAAGGAACACTGGGAAATGAATGTGAACTATATGATTTTTGATTTTCTTCCTGAGTTATTTTTACCTTCTGAATCCAATTCTCCCTGTGCAGCGGGAGAACTGTTCGGTTCTGCAAATATGTATTGTGTCTAGGATATACTGCAACATATTTAGCATGTATAGGACTGCTTGCCATCTTGGGGGGGGGGGAGGGAGGGAGGGGAAAAAACAAAACATAAGTGATTGCAAGGGATAATGCTGTGTAAAAATTATCCTGGCATGGATTCTGTCAATACAAAGTTATTATTAAATAAAATTAAATTTTCAAAAAAAAATTATTATACTAATTCCTGAAGTACAAATACCTTGTATAACATCTTTGAGATATTCTTCCTCTTCCCTTAGTTTTAGACCTATATCATCAATCACATATTGGACATTTCAAACCAAATACCCAGGAGGCTTTGCAAATTTAACATGTCCAAAGCAGAACTCATTAATTCTCTCTCCATAACCCACCATTTCTCAAATGTTCCTATTTTTGTCAAAAGCATACCATTCTTCCAGTCTACTAGGTTCCTAACTTCAGCATTATCCTCAGCTCCTCACTTTTCCTTACTCCATATATCCAATCAGCTAAATCTTATAGCTCCTACCACCAAACTTTTCTAGAATTATATCCATCTTTGCTCACACAACTACTACAGCTCGGGAGAGAGACAAGAGAGAGACAGCTAGAAAAAAGAGGGGGTAAGAAAAGAGAGAGAAAGGCAGGGAGAGAGAGAAATGGAGAGGGAGAGGGACAGAGAGAGAAGGAGAGGGACACAAGAGGAGGACAGGAGAAGAGAGGGAGAGAAAGAGGGGAAGAGAGGAAGAGGGAGAAGAGAGACAGAGACAGAGACAGAGAAAAAAGGCAGGAAGGAAGGAAAGAAGAGAAGGAGGGAGGGAGGGAAAGAGAGAGGAAGGAAGGAAGGAAAGAAGGAAAGAAGGAAGGAGAGACAAAAAAGACTCATGATACAAACAAGTAGCTTCTATGTTATGTAGAATCTTTAGCCTCTCTCCTATCTGTTTTCTAAATTATGCTTTTTCATGAATCTCACTATCCTCACTTATTTCCCACTTTCTAGTAAGGTTACAAATATCAAAATGTTTAATAATTTACTTTTGAGGGTCCTATTGAGTTATCAAAATTTTTTACCTATTCATTCACTGTAGCCACTGTTAGTACATATGCTGCAATTACTTTCACAGTTTTTGTATTTATTTTTAGGATTATTTGGGGTTTCTTATCTTGATTAATTTAATATAAGATGATCAAATGCCCTAAGCTCCACTGAGTACTCCTGTTATTCCTGTATAGTTTCCTCTGGCCTTTGATCACTGTCATAGTCTTTGCTGGTAAGTTGTTCAGCTGTTTTCAGAGTCTCAGTTGGATTCATCTCTCTACTAGTCTCCACATTACATTTTGGTAGTTGTTCCACTTTGTTGGGCATTGCTTCATGCTGCCGTCATTCTGAGCGTTATCTTTCCAGGGTCATCGGGATGATCTCAGATTCGGTTAGCTGTGTTGTACTAGTGAATATTTAATAAGTGATTCTCAGGAGGAAGGAAGGGGATGATTATGACACATTTTTAAGTTGAATCTGCATTTTTAACAATTTCTTCATCACCTTCTTATATCTAGATTTGTTGTGTCAAAATCAAATAAAAAGGGGTCACTAAATCCTACATAAGGATCCTTGTGAACTGCATATTGATTTGGAATATTTTTTTCATTTATTTTGTCAAATATTTTTCAATTACATTTCATTCTAGTTCCTGAGTAAACAAAAGCCAGCAGGATACCTCTCCCACCCCCAAGCTAAGATTAGATTTTTCTTTTCCAAGCCTTAAGTCTGTGGGGAGATCAAAATCTTTTGTTACAGATAACTATATAAGTGAGGGCCATATACTTTTAGTTACACCCCAAATCCTCTGAGCTGAATTGAAAATGAATTTGCCAGAATACAAGATAAGGTAGTACATCTACCTATGGCAAGCAATTTGAAGATGAATTTTATTCAGAGTTGAAATTCACAAGAGCTAGAATTACTGCACTGACCAATATAGGACCTAGGCCCCATCCAATCACTTGATAAGAAGCATGCCATTTTTAGTCATTTGTGCCAGACGGTAGGGATGATAAGCAATGTGAGAATGGAAGCTGCTGATAGATGCTCAGTACAATCCTGTTGATGATGTGAAGATTATTCAGGTTTGCCTATCTGGATAAAATAAAAATCTAGGCAGATGCCCCCATGACCATTCCCCATATTTTCAATTCCTCAAAGATAATTTAACTGGATAGTACTCAGATGACTTGTGGACTATAGACTTTGTTCTATTTACTCTGGAGTCATCATCATTGGACTTTTACATGTGATTTTGGTTTTGTCCTGCCAATTAAGTCTAATATTTCAAATGTACTAGAAAGGAAAGTGCATTTTAACAAAACTTTTCTTTCTTTCTCAGTATATAAATACCAAAGCAAAACAAATACATGCACACATTAATGCAAGTGATTATGAAGAACCATTCTTCTCATATACTTCTTTCTTCTGATCCATCTGTTAAGAAATTAAATAGAATCAGGAAATGTTGCTACATGTAAAATGTATATTCTAAACCTACTAGTTTTCTAATGACTCTTACTCTGCCTTAGTTACTGACAATAGAATTTATAGTATTTTCTTACATGTATTTTTGTGTATAGAAAAATGTATATTATATACCTATCCATACATATCTGCATATTTATGTTCAAACTCTTTCCATAAACATATAATCATTTTGATAAACAATATTCTTTCCAAAATTCAAATGCCTCAAGTAAAAGCCATGCTGAAGTTTTGCCAAATGGAAAATGTAGTCAGCAGGAAAGACAATCAAGTATCCAAGAGGGTGTTGAATGGAAGTGTTTATGTGTAAGTAATTTTGAAATGAAGGTCATTAAAGGAATAAAAAGAATTCACTTAACTCTTCATTTTCAAGCAAGAAAATGAGATTTTTGGTAGAAATAATGAAAGATTATGAATTTTCTTCTTTTGTTTTTTTAGTTTTTATTGATATCTTGTTTTTACATCACATTCATTTGTGAATATATGTCCTCTCTCACCCCTGAAAATCAGTTTTTGTGATAAAAAATAAGTGAGAAAGAGAAAAAGCACAACAAAGTAAAAAAATCTTCAATACCTTCATTTTTGAAGAGATTTCTAATAAAAGTGTTACATATATATGTATATATATGTACATATATATATGATGTACACAAAGACAAACAACTGAAGATTAATACAAAAGAGTGGCACCACAGAGAAGATAATATTAAAAATTGGCAGAGACTGGAGATGAATAATAAGGGCAAGAAAAAAGAATTTGTATTTTTTTAAGCTGTCTGGGACAAGATGATCAAAGAAAACCAGGAACATTGCTCAACAGAAATGAGATTATAAAAAATAGTGGAAAGACTATAGAATACTATTCAATTTCTTTCTGCATTCTCTGCAAACAGAATAGTAAGGGGAAAGATAGATGAGAATGGTTATCAGGATGGTGAAAGTGAAGATAAGAAAAATTAATGGCTCCATATATTTAGGTCATTGGGTCAGGCTATACTGTATCTCTGGTCTCTGGAAGGATTGGTGAGTGTGGTTACCTGTTTTCAATGATCCTAGCAAAATTATGGGACCTCCAGGTAGTGCAGTGAAGAGAGCACCAACATTGTAGTCAGGAAGACAAGAGTTCAAATCCAGCCTCAGGCACTCGCTAAATTGTGGGAACTCTGGGCAAGTCAATTTGTCTCAGTTTCCTCATCTGTAAAAAAGAAGAAAATAGCAAACCATTCAAGAAAGTGAGTGCCAAGAAAACTTCAAATGGAATTATAAAGAGTAAGGCACAAGTGAAAATAACTCAACAAAAAAAGCAAAATTATGCAGACTAGGAGAGGAGTGACAGTACTGGAGGGCACATATTTGTCCTGTTTTTCAAAAAAGAAAATAGAATGGAATCTGAAAAGTATAGTCCAATAAACGTGATTTCAATTCCTACTCAAAAACTAGATAATACCCATTACAAAGATGAAGAAATTGAGGCCTGGAGACAGTAAAGTCACTCAATGAGTCAGGACTAGAGCTGGGACTATAACTCAAGTCTTCCAATTCCAAGTACAGACTTTTTACTTTTACCTCAATTATGTTTTAAGTTATAGCTCCATTATTTTATTTCTTTACCTCAGAAATGAGTTTAAACTTCCCATAAACAGATTATTTGGAAATCTGTTATATACAATTTTCCTGGTTTTTCCTAGACTGGAGCTTTTTGTCTTAAAAATAATTGATTATGGCCCAGGAAGACTTTTCTATCTATATCTATGAGGCCAATTTTTTTTCCTTCCAAAGAAGGAAGGATCCTTCACTAGAAGGACTAGTCACCTATCTCTTTAAGTTTTTTAATTTCCCAACTGGCAATTCAAAGTACCTAAAAGTGCTCTCCCAATTTTTTTGTCCATATCATCATTTTCTTTTCTTTCTTTCTTTCTTTCCTTTTGAGTACGACAATATAAGGCTCCTGGTTACTGAGGCCTCATTCATGCTTGTATTTTTCCTTTCAAAGTCTAATACAAAGAACCAAACTTTAATTTGCTGCTGGAATATAGAACTCTCCCACTTCTTCAATTGGATCTGCTCTCTTCAGAAGGCTTGTGGGAAGTAAGTCTATTCTTTAATATCTGAGCTTAAGCCTATAGTCACTACAGCCAGTCTCCATACTTCCCAGGTATGACCAATAAACTACAATTATTCAGGACCTCTTTATTTTACTGCAGTATGAGCTATGTTCACTTCTACAGCAGAGCTGGAAGAGATAGTTCATTTCAGAATTTTTCTCTGTGAAAGACAATCTTTCTAATTGTAGCCATGGGGAAGGGAGAGGGGAGAGTGAGGGGAAATTTGCACAATATTTTTATTATATATTTAAAAGAAATAGCAAGTTGTATGCAATCATTTTGGAGTTTCACATGCAATCACTTTTCCTAAAAAATATTATACTATGTTATGGAAACATTTGTTTTATTCTATAAATTAGAAAGGTAGTAAGTAGGAAAGATTCCAGGGATATAGAAGAAGTCTGGATAAATATCATCAAGGTTGTGAGTCTAGAAAGATCACTTTCATCTTGGACTATAAAAGAATACTTCTTAGCAAATTAAAAGGAATTAGTTCATTAGATTAATTCCTAGAAGGGTACTAAAAGAATAGAAGAGGCAATATTTGAATACAAAAAAGATCCTGTTAATGATAAGAAACATGTATTTGGTTCATTTGGAAGAAAAGAATTAAAGAGAGGAAAGCAGTTTATTGCCAAATACAGGTTTATTTCACAATCCTCATTGAAAGTGACAATATTTGAGTGAATATTTGTCAGTAAAGGAATGATTGAATAAATTATGTTCTATGAATATAATGGAATATTAAGGTTCTATTAGAAATGATCAGCAGGCTGATTTCAGAAAAATTTGGAAATACTTACATGAACTAATGGTGAGTGAAATGAGCAGAACCAAGAAAATATTGTACATAGTAGCAACAAGATTATCTGATAATCAACTGTGATGGAATTAGCTCTTTTCAACACTTCAAGGTAATTCTACTAAACTTAGGATAAAAAATGCTATCTGTATTCAAAGAACTATGAAAAATGAATATGAATATTTTCATCCTTGTTTGTTTGCTTTGTTTTGCCCTTTTTTCCCCTCGTATTCCCTCCCCCCTTTGGTCTGATTTTTTCTTGCACAACATAACAAAGATGGAAGCATATTTAAAAGGATTGTATATGTTTAGCCTATATCAGATTGTTTGCTGTCTTAGGGAGGGGGGAAATAAGAGAGAGGGGAAAAAAGTTGTAATGCAAAATCTTACCAAAATGAATATTGAAAAGAAAGAAAGAAAGAAAGAAAGGGGGGGGGAAGGAAGGAACAAAGAAAAAAGAAAGAAAAAAAGGAAAGAAAGAAAGAAAAGAAAAGGACACTATTACTGCAAATTTTCAAATATCAACAAAAAGCACTTTAAACTATATTAACTCAGGGCAAAACACCTAGTTGGAAGTATAAGGCACAAGGGATAATTAGTACAGCACTAATAGTACAGAACATAGTATGCCAAAGATGAATTTAGCTGTATAATTAACGCTTCTAAAAGCCTGTTACTCAATTATCTATCCTTATTCATTAGTAAGGTTAGAAACTGATAGTATCACAGGAGAGTTTGAAGATTCTTAGTTGTTTGTAATGGAACTTTTTGGCAATCTGATGAAGCCCATGAACTTCTCAGAATAATAATTTTTTAACTTGAAGAAAATTTTAAATTTCATGAAAGTTTAGTAAAAAATATGTATCTATATATATATAATTTTTCTTCAGTCACCATCTATATCACAAACACTCTAAAATCTATTCAAAGATATCTTAAAAGATCCATGGATCCCAAGTTAGAAGCCTATGCCATTAGACATAGTGAACAGAAGAGTCCAGGGAAATACCAAATTCTGATTCTCATGTAAAAATATATATTGGCTCTTGGCTTACTCTCCCAACCCTAACTCCACTAACTGATCAGGACCTTTTAAGGGTAAGGTTTTAACCTTCAAATTGCAGGTTCTTCTAGTGCTATTGATCTGAGCCTCCATTCCAGTATGTTCCTCCAATATCAATTGTAGCAATTAGTACTCCATTATAATTTAACTGTTTGGTTCCCAAACTGGGTACCAAGATGACTCCAAAAGCAAACTCATAGAACAACATGAAATATTTAAAATTTTCAACCTAAATGCTTAACAAATGAAACTATTATGCATCTCTTGTGGCCTAAGGATACTAGGTAAAAATTACTAAGACACTACAGGACCATGAAATAAGAATGTTCGGGAACCTCAGATTTAATCACTTTCTTCTATCACCACTGGGAAAGAGAAAGGATAAGTTGGGACATTTTATACAATCGGTCATTTCTGTCTTATACACCAGTTAAAAGGCTTTTCTTCACCACACAGTAAGAAGATAAGAATTAGAGAATAGCTGCACATACTCTGAAGTAATAGGGTAAGTATTTTTTTTTAGCACCATCAAGCATTTCTGGAAGCACATTCCTTACACCTTTGAATAGATTGGCATTTGGCAGAGCAGATGGCACATGTGTGAAGGACTAGATCCTTTTGGTCCCTCTTTTGTTACCAACTAAACAAGTTGGTTACCATTTTACCTCAAAAACATTCTTTTTTGTGAGTAGAAATTTTCTTTTCTTTTGTATAGGTTTGCATTATGTATAGATTTATCTAGTAAAGCTCATGTCTCCAACCAACAGGAGAATCCCACCCCAATCTTCTTTTTAACACTGAGCTTATAGAACTCCAATCATACCCAAGGATGTCAAGCACAATAATATGAAATAAATACATTTAGTTCTTTTTACACATAATCATTAAAAAAAAGAAAAGAAAATTTCAAACTAAATATATTTTTAAAAAACATACCAGAGAGATTAAGTGCCTATGACTATGTCCCAAAATGCGCAAAATGTTTGTATTCAATCCCAAAATATTAATTGTAATTAATCACCATGAGCAAGTAATTATTTTGATTAACATTTAAAGTACTTGGATAAAAACTTCATCCTCTCTGCTGCAAAAGAGGCAATAATGGTAGCCTCTGCTCTCTCATCTATCTAGGAACCTTAGATCTAATTATCTCTCATTGCTGCTCTTTTTTCTGCTCACTGTTCTTTACATCAGAAACTTCAGGAAATCCAGGTCTCTATAGGATATGGTCAGCCGAGGTTTCTTAATTCTGTTTAAGAAGGATGCAGGAAAGGACCAAACACATATTGACAACTTGATTTCACTAGTCCTTTTTGCCTTCTTTATCCTTATCCTTTAGTCCCTAGCTCATGCACTTGTAATAGCCAACATTATTTTCCTTTCTATTAAACATTCTAGCTGTCTAATTTCATTGTCACAGATTTATACTTTCAGGTATAGCAGGACAAAAAGGAACAGGGCAAGGAATATTAATTTCATTAAAAAATGGCTCCAGACAGGAAGAAGGAAAGCACATCTTAACATCCTAAATACAACCTACCTAAAGTTTTCTTATTCTTTTATTAATGAGCCCTGCTCTAACATCTTGAAGTGCAAACTCCATAAAAAGCAAATAAAGAAAAGACCCCAGGTATGAAGGGACTGGAAGTAGTGGGAGAGATGGAGTAGGGCTACTTCTCCAACAGCCTTGAGCTGTGGCCTATTAGTGAAAGTGTAAAAACATCAGATAGGACTAGCTCTGGCTGGTTGGCTACAAAATTAAGATAATAAATATGGTGGGAGAGATAAAAGATTGAATTTTAGAGGACTGAGCTTTGAATCCTGACACAAGGGATTATTCATTTGTGACCTTTAAGCAGACCACCTAATCTCTTTGGGCACAGATTTCTTCATCTATAAAATAAATAGAATGGAGAAGATGGCTCTGTGGTCCCTTGGGGTTCTAAGTCTGTGCTGTCACCTTTTCTTTATGGGATGGGTTGAATTTTTTCTTGTTTTTTTTTTTGTTTTGTTTCATTTTGTTTTGTTTTTAGTACATGGCTCAGTACCCAAGCTAGGAGTAGAAGAACTTAAAATTCACTCTGGGAACAATACAGGATATTAAGTTTCTTTGTTGGGATAAGTAAAAGAGAAGAACTTCAATTTAGTCTATTTTGCTAACAAATATGTTAGTAAATTGTGCAGAATTGGTTGGTGAGAAGGGAATACACAAGAGTTGGCTAATAAGTATTTTAGATTGTCTATGGAACTCTTAAAACCTTTGCAATTCTGTATGAATTACCATCATTGGCTAAGCCATCAAAATGAGCCAAGCAATATGAAATATTTGTCCATATGGTCATTAAATTCCTATATTTACTCAAGATCTAGACTGCCTGGAACAGTTGGACCAGTAAAAGGTGTTTTTAAAAAAACACAAACCAAAAAACTCTCCATTCCCACAACAGTTTATTTTCATAGGATCATCTGCAATGCTTTTGCTCTATTTACAAAAGCTTCCTTTTTCAAACTTTTTCCTCCATCTATACACTTTCTACATTCTTTGATTCACCTCAAGAGTCTTACTTTTTTAAATTTCTTTATGAGATGTTAAATTAATTACACTCAATTCCTTATGTCTCATCTTTTTTAAAGCTATTTATCTCCTTTTTTTAAACCATCTTTCTCCCCTAACATCAGTCTTCTAGGTCCTCTTTTTATTTAGTTATTTAAATTCAACTCAGTCCAAGGTATTTCCTGAGAGATATTAGCATAACTAAATTGAATTTTTGGTGTGATTTCTAGTTAGTTTTGAAATTCCAAGAAGTTTTCAATCACACTTGGAAGAGGATGAATTTTATTTAACAAGATAAAACTATATTTAGTCATTTAAGAAAATCTGTTCTTCATATTTATCACAGATTAATTATAATTACAAGTATTAATTACATTAAAGTGCCCACTTGTGAAAGATACTGAGAGATCTTAAAATGGGTAATACTCCCTGCTTTCAAGAAGCTTATAATCTACTATGATTATTCATCACATAATAGTCACAAAAACTTTTTTTTTAATTGTGAAAAAAGAATATGACTGTATTTAAGTGAGCTTAGGTCCTAATTCTGAATATTTTAATTTTCTTCTTTTCAACTGGATATGACTGATTTTAAGTATCTTCCAAAGAGACAGATCTTGGTAGATTTGACATTTTATTAGTGACTCCACAGTAGTCACAATCTGATCTTGCATAACTGGCACTTTGCATGATTTTTATTTCCTAACAAATATAGTTTAAGAACATGTTAATCTGATTCCCAATCATCATTAGTGCCATAGGCAATGGTCATGTCCCAGGTATCAATGACATCCACTTTGAGATCCCAGAAGATGTCTTTCAAAATGAGAAACTAACTATAGCCATGAAAGTCCCTATGTCACTCAGGATCATTATTAATTGCCCTGGTATTTTCACCTCTGATGATCACTTTGGTGTCTGGGCTTCTCAGGAACAAGCATTAATGACCTTGTGAATATTAATGGCTATTCTGATAAAGATGTCAATGGGGAATAATCTAAAGAGTTGGCCCAGAGAAAAGATAATGGTGGTATTTTTGTCCCCTGCTATTCTGTCAATAACACGGGCAATGTACTCATTTTCTTTTGCTGAATAACTATGTGAGACAACCAAAGGGTAGCCATGTCTTTGCCACTGAATGCAGATGTTCTTTTCCAAGTCCACAACAAGCTGATGATGGAGTTTACCAAATCCATGGAGGTCAATGGACTTCAGTGCTGATGTCAAAAGGAAAAAGTAAAGTTACATATTAAATAAAATAAGTAAATGCCCTGTTGAGTAGCAAATTAAATATGATACAACCACGTGTAGCCAACGGCATGATCCTAAATAAGAAAAGAAGTAAAAATGAATTGAGTGATTTAAAGCCATATACAGTTATGGTATATGAATGTTATGGAATATTATTGTTCTATAAGAAATGACCAGTAGGATAATTTCAGAGAGGTCGGGAGAGACTTATATGAACTGATGCTGAGTGAAATGAGAAGAACCAGGAGATCATTGAACATAGCAACAACAAGATTATACAATGATCAATTCTGATGGACATAGTCTCTTCAACAATGAGACGATTCAGAGCAGTTCAATGATGAAGAAAGCCATATACACCCAGAGAGAGGCCTGTGGGAACTGAGTGTGGATCACAACTTAGCATTCTCACTCTTTTTGTTGTTGTTCATTTGCATTTTGTTTCCTTAATTATTTACTTTCTTTTTTTTGTTCATCTGATTTCTCTTGTGCAACAAGAGAAATGTATAAATATGTTTATACATATTGGATTTAACATATATTTTAACATGTTTTACTGAATTGCTTGCCATCTAAAGGAAGAGGTGAGAGGGGAGGATAAAATCTGTAACACAAGGCTATGCAAGGGTCAGTGCTGTCAAATTATCCGTGCTTATATTTTGAAAATAAAAAGCTTTTTTAAATAAATAAAGCAATATACAAATATATAGTACTTTGTGTTTGTATAACTTATTTACATTCTTCCAAGTAGCTTGCAAGTTCCCAAAAGACAAGAACTATGACTTATACTTTTTTTAGTCATAATCTCACTGACCATAGGGCTTATCTGTAATGTGCTCTGGTTTGATTTTCCTGGGATCTCTGGGGCAGCTTTCTTTTCAGTTCAGTAATCACCACAAAAACAGCCAAGTGTTAAAGTCCAGATTCTTTATTATCTCCTTCCTGAGTTTGGGCAGCTTTCTGGAGAGTCTTTCAGATCCGCCTTGGCCTCAGTGGAGAAATGCAGGAGGAGAGCCTGCCACCAGGAGTATGACCAAAGGTGGAAATGAATTTTGAGTCCAAGGGCTTGTGCTTCAGTCTCCAGTCTGCTTGTCTTCTCTAGCTCTCTTTTTGAACCTAGCTGAGGCTCCCAGCTTATATGTTCTACACTAAGTATAAACCAATCATTATATCACTAGGAAACTATTATTTGTTGTAAGATTAAATCAATCATACTGAAGTTAGAGAACTATTAAGCACCATGTTAAACTCATCAATTCCACTTAGTATCTTGTAAGAATCCTTGTTTCAAGTTCAGAGTTCTGGCCCATAATATTTAGCCTCAATAAATTCTTATTGTTTCAAAATGAATGAAACTCCATTGAGGAAATAGGAAATTTGGCACTCAAAACTATGAACTGAAACAATGTGGTGTAGTAAATAATCCTATCTCTTTACTCTACACCCCCCAGAATAGTTCTATGTAACAAGGAAATAATTCAGAACACTTTTTGTTAATTGCAAATAAACAGCTCTCTAGTGCATTTCTAATGCAGGGACAGCACTAGCAAGTATTTGGCTCTGTAGAGACAGAAAAAGAAAGTCTAGTTCAGTGCTTTTCTCCTGTTCCCTGATTCTGGTTGTTCTGTCTCCTCCTTCAGCCTACAATTCAGCCAAACTTGACTTTTCTCTATTCCTCACATGCCACTTTATCTCTGAATTTAATATCTTTGCGCTGAACATCTCCCTTACCTCTTGTCATCTCCACCTTCAAGCACCATCTTCTACATGATGCTTCACCTGAATCACTGGATTGCTAGTGCCTTCCTTTCCAACCTATCTTGCAGGTAATTTTTAATATTCACTTTTATTTATTCTATTTAAATTTTTTGTATACTTATCTCTATTAGAATATAAACTTGCAAGATGTTGTGTTATATCCCTAAAGCCTAGCTGAGAATCTAGCACACAGTAAACATTTCATAAAGGCTTATTGATTGTTTAAAATAGATAGCATAGCGAAACATTCTGATTTGTTGAATCAGAGAAATCATGCAACACTGTCATAGTGAAGTCAAGTGAACTAATATTTATCAAGTATTGCCAAGCACTGTGCTGAACACTAGCAGTACAAAGAGAAGTTTAAAAAAAAAGTCAGTAATTTAGTGTATAAATTATTTATTAAGCACTTATGTGCCAGTAAGAAGGTAGGTGGGGTAGTGGATAGAGTGCCAAGGATGGAATTAGAAAGATTATCTTCCTAAATTAAATCTGGCCTCCGATGCTTACTCACTATGTGACCCTGGGAAAGTCATTTAACCTTGTTTGTCTCAGTTTCCTCATTTGTTTAAAAAAAAAAAAAAAAGGGAGGGGAGGAGGAAGGAAGGAAACATATTGGTAAATGTAGCAAATATAAATGTAGAAACAAATTTAGTGAATATCGCAAACAATCAAAAGGGACTAAAAAAGATGGAAATATTGACTGGGAGAATGAGAATAATTTTGCTGGTTTAATGATCTTAAAAGAAGAGAAAAAAGTTATATTATTTTGAAGAAAGGGACAGTGAGGGGAATGAAGTATTGCATGTAATTGGGGTAGAAGGAAGGAAGGAAAGAAGAAACAGAATGGAATGGAATAGAATTTTAGAAAAAGTTTAATATAAATGATCTCTGACAATTGTAGAATTATAATAGAAAAGAAAATGCCTTAGCTACAAATGGAATCCTTACAAAAATTAACCAGATATTAGGACATAAAATCTCACATGCAAATACAGTAAAGCAAAAATATTAAAGGCATCCTTTACTGACCACAATGCAATAAAAATTAATTCAACATGGAGATATTAAAGAAAGAATTGAAAACTAATTGGAGATAAAATAACTTAATATGAAATAATTAGTGGGTCAAAAAATGAGTCATAGAAAGGATACATTCTTAATTATATTAAGAAAAATTACAATAATGATTTTAAAAGATTAATATTTTGGGGATATAGCCAAAGCAATCCTTGGGGGAAAATCTGTATTTCTAAACATTTCCATCAACAACGAGAAAAAAAAACATCAACTTATTGGGCATAAAATTAAAAGTAAAAACAAACTGAAAAACAAACAAAAAAAAAGTCATTAAACACCAAAATGGAAATAATGATAATCAAAGAAAAGATTAATGGAACTTAAAGGGAAAAGCTCATTGATATAATAAATAAAACTAATAATTGTTTTTTAAATAAAATAAAATTTGAAAAGCAAGAAGAAAACCAAATAACCAAAATAAAAAACAAACAAGAAGAATTCACAACTAATGGAGAAAAAAATAGAAGCTGTTATTAGAAACTATTGTATCTAACTCTGTGAATAAAACTAACAACATGAAACAAATATTGACCAAAGTATAAAACATTAACTTGTGGAATAAACAACACAGAATTAAATAACTCAGTTTCATAAAACTAACAACATAAAACAAATATTGACCAAAGTATAAAACATTAACTTGTAGAATAAGCAACACAGAATTAAATAACTCAGTTTCATAAAATGACACTGAACAAGCAAAAAAGTGAACTTCCAAATTAAAAAAATATATTAGGAATCAAAGGATTTACAAGAAAATTTTATATTATAGTAACCTCCAAAGCTCTCCTACATTCTCTTCTCTTTTTTCAGTCAATCATCTCATCAATTCTGTGGGTTCAATTAATACCTCTGCAATTAAGATGCATATGATTCCCTGATCTATTCATCTAGTTCTAGAGCCTCAATAAGATGGGTCAGAAGAGAGAAAGGATATTGAAGCTCTTCAAAAGTCCAGAGTTGTCAGTTGCTTAGACCCTGTGTGGGTGCATTTGTGGGAAAATGTGATTCTGATGTTGAGGAGCATTATTTGTAAATATTATTCTTATAATGTCATTGGAGTAAATTCATTTGCAAAAAGATTAAGAGAAAGCATATTTGTGGGATATATGAACTCATATATGAGGAGAGTCATCTACAAAGTTATTCTAGATTCTTGGAAATAGTAACAAGAGTAACACCCAGTCAGCCAGTGGTTGTAATATATAGACAACTGAAGCTCAAGATAGCATTATACATGTAGGTTTATCCAGGGTCAGTTACTAGATGTCCTCATGTACTCCACATTCTTTCCAAGGAACTTCCTTTATATGTCATCATGACTCTCCCAGAAGCAAGCTTCCCAGGTTCTTCATGTGAGAAAGTTGCATTAGTTTAGTAGGCTGATAGGATCTGCATATGTACCAGATTCAAATTATTCATGCTAAAAAAAAAAACACTCTCAATGTTTAAGAAAGATTTCTCAATCTCATTCTATGAAACAAAATTGATCCTAATAGTTAATCCAGGTAAGATTAGAGCAGAGAAAGAGAGCTGTAAATAAATATAAGCAATGGAAATTTGTACAAAACATAGAAATAAAATCCTAGAGAAAAGATTATAGTAATATGTCCAAATAGCAATTCAGTGTAAACAAGTTAGATTAATAATAAGGATGCAAGAATGGTTCAACATTTAGAAAACAATTTTTAACATAATCATATTGAAAGCCAAAATAATAAAAAAACAAACTTTTATCCATTAATTCAGTAAAGTCTTTTTTTAAAAAATCCAGTACTCTTTTATGAGAAAGGAAAGAGACAAAGAGAAAGAGAGGGAGGGAGGGAGGGACAGAAGGAGATGGGGTGGGAGAGAAATGAGGTGGAGAGACACACACACACAGAGATACAAAGACAGAGATGGAGACAGAGACAGAGAGACAGAGAAAGAGAGAGAGAGAAGGAGAGAGGGAGGGAGGAAGGGAGGAAAATGGGGGGAGAGAGAGATACAGACAGAGAAACAGACAGAGACAGAGAGAGACAGAGGGAAAGGGGGAGGGAGAATGGGAGAAAAAGAGAGACAAGGAGAGAGAGAAATCTAAATAACCTAAGCATATAGGCATATCAAGGCTATTTCTAGTGATTAAAAATACATATCTAAAAACAAAAATGAATATTAGTTGCAATAGAGAAACACTAAATGTATTCATTACAAACAGGATTTTTGAAAAAGTACTCAGGCTAGATGATGTAATGGATAGAGCACCAGCCCTGAAGTCTGGAGGACATGAGTTCAAATCTGGGCTCAGATACTTAACACTTCCTCACTGTGTGACTCTAGGCAAGTCACTTAGCCCTAACTGCCTCGGCAATACACACACACACACACACACACACACACACACACACACACACACACATTTGTTTGCTCCAATTTTTTCATCCATAAAATGGGATGGAGATGATAATAGCACCAACTTTGCAAGTTTGGGATAAGGATCAAATTAGACAATATTTGTAAAGTGCTTAATATAGTACCTGACTTACAATAGTTACTATATAAATCATAGCTAATATTATTATTAGAGAGTTGCTTAGGATATCAAGAAATTAAGAGACTTGCCCAGAATCACACAATCAATATATGTCAAAGGAAGGATATGAGTCCAGGTTTCATTTCTCTATCACTTATATCATGTGGCTTCACCATCTATTTACAAGTAACATAATGTTTTACTAAGAATATCCCCAGAAGACTAATAAATAAAATGAGATGAAAATAGCTTTAGAAAAGTGGCAGGACACAAAATAAATATGTAAAATTCATGAAGGAGGAATTGATATTTTAAAAAACAAAGAAAAAACTTATTCCTTCAAAGTAGCTGCAAAATGCATAAAATATCTGGAAGTCAAACTACCAAGATAAAATCTACAGAAATAAAAAGGTGAAATTGAAGAATACTCAATTAATCTGACATAAAAAATAACAAAATGAAAAAAAATGGAGAGCCATTCATTCTCCTGGAATAGTAATAATAATAACTTCAGAGCTAGACGAGACCTTAGAGACAAAGCATTCAAGCCCCTTCTTCTTTAAGGAGAGGAAACCTCACAGGTTAATTGATTCATCCAAGATTATATATTAATAGTAACATGAAACTCTGTCTTATCTGACATTTTCACCATTATACTGGCATTCTGGAAACCAGAAATAGGAGTCAAGGTCCAGAGAAAGTGAGGATATATTCTGCCAGTATCCTGGTCAAGTCATTTAACTTATTCATCTTCATTTTCTCTCTCCAATGGCTCTTTCCCATCTGTCTACAAACATGTTCAGGTGTCTCCAATTCTTAAAAAGAATGTTTTAACTTCCTTTAGTCCTACAATTTTATTAGAAGAATCACAGAACATCAGAGTTAGAAGCTCTTATAGAAGTCAATTCTTCTAACACATATTTAAATATTCAAATGGATCTTTTATTCCCTCAATTTGAACGTTTTCTAGCAATACAAATTAAACCCATCCATGTCAGTGTCTCTGGTGCAATTCTTATATATGTCTTCCTACAAGCTCTCAATATGCTAAAGGCCTTCTTTGTTTTCTTCTGACATCATGAGAATAGCAATTGAATATTCATACTGTCCATCTCCCATTCCTCATTTTTATCATTTTGATCTATCTCCTCTTCTTATGATAGATGTTTCTCATGACCTTTTTTACATTTTTCTTTTAAGTTCCTTGTGGCTATATACTGTATCCTAATCAAACCTACCATATATCTCACCATTTCATTTGGTGTGATACTTATTTTAAAATGCGATTGTCCATATCTCATAGTCATACAACACCCTCAGTAGAATACTGGTGTTTAAAAAAATGGGCTTTTCTTACTAGGAGAAATTTGGGTCATTAATAGAGCTCTGTAATTTTCCAAAGGCAATCCAGCCCTTGTTCCACCTACTGCTTAATTATGGGCCCAACTCATTGTGCATATATATTGTTTGTTCTTCAAATACATACTGATGGATAAGCTTTACAGGAACATAGTTGCATACTGTAATCTGAACAATAAATGTTGTTATACCTTGCCTGATGTTTATGATCAACTGGCTACTAAATTTTTCTATTTTTGTTGTTACATTTCTCAAACATTCATGAATGATATATGTATGTATGAAGACTTCTTGATAGAAGAAAGGCTTTAATTGAAGGTTAATGAATCAATTGTTTTTCATAATTTTCTATCAATAAGCACAATGAAATCTTGTATTCTCTAGAATTAGTCAATTCTAAGATGGTAAAGAAAAAGAAATGGCAAATCACTCCAGTTTCTTTACCAAGAAAAGTACCAAAAGGGTCACATAGAGTCAGACAAAACTCAAAATGGACAGACAAAAAACAAATCTATTCAGTTCTGTTTTCCCTTTTGTTTTTCTTTTTGCTAGATTTAGCCAAAATTAAAAGAATTATGTTGAAGTCTCCTATAACTATTGTGTTACTATGTCATCTTGTAGCTCAAATAATGTTTTCTTTATGATAATGGATGATAAGACTATAAATACACTTAGGTTGTTACTGAATTGAATCTATGGTTCCTTTCAGTATAATGTAGTTTATTTATCTCTTTTAATTTTTTTCAATGTTTGTTTTTACTTTGTGGGTAGCATGATTGTAACTACTGCTTTTGTGGGGATTCACTTGATTTATAGCAAAGTTTATTTTTCTATCCCCAAAGTTTTCTTTTGTGCATGTCTTTATTTTTAAATGTATTTTTACAAGCAAAAATTGTTAGGCATTGTTTTTTATCCATTCTGTCATTTTTTTCTCATATTAATGGCTTGTTTAATTCTTTTACATTTGAAGTTATGAAAATTTTATATTTTCCTCCACTTTCTTTATTATTGGACTTTTTTCAAGTTATGCTTTTATGTTCCTTAGTTACTTTAATCTTTTTTAAGGTGTCTCTATTCCCACAGGCTCTCTTACTCTCATACCATATTCCCTCCTCTCATTTGTTATCCCCTTCTCCTCTAGGATCTTGCTTATTATTTTCATTTTCTCTCCTACTTTTATCTGGTTATATAATTTTTCCCCTCCATCCTTTTTTATTCTCTCAGTAAAGTGGATTTCATGCTACCTATTCTTCTTCTCCCCTTCAACTAGTCTTGTTCATTATGTTTTTCTTATATATTTCACTTTTGATATCCCTTTACAGAGATGTTCTCTCACTCTTCATTTTTCATCTTCTTTCTGATTACTCAACATCCTCATTCTCTGTTTCATGTCTCTTACAATTATGTAAATTCTCTCTATTCTATATATTCCTCATGCAATCAAAACTTTCAAGGTATTCATTCTGGGCTCTTCCCTCTAGGCAGTTTCTGCCACTACTTTGTAGAAATTGCTCCATGGATTCTCCTTTCCCACTGTACCTCACTTTCAGAATAATGTCACTTCTTAAGTGTCAGAAAGAAAACTACTGCATGATAGGCCCTACCAATACCAACACCATGTCCCTGATTGTGCAGCCCATCACTAATCTATAATCTCTCTCTGGTTACCCTTTTTCTCATTTACTTCAAAATCTCCCTGGAATCAAGCCTTCATATTCCCCAGGTAACAGTTGCCCCCTGAAATTTCAATTCCCCTTTTCTAAGGTAGGACTAGCATCTTTTAAAATACCAAACTCCCTAGACCAAACTTAATGTAACCTATCCAATCTAACTTAACTAAACCTAATGTAATCCATTTCCCTCAGTTTTGTCATCTATAAAATGAGCTGGGAAGACAGAAATCACAAACCATTCCAGTATCTTTGCCAAGAAAACCCTAAATATGGTAACAAAGAATGGATATGATTGAAAATTACTAAATAACAGTAACAAAATATATATTTTTAAAATTTGTGTCATAACTGATTAAGATAGACACCAATTATTGGTTACAAAATTAGCAATAATAACCTAAGAAAAAACATTGGAAAGACAAAGCTTTTTAACTTTTCCCAACACTGAAATTTTTTTCTTTCTCTCACAAACCTCTGACCAAAAGAAGTTAGATATGGAGTTTTTATTTTCTCTGATAGGATTTTTGTTATATTTCTTGGGAAAGGCAATATATAGGAAGCAATTGAAGACAATCATTTCTTGGGCATAGAGGAAAGTTGGCAGTTACCCACCTCAAGACACATTAACAGATAATTTTCTAGTGAGAGTAAAATAAACTAGGAATTAAGTACTAAGCTAAAAAGAAGATCAAACTAATCACAGACATGTAAAGGATCAATATCAATAGGTATGCATTAAATACCTATCATTTATCAGACACTGAGCTAAGTGTTAAGGATGAAACAATTTCTAGAAGTATAATGTTTAAGAATTAATGAAGTGACACGTGATTAAAAACTACAGGGATAACTGGAAAGCAGCAGGAAGAAACTATGTATAGATCAACATTGCGCACCATATACCAAGAGAAGGTCAAAATGAGCATGATTTAGATTAAAATTTAATTAGGCTAATTAGGAAAATATGTAATCGTTTAACCTGCTAGATCTTTGGATAAAGGAAGAATTTAGAACCAAACAAGATACAGAGAGCATTATGAAAGGTAAAAGAGATAATTTTAATTATATTAAATTTTAAAAGTTTTGTATTAACAAAACCAATGCAACCAAAATTAGAAGAAAAGCAGAAACCTGGAACAGAATGGGGAGAATTTTATAACAAGTATCTCTGATAAAGGTCTCATTTCTCAAACATATAGAAAATTGAGTAAAATTTATAAGAATACAAGTCATAGAAACAGCTATACCCAAAGAAGGAACACTGGGAAACAAATGTGAACTATTTGCATTTTTGATTTTCTTCCCGAGTTATTTTTACCTTCTGAATCCAATTCTCCCTGTGCAACAGGAGAACTGTTCGGTTCTGCAACTATGTATTGTATCTAGGATATACTGCAACATATTTAACATATATAGGACTATTTGCCAAATTGGGGGGGGGGGTGGAGGGAGGGAGGGGAAAAATCGAAACATAAGCGACTGCAAGGGATAATGTTGTAAAAAAAATTACCCTGGCATGGATTCTGTCAATACAAAGTTATTATTAAATAAAATTAAATTAAAAAAAAAAGAAAGAGAAAAAAAAAAATACAAGTCATTCCCCAATTGATAAATGGTCAGAGTATATGAACAGACAATTTTCAGACAAAGAATCCAAAGGTATCAATAATCATATGAAAAAATGCACTAAATCACCATTGATTAGAAAAATGAAAATTAAAACAATTCAGAAGTAGCACCTTATACTTATCAGATTGACTAATATAAATCCCCCCCCAAAAAAAGGAAAATGATAAAAGTTGAAAGTGATGTGAGAAAACTAGAACCTAAGGCACTATTAGTGAAGGTGTGAACTGCTCCAAACCTTCTAGAGAATAACTTGGAACTATGCCCAAAGGGTTATAAAATGGTATATATACTTTGGTTTATCAATAGCACTGCTCAGTTTGTGTCCCAAAGAGATTAAAAAAGTAAAAAATAAATTAAAAAAAAAGATGGGTGGGAGAGTTTAAGGAGGTGTGGTAGGGAGGGAAGGACCTATTTATACAAATAATATTTCTAGCCAGCTCTGTTGGTAATGGCTAAGAATTGGAAACTGAGGAAATACCCATCAATTGAAGAATGGCTGAATAAGCTGTGGTAGATGATTGTAATGAAATATGTGCTGTAAGAAATAACAAACAGGTTGATTTCAGAAAAACCTGGAAATCACTACATAAGCTGATGCAAAACAAAGATCAGACCATGAGAACACTGTACATAAAAACAGAAATATTTTATGATGAAGAACTAGGAATGACTTAGCTATTCTCAGCTATACCATGATCAAGACAATCCCAAAAGACTCATAATGAAAAAAATGCTATCTGCCTCCAGAGAAAGATCTGATATTGTCTGAATGAAGACTGAAACATAACTGGTTTTTATCTTCTTTCTTTTTTATTTGAAATATTTACAAAGTGAGTAATATGGACATGTTTTATATAATTACATAGGTATAACCTATATGGGATTGCTTACTATCTCAGGGAGTATGGAGAGAAGGGAGGCATGAATAGAATTTAGAACTCAAAACTTAAAAAAAAAAGTTTTTAAATTGTTTTAACATGAAAGTGGGTGAAAATAAAATATATATTTTTTAAATAAAGTGCTAGCTTGGTGCTTGGCACATAAAAAGAAGAATTAATGGAGAGATATGTTTTGATCCTATATCCATTTTGGTTTTAGAACATTTTAAATATTCTAAAGTATTGGACTTGGTATTCAAGTGAAAATTACTTAAGAAAATCATGGATCAAAAATTTGGATCCATAGGGGCCATTAGAAGTCATTAGCAACCTGAAATCCAGAATGACTAAATAAATTGCTTGTGGTCACAAAGGAAATAAATATATAGAAAGTCTAATTTGGACTTGAGGCTTCTGATGCTAAAACTAATACCTTTCCACTAAACTAAAGTTTAAATTGTTTCTTAAAAATGAGAAAGTGAACAGAGAATGTTCTGCATCTAGTGAGACTAAAATAATGATGAATAATGATGAATAAGTAGGTTTTTAATTTGATATAAAATTGTGGCTTAAAAAAGAGGCAAAGTGGATCTGAGAACCTTCATCCTGAATACAACTCAGACTAGAAGCATCAGCATCAGTCTTTTAGATCCTTTGTCTCTTAAGACTTTGCCCAAAACAAAAAGTTGTGCTTTCCTTTTCTTAAAAAAAAAAAAAAATTTAAAAAGCTAACAAAAAGGCTAAAGGTGTAATTTCACTTCAACATGCTCATTAATAGTTCTGGCTCTTGGAGTATTTGTAAATTATTACTAAGGGCTAATATAGTCTCAACATTTCTGTGCTAATTTTATGAAGAGAAGGGGAAATTTTCATAGGCTGCTTCAGATAAATAAAAGTATTGAATTTGGCATAAATTATGGGAAAGTAAAATATTTGATGTGATGTTCACTTGAGGAAATTCACTTTTCATCTAGAGTTAGTTACTTCACCATCTCAGAAGCAGATAAACAGGACTGCAGGACAGAGATGCGTATAAATAATAAAGAATACTATGGGTTCAAATACCCAAAGAGAAGGCTTACTGTTTTAACTTGAGACTTCAATGGAATTAAAGTTATTCATAATTTCCATTCCCATCTTGGACCTTCAAGAGAGAGTAATAGAAATTACTTTTCAGTCTGGAATTGAAAAAGAAATATTATACCCCAAGAACCAGACTCTCGAGAGTTTCTAATCCTAACTATTTTCATCTAAAAATGGGGGGTAGGAGAGAGATGGGATAGAGAGTTTGAGGGCAGAGGCAAGAAATCAGGCTCTTTTAAACTACAGCCTCAGTTTCAGGTCATTTAACAAATGTTAGCTTCTGATCAAGAACAGCCATTGCCTGTATGGAAGATTCATCCCAAAGCTTATTGAGATTCACCTTCAAAAAATCAACTCTAATAGGAATAAATGGACTTTTCCTTAAAATAATCAGTAGCATCTATTTAAAACCAGCAGTAAGCATCATATGTAATGGGGACAAACTGCAACCATTCCCAATAAGATCACGAGTGAAACAAGGTTGCCCACTATCACTGTTACTATTTAATATTGTATTAGAAATGCTAGCTTTGGAAATAAGAGTTCAGAAAGAGATTAAAGGAATAAGAATAGGCAATGAGGAAACCAAATTATCACTCTTTGCTGATGATATGAGGATATACTTAGAGAACCCCAGAGAGTCTACTAAAAAGTTATTAGAAACAATCCACACCTTTAGCAAAGTTGCAGGATACAAAATAAACCCACATAAGTCATCAGCATTCTTATATATCACTAACAAAACCCAACAGTTAGAGTCACAAAGAGAAATTCCATTTAAAGTAACTACTGATTGTATGAAATATTCAGGAATCTATCTGCCAAGGGAAAATCAGAAACTTTATGAGCAAAACTACAAAACACTTTCCACACAAATTAAGTCTGATCTAACCAACTGGAAAAATATTAAATGCTCTTGGATTGGGTGAGCAAATATAATAAAGATGACAATACTACCTAAACTAATCTATTTATTTAGCGCTATACCAATCAGACTCCCAAAAAATTATTTTGATGACCTAGAAAAAATAACAACAAAGTTCATATGGAAAAACAAAAAGTCAAGAATTTCAAGGGAATTAATGAAAAAAAAAATCAAATAAAGGTGGCCTAGCTGTACCAGATCTAAAATTATATTATAAAGCATCAGTTACTAAAACCATCTGGTATTGGCTAAGAAATAGATTAGTTGATCAATGGAATAGGTTAGGTTCAAAGGACAAAACAGCCAATAACTTTAATAATCTAGTGTTTGACAAACTCAAAGACCCCAGTTTTTTGGGATAAGAACGCATTATTTGACAAAAATTGCTGGGAAAACTGGAAATTAGTATGGCAGAAACTAGGCATTGACCCACATTTAATACCGTGCACAAAGATAAGGTCAAAATGGGTTCATGACCTAGGCATAAAGAATGAGATTATAAATAAATTGGAAGAGCATAGGATAGTTTACCTCTCAGACCTGTGGAAGAAGGAGGAATTTATGACCAAAGAAGAACTAGAGATCACTATTGACCACAAAATGGAAAATTTTGATTATATCAAATTGAAGAGGTTTTATACAAACAAAACAAATACAGACAAGATTAGAAGGGAAACAATAAACTGGGAAAACATTTTTACAGTCAAAGGTTCTGATAAAGGCCTCATTTCCAAAATATATAAAGAATTGACTTTAACTTATAAGAAATCAAGCCATTCTCCAATTGATAAATAGTCAAAGAATATGAACAGACAATTCTCAGATGAAGAAATTAAAACTATTTATAGACATATGAAAATATGCTCCAAATCATTATTAATCAGAGAAATACAAATTAAGACAACACTGAGATATCACTACCCACCTGTGAGACTGGCTAGAATGACAGAGAAAAATAATGCGGAATGTTGGAGGGGATATGGGAAAACAGGGACACTGATACATTGTTGGTGGAATTGTGAATACATCCAGCCATTCTGGAGAGCAATTTAGAACTATGCTCAAAAAGTTATCAAACTGTGCATACTCTTTGATCCAGCAGTGTTTCTACTGGGCTTATACCCCAAAGAGATACTAAAGAAGGGAAAGGGACCTGTATGTGCCAAAATGTTTGTGGCAGCCCTGTTTGAAGTGAGCTAGAAGCTAGAAAATGAATGGATGCCCGTCAATTGGAGAATGGTTGAGTAAATTGTGGTATATGAACGTTATGGAATATTATTGTTCTGTAAGAAATGACCAGCAAGATGAATACAGAGAGGACCGGCAAGACTTACATGAACTGATGCTAAGTAAAATGAGCATAACCGGGAGATCATTATATACCTCAACAACGATACTGGTTGAGGATGTATTCTGATGGAAGTGGATCTCTTCAATAAAGAGAGCTAATTCAGTTGCAATTGAAGATCAAGGATGGACAGAAACAGTTACACCCAAAGAAAGAACATTGGGAAATGAATATAAACTGCTTGCGTTTTTGTTTTTCTTCCCGGGTTATTTATACCTTCTAAATCCAATTCTCCCTGTGCAACAAGAGAACTGTTCGGTTCTGCACACATATACTCTATCTAGGATATACTGTAACCTATTTAACATGTATAGGACTGCTTGCCATCTGGGGGAGGGAGTGGAGGAAGGGAGGGGAAAAATCGGAACAGAAGTGAGTGCAAGGGATAATGCTGTAAAAAATTACCCTGGTATGAGTTCTATCAATAAAAAGTTATTTTAAAAAAATCAACTCCATTTAAAATTCTAACATAAAAAATGTTTGCATGGAACTTCAAATCTACATATGGTTTCTGGGGGTTGCAAAAAAGGTTTATTTACCTAACAAAGAGGCTCTTCTCTAAGTTGCTGAGATAAGAAACTTCCTTATTCTTAGATTTCACCTGGGTGAGTGTATCACAAGACATTTGTGGAGGTTTCACACAGTAAAAGGCTTCTTGATCTCGAGGGTCCAGTTCAGCACTTGTGTTTAGAACAAGGCCACATTCAGTGAAGACCTGGGACATGTCATTGATAAACTGGCCTGTGAAAATCACCTTATCATAACCCCCTTTCCTTGCTCTCCAGAGGGTAGACATCCCTTCACTCGAGGGGATGAGCAGAAGTGACAGAGACTTTGCCTGCCCAGAATAAAGTGAAGCTGACAAGGTAGGTCCCGCTGTGGAAGTCAATCGTTCTTCCCAAAGTTCCTTCCTTTAGGTCTGGGGAAGAGATCCTGTCCCTTAAGAAGTCTCCTCCATATTTCTCCCTTTGCCCTAAGAAGTCTCTCACTTCCAGAAGGATGTCTAGCTGGTCTCCTCTGCAGTAGCTGGTTTTAGCATTAAAGACAGTGGCTATACTGTGGGCTGCACTGGTGGTGGTGTTCACATAGGAGAAGGTTGTATGTGGGATGAACTGGTTAAAAAGACCAAAGATTACTTCCTTTGTTGTCTTGGCTTATGCCTCAGTTTACCTATTTTTGCTTCTTCAGATACACAGTCATACACACAACCTCCTTCCCCCAAGAGACAGAAATTTGGGATTATTAGAAAGACAAATTTAGATGGGTACCGTCTATGACTTGGTTTTCTCTCTGTGGAAGGCTAGATTCCATAACTCTTTTGCAACACTGTCAGGAAATTCCCCTTTCTTCTCTCTAAGACTCTGCATGTATCCTCTAGTTTGTGGTTGCCTAAGAAGAACCTTTGAAGCTAGTCCAGAAACTTCCCTATTGCCTCTAGTTGGGTCTCAGGAACACCTGACTCAAAACCAAATGCCTCCCCTCTCTGGAAACATATTAGGAAGAGCAGGATCTTACTCATCACATACTAATGACAATGTCAGTCTCAGGAGTTGAGTGTATTTCTCTCCGGAGGAGAAGGTGACAAAGTATGGATCCAGAATCAAGAGAGTTTAAGCTCAGAATTGCTCTAGAATGCCACCATCCAGAAGGCTGAAGTACAAATAGGAAGTCGGGCAATAGAAAAAAGATTCAAGCTGAAGTGGGAAGTATTAAATTAGAATGTAAGATCAATGGAGTGTGGCTAAGTTGACTATTGATTGGATTCCATTTTTCCTTTTTATCCTAACAGTATATAATCTCACTTTATACCAGCATGCAAAAATAAGGTCCCTTTTTGGATTGTGGTAAAGGAAGAGCCTTGGGAATGGTCCACACATTTCCTCTATTTTAAAAGTCAGCAGACACATCAAACTGCTAGAATGAATAAAGTTGCCTAAGGATTTTTCAATTCTATTTTAAATCCTTGTGATAGATACCCCTTATTACCCATTTAACTAGCAAAGTTTTAGCTTTCAGCTCTGATTTCATCATTGCCCTCTAGATGTTGCTGTTTGAATTAGAGTATAGCATATGGAAATATGCTTTTGTCTCTGGATCATTTGAACTTGTTTTGATTTATTGGATTGCTCTGCTTTGCCTTGTACAAGAATCTTGATCCAGTGTCCCAAACCATCAGGCCTTGGTACACCAAGAAACCTTGTCCATCTTTTCTCACCTAACCAAGTCAAGACTCATGACCACCTTTAGTGATTCCAGCTGTCCTGTACAACAGAGGAAACCTACTAACCACAAATAGAAAGAGACCTCTTTCTGAGAGGTCTTCTCTCCTCTAGTTTTACAGGAAAAAAAGAGAAGGGAGAAACTATGGTAGATCATCAGTTTACTGGAGGCACCTTGACACAAAGAATTCAGACTGATTAAGCTATTTGTAATCATCAATTCAAGGATTAAGAGAATCTTCAAAAGATCTACTCTTTCCCCAATTTCCCTTTCCCATGCATCTCTGGAAAAAAAGACATGGTAAGATAATTTTTCTTGTTTTGTTTTCAGTTATTTTTTCTGATTTTTGTTTCATATGAAAAGTCATGGTTAGTCTTATAACAGGCTTGTATTGCTGCATTGAAGGAATGAAGCAAGGGTTAGCTGGAAATAATTTAAATTAGTCAAGAAAAGTAAATCTCTGTTAATAATTTTCCAAACTCAGGGCTCTGAAATGTTATTTGAAATTTCAATTTCTATATTAAAAATGTCTTTAAATCAATCAGTTAATGAACACCAATATGTATTTAGCTCATACCTACTATGTGACAGGCCTTATGTTAAATATAGAGATCTTCATACTGGTTTTCCATGTTTTGTCTGCTATCCTCTTTCCAGTTTCATTCATGCCTCCAGGATACATTTTTAAAAATTAATTTCAGAAGTATAAGATGGGCAGAATAGTAACTTTATAAAAAAGATTTTGGATTTTCAGTGGTCTCCAAGCTCAGTATGGGTCACTAGGGTGATACAACAGACAAGAAAGCTATCACAATTTCAGACTATATTAAAAGGGTCAGAAGTTCCTGAAAAAGGAAGTGATTATCCCACTATGCTGAGCTCTCAATCAGATCTTATTTGAAGTATCATATTCAGTTTAAGGATTCATAGTTAAAGAAGCACATTTACAAGCAGCAAGAATGATGAAAAGCCTTAAATCTATTGCATACAAGGCTCAGCTAAAGCATCTAAGAGAAAAAGTTTGAGAAGAACCTGATAATTATGTTCATGTATTTGAAGAGCTGTCAGTTTGATGACAGATTAGACTTGAGCTGTCAGGCCCTAGGTGGCTAAACCAAGAGCAATAGGTAGAAAAGTTAAAAAGAGGCAAATTCAGGCTTGATATCAAAAAAAAAAAAACTTCTCAATTAGAAATGAAAAGGGTTGTTTCATGAGGTGCAATGTGATAGTGATTATATAAGTTCAATCATGTAAAACATTTGTATGTTAGTTATATTGTGAAAGAAGAAACAACACAAAAATAAATAAACAAATAAATAATTAAGTGAAAATAATGTGCTTTAATCTGCTTTCAGACTCCATCAGTTTTTTTTTTTTTTTTTCTGGATGGAAACAGCATTTTTCTTCATGAACTTTTTGGAACTGTCTTGGATCGTAGTTTTGCTGAGAATGGCCAAGTCATTCACAGTTGATCATCAAACAATGTTCATGTCACTGTGTAGATTCTCCTGCTTCTGCTCACTTCACTTTGCACCCATGTAAGTCTTTCCAAATTTTTCTGAGAGCATCAGTTCATCATTACTTATAAAACAATAGTATTTCAATACATAATATGCTAATGCAATTCATTCAGTTATTCCCCAACTGATGAAAAGTCCCTCAATTTCTAATTCTTTGCTACCACTAAAAGAGCTGCTAGAAATATTTTTTATACATATAGATCCTTTTTTTTTGTTTTTTATCTCTTTGGGATACAAACCTAGTAGTGATATTGGGCCAAAGAGTATGCACAGTTTGGTTGCCCTTCAGGTATAGTTCCAAATTGTCCTCCAAAATGATCGGTTCAGTTCACAACAGTTCTGTGGTGTTCCAATTTTCCCACATCCCTTGAAACATTTATAATTTTCCTTTTCTGTCATATTTCAACTAATTTTAGTTGATTCCTAGGATTCCCTAAGTATACTATAGTTTTACCTGAGTTTTGTTTCCTCATTGCTTATTCTAATTTCTTCGATTTCTTTTTCTTCTTTTTTTTGCTGACGGTAACATTTTTAGTATAACATTGAATAATAGTGGTAATATGATAATGGCCAACCTTGCTGCACCCCTTACTGGGAAGGCTTTTAGCTTATCTCCATTAGAGATAACAATTGCTGATGATTTTAGATAGAAACTATTTATCATTTTAGGGAAAGCTCCATCTATTCCCTGGTTCTCTAGTGTCTTTACTAGAAATGGATGCTGCATTTTGTCAAAAGCTTTTTCTGCATCTATTGAGATAATTATATGATTTCTGTTAGTTTTGTTATTGCTATGGTCAATTATGCTAATAATTTTTCTAATATTAAACCAGTTTTGCATTACTGGTATGAATCCATCTGGTCATAGTATATTATTCTTATGATATAATGCTCTAATCTCCTTGCTAGTGTTTAATTTACAATTTTTACATCAATGTTAACTAGGGAAATTGGTCTGTAGTTTTCCTTTTCTGTTTTAGCTGTTTCAGCTTTAGATATCAGTACTATATTTTGTCATAAAAGGAATTTGGTGGGACTCTTTCTTTGCCTATTTTCCCAAATAGTTAATATAGCATCAGAATTAATTGTTCTTTAAATGTTTGACAGAATTCACTTATGAACCTTTCTGGCTCTGAAGACTTTTTTCTTAAGGAGTTCATTGACAGCTTATCAGATTTCGTTTTCTAAGAAGGGGTTATTTAAATATTCTATTTCTTATTATGTTAATCTGAGCAATTTATATTTTTGTAAACATCCATTTCACTTAGATCATCAGATATATTCAGAGACACCATAGACTTGGAAGATCAGCATAAAAAGTTGTCAATAGGGTAAGAGGCCTTGGGAAACCAAAAACCAAGAGCAAAGGTGGGAAGTGGTGGCAATGGCAGCTTCTGGAAGCCTCAGACCGCAGGAGATCTCTTTAGACACATTGAGGAAAGACACTGTTGCTTGAACACATTATATCTTACAGCTATACTGGCATGGGGATACTCCTAATAGTTCTAGAGCAGAAAAGAATGGCCATGTTCTTAAAAGGATCCCTAAAAACAACTGCACAGAGAACTCTTGAAGTTTGGAACATTGCAACCTCCACTTTGGAAACAGAGCCCTACTTTAACAAAGAGTTAAAAAGCCTAGTAATAGGCTAGGAAAATAAGCAGACAACAGAAAAAGTTTCTGACCATAGAAAGTTACTATGATAACAGGAAAGATTAAAATACAGACTCAGAAGAAGATAACAAAGTCAAATATCCTATATCCAAAACCTCCAAGAAAAATAAGAATTGGTCTCAGGCTACGGAAGAGCTCAAAAGGGATTTTGAAAAATCAAGTAAGAGAGATAGAAGAAAATCTAGGAAGAGAATTGAAAGTGGCACAAAAGGAAATAGAAAAAGCTAATAAGGAGAATACCTTAAAAAGCAAAATTGGCCAAATGGGAAAGGAGGTACAAAATTTCAGTGAGGAAACTAATTCCTTAAAAATTAGAATAGAACAAAAGGAAGCTAATGACTTTATAAGAAATCAAGATACAATAAGCAAAACCAAAAAAAAAATTTAAATGGGGAAAAATGTGAAAAATCTCATTGGAAAGACCACTGACCTAGAAAATAGGTCATTTTCTATTCTATTCTATGAGAAATCATTTTAAAATTATTGATTTACTAGTAGATCAAAAAAAGAGACTGAATATCATCTTACAAGAAATTATCAAAGAAAACTGTCCTGATAGCCTAAAACCAGAAGGTAAAATAGAAATTGAAAGAATCCATTGATCACTTCCTGAATGAAAACTACTAGGAATATTACAGCCAAATTCTGCAACTCCCAGGTAAATACTCCAAGGATTCAGAAAGAAACAATTCAAGTATAATAGAGCCACAGTCAGGATAACACAAGATTTAGCAGCTTCTACATTAAAGGACCAGAGGGCTTGGAATATGATTTTCTAGAGAGCAATGGAACTAGGATTACAATAAAAAATCACCTACCTAGCAAAACTGAGTATAATCCTTCAGAGGGAAAAGTGAAAATTCAATAGAGAATTTTCAAGCATTGGTCATGAAAAGTAAGAGCTGAATAGAAAACTGATTTTCAAATGCAGGACTCAGAAGCATAAGGAGGTAATTAGGAAAGTCATATAATAAGAGACTTAATAAGGTTTATCTATTTATATTCTTACATGGGAGGGATGATACTTATAAGTTATCAGAACTTTCTCATTATTATGGCACTTAGAGTATATTTAGACAGAGGGCACAATTGTGTTGGACATAAAGGGATAATGTGTTTTTTTTAAAATGAAACTAAGGGGTAAAAGAAATGTACTGGGAGAAAGGAAGAAATGGAATGGTGTAAATTATCTGCCATAACAAGAGCCAAGAAAAAGCTTTTACAGTGAAGGGGGAAAAGGAGAGAAAACAGTGAGTAAGTGAACCTTACTCTCATCATAATTGGCTCAAAGAGGAAATAACATACACATTCGATTTGGGTATAGAAATCTATCTTACTCTGAAGGAAACCAGGGGAATGGAATAGGAAGGAGAGAGGTTGATGAAAGAAAGGGAATATTGAGGGAGGGAGTGATCATTAGCAAAACACTTTTGAGGAGGTATAGGATAAAAAGGGAGAGAGAATAGAACAAATGGGGGAAAATAAAGTTTAGCAATTTTGAAATTTCTCTGATAGAGCCTCATTTTTCAAAATGGAAACTTCTCAGAGGGAACTGAGTCAAATTTATAAAAATAAGAGCCACGTCCCAGTTGATAAATAATCAAAAGATATCTAACCCAAAGAGCTATAAATTCATGCATATCCTTTGACCTAACAATATCACTACTAGGCATGAATCCCCCAAAAAAGGTTTTTTAAAAAGGAAAGGGAAACATTTATATCAGTTTTCTTCTCTGGGCAAAAAATTGGAAATTAAAGGAATGCTCATCAGTTGGGGAATGGCAGAATAAATTGTGGTTTGTGATTATAATGGAATATTATTGTTCTATGGAATATAGTAAGCAGGTTGTTCTCAGGGGGAAAAAACCTGTGAAGTCCTCCATGAAATCAAGCAAAGTGAAATGTAATATATACAAAGTAATAGCAATCTTCTGGGATGACTAGGTATAAATGGCTTTGCTATTCTCAGTAGTACAACCATGCATAACTACTCTGAAGGACTTATGATGGAAAATCCTATACATGGAGAAGGAACTGATTTTGTCTTAATACAGACAAAATATACTCTTTCTCCCTCAAACTCAAAAGTTTAAAAAAATGTAAAAGAAAACTGTTTTAAATGTAACTGGGGAAAATATTAAATAAAAATATTTTTAAATAAATTTGAATGCCACACCATTTGCTGCATATATGTTTAATATTAATATTTCTTCATTGTCTATGGTACCTTTTAGCAAAATGCATTTTCCCTCCTTATTTCTTTCAATTAGATCTATTTTTGCTTTTGCTTTGTCTGAATTCATGATTTCTACCATGGCTTTTTTTTTTTACCTCAATGGAAACATAAGTACTGCTCTAGCCCTTCACCTTTACTCTGTGTGTATCTTTGCTTCAAATGTGTTATTTGCAAACAACATATCACAGGATTCCAATTTTTAATCTATTCTGCTATCCACTTCCATTTTATGGATGAGTTCATCATACTCACATTCAGTTATGATTACTAACTATATATTATCTCCATCCTGTCAGTCACCCCACATTTTCCTAATTCCCTCTCATCCTACTTCCCAATAGAGTAAAATAGATTTCTATACCCCTCTTATTGTGTGTATTACTCCCTCTTTGAGCCAATTCTGATGAGGTTCAATTAATGCCCATTACTATCTCTCCAATCTTCCACTCTACTGTAATAGATCTCTCACACCTCTTCTTAAGAGATTATTTAGCTCACTCTATCTCTCACTTCCTTCTTCTTCTCCCAGTATAATCCCATTTCTCATCACTTTCTTTATATAATTCTTTCAAAGTCATCTTATACTTACATCCTCTGTATATGTATACTCCTAAGTACACTAATAATGATATAGTTCTTAAGAACTTTTAAGTTTTTTAAGAATTTACTTAAGAATTTTAAGTAACATCTTCTAATATAAAGATGCAAACAAGTTAGCCTTATTAAATCCCTTATGTTTCTCTTTCCTTTTTAATTTTTATGTTTCTCTTGAATCTTGTTTTTAAAAATCAAATTTTTTATCCAGCTCTGATCTTTTCATCAAGAAATTTTGAAAGTCATTGAATAACTATTTTTTCTCCTGAAAGATTATACTCAGTTTTTTCTGTGTGAGTGATTCTTGGTTGTAGTCTTTCTTAGCCATTTTGCTTTCCAGAATATCATCTTCCAAGCTCTCTAATCCTTTAATGTATAAGCTACTAAATCCATGTAATCCTGACTGTTTTCACAATATTTCAATTGCTTCTTTCTGATTGTTTGCAACGTTTTTTCCTTGACCTAGGAGTTCTGAAATTTGACTATATAGTTACTGGGGATTTTCATTTTAGGAACTTTTTTAGGAGATGATTGGTGGATTCTTTCAATGTCTATTTTATCCTCTGGTTCTACTCTATCTGGGTAGTTTTCTTTAATAATTTCTTGAAGAATGATGTTCAGGTCCTTTTTTGGGATCATGACCTTCATGTAGTCTAATAATTGTTAAATTATCACTCCTGATCTATTTTATATGTTCTTCAATTTTTTCATTGTTCTGATTTTGTTTGATTGATTCTTGATGTCTCATGGAGTCATTAGCTTATGCTTGTTTAATTCTAAATTTTAAAGAGTTGTTTTCTTCAATAACTTTTTGTATATCTTTTTCCATTTTTTATGCTTCTTTTATCAGGCTATTGACTTTTTTCATGATTTTCTTGTATCATTCTTGTAATGTTCTCTTCTCTAGAATACAATCATTCTCTGGGAGCAGGTTTCTTGAGGGGGCTTCTGGAGGCAGCCTTAGTTTCAGTTCAGAGTAATAATCACCTCAAATGCAGCCTGGTGTTAAAGTCCAGATCCATTATTGTTTCCTTCAAAATAGCCCAGTTAACTTTCCTAGAGGCCTGTCTCTCTCCTTGGTTCTTAGAGCTCTTGCCACTAGTCCTTTGCCTCTGCCAGCTTCAGCCTCTAGCTCCCTCCAAATCCAAAGCCTCCAGACAGCACAAAGGTGGAATATGGAATGAAATGACTTCCACCTCCGAGAGAGTGAACTTGTGGGCTTCTGATTTGTGAATCTCCTGGACTAAATCCTGACTTTTAAATCTCCCAAAGTTTCTAGTGGGCTTGTCCTTTAGTGGGCTCCTCCTTAAATATACTCTCAGAGGTATGAACTCTAATGTGTGAACTCTCTTAAAGGTATGAACTCTAAAGGTGTGAACTAAGTACATAAGCATTGTCTCTATAAACTCCAGTGACTTAGCACCTTGTTTCAAGTTCTGGCCATAACATATTCTCATTTTTCTTTCCCAATTTTTCTTCTACTTCTCTTTTTGATTTTTAAAGTCTTCTTTTGAGTTCTTCTAGGAATTCTCTTGGGGTCTGAAATCAGCTTTCATTTTTCTTTGAGTCTTTGAATGTACACATTTTAACATTGTCCTCTGCTGAATTTGTGTTTTGATCTTTCTTATTATCATAATAGATTTCTATGGTAAAGTTCTTTTTTATTTGTTTGTTTTTGTTCATTTTTTCCAGTCTATTTCATTACTTTCAAAGTTGAGCTCTGTTCCTAGGGTCTAGGGAATATTGTCCCAAGCTTCTTATGCTGAATATTACAGGCTCTAGAAGCTAATCTGGTGATAAACGGGTAATGCAAGGGTCTGGCCACTCATCTAGGGATATGCCGCTGGCCTACTGGGGGCCTGTTGCTACTCTAAGGCCATAGAGAAACTTGGTTTTATATTGGGGCCACAGGTGGGAGCCCTGGCTTTGTGCTGCAACATGCCTAAAAAGGCAAAGCAAAATAGGGGTGGAGACTGGTGCTAACCTAAGGTTCATGGGCATGGCAGAAGTAGGAATTGAAGGTCTGCTCATCCACCTAGTACTGTACTGGGACCCAGAGGGGCCCTGATACTGATTTAAGACCCAAGTGGGGAAAGGGGTATGGGAGTATGGAGAAGGAGAGGGGGACCCTGGTCTCTCACCTGCTGCTACATCAAACTGAAAGAGCTTTGTTCACTGGTTTATACTGAGTTTGGGAGCTTCCCAATGGCTTGCTGAGGCAGAGTCTGCTGAATTGTTGATTGAGAATGGATAAAAAGACTCCCAGATCCTAGATCTGGATAGGTCCTTGATAGTAAGGAGTGGTACCATCTATCTAAAGAAAGCCTGAGGCAAAGAGGGAAGAGAACTGATTATAGTGAACTTTTGATCTTAATTGGGCTTTTTGTTATCTTTAAATGGATCTTTATTACATTTCCATGAATTTTTAGCTGAAATTTTTTTTTGCATTAATAAAACTTTCATAAGTCACAGTTACTATATCCTATCAGAAAGTCGGTATAATGTTAACTGCAGAGATTATTCTTCCCCTATAAAAGAATCTACTCATACTATTAATCCCCTACTAAACTTCTTTAGGAATTCAGTGAGCCAATCAATGACATAATCTCACACTAAAATCCTTTTTTTAAAACTTAGCTCATTTTGTGGCATCAAGGGTTCATGGTGTTCCTAATGTCTTAATGTCTTAATGACATCTTTAATGGCATCTTCCCCTTGGTTAATTATGAGTTCCACTAGGAATTCTTTCTCATGTTAATTGCTAAAAACAAAACAAAACAAAAACATATGAATTTAGCCTGCTGTTGGTAGCATAATAAATTTTTGCCTCTTGATTTGTAGATGGTCTAAGCCTACAAATACTTTTGAGACACCTCTTGACACTGGCCCCAAACCCTAATATACTTTGGGGAGCCAACACTTCCACATCCCAATATTTGATAGCCAAACCCCATCACCAAGGGCACTGTTTGCCTTGGATTTTTATCTAAACGAGGCAGACCTTTCATGTCAACAAGTTGTCTTGGGCTGCAAAATTGTTTCATCCCATCTCTTTTTTTTTTTGTTGTTGTTTTGGTCTTTCTAGAATTCACTTTAAGGCACTATTTTATAATTTATACTTGTCAGGTGAATTTGAAGTTCAGGTGATATCCTGCTTACTCTAACATCTTGGTTCTTTTCTCATTATCTTTTATATCTGCCCTCTTCTCTGCTCATATAACTCTTACCTAGTACTGGTCTTAATTATCCTCTTACCTGGAAACAGCTGGTGGCACAGTGGATAGAGCTCTGGCTCTAGATGTAGGAAGACCTAACTTCAAATCTGACTTCAGACACTAGCTAGTGTGAACTAGGCAAGTTACATAAATCTCTGTCTGCCTCAGTTTTCTCAATTATAAAAGGGTATAATAATAAAATCTACCTGCCAGCATTGTTATGATAATCAAATGAGATTTGTAAAGCACTTAAACACAATGTCTGACCCATAGTAATTACTTTATAAACTTTTATTCCCATCTCCAGGACTATTTCTGTAACCTCTAAATTAGTCTTTTTGCCTGATTCTCTTTTCCAAATCATTCTCCATGCAACTGCGAAAGTAATGTTTATACTCAACAATTTCAAAGGGTCCTATTTTTTTTTAGAATCAATTATAAATGCTTCTATTTAGCTTTTTAAAAAGAAAAAAAAATAGAGGTGAAGTAACAGGTAAAAAAATAGTCTCAATGCTATCATATAGGAATCTAAAGCCTTAGTATTTTTTTCTAAGCAATTTATGCAAGGAAACATAGAAAGAAACAGAGTGGAGGGATCTATCAGACATTTGAAGTCTGGAAGAATGGATAAATGTACATTTCAACTAATTGGAGTTGTAAGTCTTTTCTACAAAACTTTAACTGGGCATCAGTGTAACTATAATAGTGTATTGTCACATTATTATGAGGTAAACAGTGATAAAGGAGGTACATCCTAGAACCACAGGATATAATTAATTGACATTTAATATTATAATTATCAGATTTTATCTTGATTCTCATTAGTTTTTAATCCTAATTTTTGTTTATTTGTTCAAAGGAGATACTTTTTTAAAAAAGCATTTTACTGTTAACATTTTCCTAACAATATTAAATATAATTCCTCTATTTTATATTGAAATTTTGCTAAATACTGAATACTAAATACATTTGACAAAGAGAAGAGTTTTCTTTTGGATCTGAAAACTCTCATTCTTCTCTACTTCCTTCTTGCTTCCTTTCAATTGTTCTCTCAGTATGAAACATGAACATCTCCTTGGAGATTCTCCTCTGCTCTACTCTAAATCTTTTCTCTTTTCCATTCAATTTTTATATTTTTAAATACAACCATCACATTTAATATTCTCAGTACGACACTTTATTTCTATCTCTTTTTGGTAGCTTGTGCTTTTTACATTAAGATTTAAATTATGACTACCTCATCTGATGCACACGTTGTTCTCCCAAGAATTAAGAAATCATCACTTTGGGGCCTAGATCTGATTGTTCTCGAAAGCATCTTTGTAGTTAGTAGACTTATCTTCATGAAGTCTTTAGGTTGTAAATAACCATCTTTTCTTTTCAAACAGAATACTTAAGTCCTCTAAATAAGTAATTCTGGAATATGACTTCATGTTTATGTATGTATATATATATATGTATATATATTATATATATGTATCTGCATATACACAAATTATATGTGTAAATGTATATATTCATATGTGGGTATATAGAAAGATATATGATAGTGTTATATATACAAATGTACATGGATACATACATACAAATATATACATACATACATACATACATACACACATTTTTGAAACATTATATCAAATTCTGGGACACTGCAAGCCTCTTAAAAGAGATCCATAATCACTGAAAAAAGTGGGTTAATTCTTCACCTAGGAAAAACCAGTGATTGAAGAATTTCAATTGTCCAGACTTTGATAGACAACTGAATGCACAATCAATAAAACTCTTACCATTAAGCATATTCTAGCCTGACACTGACAACTGATAACAAATTGGACTCAGAATTTAATAGGAAGAGGAAATCTCAAAGACATTGTATTTACAAGGTTGTCGGTATTATACAAGGATAGTAACCTTTTCTCAAATACTATCTTGTAGTCTGGTTCCCAAACAAGGCTGAGTCATTACCAACTTGTAGAAATTACATCTATTTATTCTATCCTATCTTCAATTATGTGGAGGTAAAAAAAGGTTTCATATAAATAAAATCAAAGCAGCTAAAATAAGAAGGAAATTCAATTAGGGGGGAAAAACTGTATCAAAATTCCAGAGCAGTGTCTAATATCACAGATATATAGGAAATTAACACAAATTTAACAATGATATTGGAACAGAAAACAATTCATAGCTTTGTTAAATCTCCAGAAGCCAGAAATATGATCCTGATAATTAGCACAAACATCAATACCAGAAGCAGTATGTTACGAGTTGTCATACTTGAAAATGAGGTGAGTAACCTTCAAGAGATTAAGCAGAAAAAGGAAAGCACAAATAAAGCTATTTGTAGGATAGCAATCTTTCGTGGACATTAATAAGGTTTCTCTCCAGCATATTATACATGAGAGAAATCAGACCTAAGGAAAGAAGCCTTTGTAAAGACACAGATCAGGACTAAGTACAAATAAGTAATGGTATTTGTTGAGGCTAAGAACCAATGGCTAAACTAGTTTGATGCCACAGGCTCTTGAATCCAAAGTGAATTCTGCAGTCAGAGAGTTAAAATTACATAGATCAAGAACTATAAAGGACATCAGAGAGATTTTCCAGTTCAAGTCTCACATTTTGTAGGTAAGGAAACTAAGAAAGGTCACAATTAGATGACTTGACTAAGATTTTATAAGTAGTAAATATCAGAGGCGGGATTTGAACTTAGTTCTTTTTTTCTTTAAATAATACCTTTTTATTTTCAAAATACAAGCAAAGATAATTTGCATTCATATTTGCAAAACCTCACATTTCAAGTTGTTCTCCATCCCTTCCTCCATCCCCTCCCCTAGAAACAAATAATCCAATATATGTTAAATATGTACAATTCTTCTAGACCTATTTCCACATTTATCATGCTTACAAGAAAAATCAAATCAAAAAGGAAAAAAAAAATGAGGAAAAAACACAAAAAGCAAGCAAACAACAACAAAAAGATGAAAATACTATGTTGTGATCCACATTCAGTCCCCACAGTCCTTTTTCTGAATGCAGATGGCTCTCTCCATCACAAGTCTATTGGAATTGGTTGAATCACCTCATTGTTAAAAAGAACATCAGAACTGATCATATAATCTTGTTGTTGCTCTGTACAATGTTCTCTTGGGTTTTACTCACTTTATAAGAGTAAAGTGATGCTAAGGCATCAGTTAATGTAAGGCTCTCCAGGCCTTTCTGAAATCATCTCACTGATCATTTCTTATAGAACAATAATATTCCATAATATTCCATAACATTTATATACTATAATTTATTCAGCGATTCACCAACTGATGGACATCCACTCAGTTTCCAAAAATTCAGTCCTTCTTAAGGAAGTCCTTACACATTATTTCTCTCATGTTTGAATCCCTCCTCATCCCTAAAAGAATCAACAGACATAGAAAAGGGTTTACCAAAATTCACATCAATAATGTCAAGACTGGTGCTTTTAAAGGAACCTTTGAATACCTGCCACCTTTTTCCTTACTTATTTCTTTCTCTATCTCTGTTTCTATCCAATTGTCTCTGCCTCTCTCTCCTCTCCATTCCTCCCTTTTTTCTCTTCTAATAATCATACCCTAATATTAAAAATTCCATAGAAGTTCAACAAACATTTGCTAAATAAAACATTTCTTCTCATCAACAATTGTTGATTTCTTTTCAGTCATATTTTAACATTGGTCTGTGGTCTGGAGTTATTGGGGTATACATGGCAGTATCCTCTTTCACCTTTTCATCATCCACTCTAAAGGGAAAGAGTAGAGTAGAACAGAATGGGCTTCTCCACCTTAGATTTAATTCCTTGTTAGGCTGAGTGGTGTCTGACCAAGATGGAGAAGAGTTAATTCAATTCCATTATCAGTAATGTCCTTCAAGAGACTGAACTTTTTAAAATTAGGAATTTGGAAGAAAGGGGGAGCTCTAAATCTCTCCAAGATAGTGGTTATTAATAATCATTTATCTCACATATATCTGCATTTGGCTATCATGTAAACTGCTCTCCTCTGCAGTAGAGAAGGGAAATACCAAAGTAATATGCATACAGACAGCATTCAAATATTCTTTTGAATAAATGGAGCCAAGAGGATTGGGAAATGGTATAGGCAGTGATCTCTAAATATCTCAAGGTTGATTTGATCCATTTCCTCCTGTGTATTCTGAGTCACATTTTTATCATTTGTTTCCTTTAGCTAAAACTCTCAGATTCCCCCACCCCAGACTGAGAGTAGAACCTTAGGTATAAATCTCACTAGGGTGTGTGTGTGTGTGTGTGTGTGTGTGTGTGTGTGAGAGAGAGAGAGAGAGAGAAAGAAAGAGAGAGAGAGAGAGAGAGAGAGAGAGAGAGAGAGAGAGAGAGAGAGAGAGAGATTCTAAGTTTGGGCTAAGAGGTATATTCCTGCTCATTCTTTTTTTCCAGACAAGTGTGAGGAAATATTGATTCTCTCTTAACAAATGATGTAGAAATTGATGTCTCTATTAACTAAGTTTTGGGTAACAGATTAAAATATACAGTACACCTCCCATTATAATGGCAGATGAGATCCAACATTTCAGTAGCAGTGACTTCTCTACAACTTTAAGTGTGGGGTGCACTTTGTCTCATCCAGTATTACTATCCCTGCACAAGATTCCATCTCCAATAATTCAGACATGACACTCTTCACTAACATTTAGAGGTCAAGCCTCTTTTGAATAAATCCAAGTCCCATAAATACATCCCCTTATGAAAAGGGGCTCCTGCTGTGTGGGTCACTAGCCACAATATGTTTTTAACCAGAGGCTGATATTCCACATATTGTGATAAATGAGTATATCTCTTATATTTAAAAACTAGTTATTGTATTAGGACCAAGATTTTACCCCTTTTCTACTTCCTCATCCAAAAAGCAAACAATCTTAAAAATTTACTCAGGCAAAAATCTTGACAGTAAAAGAAATTCTAAGTTTGGGCTAAGAGGTATATTCCTTCTCATTCTCTTTTTCCAGATAAGTGTGAGGAAATATTGATTCTCTCTTAACAAATGATGTAGAAATCAATGTCTCTATTAACTAAGATTTGGGTAACAAATTAAAAACTCCAAGAAGCTCATTTTAATATGCAGTACACCTCCCATTATAATATTCACTCTCTTGTTGATCAATCAGGGCTTGTTTTTACTCTCAGATGAAACTCCTTTTCAAAAGACTTTATAAATATTGTAAGTTTAAGGGGTTCTTTGATTACTGAGGAGACACTGAGCCTATTTTGCTGACTGTTTTCAAGATATAGTCAATGAAATTGATTTTAATTTACCCAGAAACTTGGTCTCTCTTGAAACTTTTTTAATCATCATAATATACTATTTCATTCATTAAGAGAATGAATAGAATCTTTAGTCTTTGC
This sequence comes from Antechinus flavipes, assembly GCF_016432865.1. Taxonomy (NCBI): domain Eukaryota; kingdom Metazoa; phylum Chordata; class Mammalia; order Dasyuromorphia; family Dasyuridae; genus Antechinus; species Antechinus flavipes. The sequence goes on along the minus strand of NC_067400.1, from coordinate 511,153,859 downwards.
TTAAGTGAATCACCAATTCTTATCACTTAACGGCATCTTAAAAAATAAAATAAAAACAATTTTAAAATACTCCTCAATTTCTCTATTGTTCTGTAGCTCACATCAAGATCCTTGAAGAGACTGAATAAATGTAAATGCCATAGTCTCTTGCTTGACAAGTGGTTTTAGCTTTTATGAATTAAATTTATGAATTAAATCCTCACAATGAATTTTCCTTTAAAGAGATCTTCCAGTTCACCTCTGAAGCCACATTAGTTCTTTTTTTTCCTGGACTTCCCTTTCCTTGTAATACTATCCAGAAGAAAAGGCAGGAAAAAGAAATCATAATTTGTACTACAAATGAATAACATATTCCTGTAAGCAATTGCTGTAAGCCCTGTTGATTTGATAGAAAAATATTATTAGTCTTCCATTATTGGCTGAAGTATAAAATATTATTTATCTATTAAATGAGAACATTGAACATGAAGTTATAATGCAAAAAAAACATTATTATATGTGTTACACACAAAAAATCAAACAGAATTTCTAATATTCTTATATATAATAATTCAAGATTTAACACACAAAAAAATCCAGAAATACTAGATTCAAATGGAAAAATACAAATCAATAGAGTGTACAAAATAGTATTAGAAGTAAGCCCCATGTTTAATTCACTAAGAAACATTATGGTCATATCTTGATATGAAAGGAAAAAAACTGAAATATTCGAAAAATCAAAGATTGTTATTTTTTCAGCTTACTATAATATATCCTAAAAAGGAAAGGCTAAATATCATTGGGAAAAGATATATTCAGAAAATAGAAAGAATTAATATCATTTTTTAAAGAATGCAGAAATGAATAGAATATTCAACATGCAAATATTAAAAGAGATGAAAATAAACAGATTCAGATAGAAATAAAAAGCTGAGAAATTAATATGTGTTCTTCTGGGGAAGAAAATAGCAAACCACTTTAGTATCTTTTTTCAAGAAAACCCCAAAAGGGGTCACAAAAAGTCAGATGTGACCAAACAACAAAAGGACTAGAAAAGACTGAGTAGGAGATATAGAAGTTGTGTTTATTTCTTTTTTAACTTTCTCTTTTTAAAAAAATTGATATATCATCTGAGATTATCTGAGAGACATTGAAAGAATAAAGAGTATCTTTGGACAAAAGATCCAAAAAAAAAAAAAAAAGGATGCTATAGAAATAAAAAAGGCAAATGATAAGGGAAAAAGGCAAAGAAACATTCAGCATCAGGGTTCACAGAGTATTCCCCATTGCAGTCCACTGCATTTTTCATGAATCAATATTCTCAGAAATGTAATTCCTAGAAATAAGAAAGAGAGAGAGAAGGAAGAAAAGAGAGAAGAAAAGAGAGAGGAGGGGTGAGGAAGGGAAAGGGAGGGGGAAAAGGAAAGAAAAAGAAATAGAAAATAGTAACAGTGATATGATCCTATGATATGGGGTTTGGCACCAAATGCTGTAATTCAAGGATCAAAACAATGTAGACTCCAGATGATAGTAGGCACCAAAAGTTGGGATTTGGTCATGTGAAGAATTCAGAATGGCCATTGTCTTTGGCAAAAGGTAGATTTATTTAGGGAAAGAGGTTACAGACAAAATGAAGGGATACAACAGACATCTGAAATAGTAAATATAAAATAGAATTGGGAGAGCACATGAAGGACAAGTTCCTGAAAGGTACATAACACCCCAGAAGAGTTAGCTAACTATAAGGAAGAGAAGTGGAATTGGGAAGTGTAGTGGAACTAGGAGAAATACCATGTAGCATGGAGGAAAGAGAAGGGAAAAGATACTATGAGGCAGAGTGTCGTAGTGAACTGATAGTAGCCATGGAATGGCCCATTAAGTAGATTTCATAGGGAAAATTCAATTTCAGGGACATCACTGGGATTTCTGACAGGGCAGGCCAAATTGAGATTGCTCAAATCTCTATAGAAGGTGAGTCTCAGGAGTTGGACCTAATTTGAATTTCAGACTGGATGATCTTTGCAGAGGCTGGGACCATGATGTTAAACTGATTTCTATCAGAGCCTTCGTTCTGCTTGTTTCAGGAATCAATTCTTTAGTTTCTCTTTGTCCAAAATACCATTCAGGACTTCATCACAAGGAACTTCAAGGACCTTGGGCAGGTAATAGAAGACAAGGGTAATAAGTCTAACGTGAAATATTAGTGTGGAAAAGGCTAAAAAAAACTATGTTTATCTTTGACTTAACAATAACACTACTAAGTTTGTATCACAAAGAGATCAAAGAAAAAGGAAAAAATATTTATGTGCTGTAAGAAATAGCAAGCAAGGGACAGTGGATAGAGCACCAGCCCTGAAGTCAGGAGGACCTGAGTTCAAATCTGACCTCAGATACTTAATACTTCCTAGCTGTGTGACCCTGGCAAGTCATTTAACCCCAACCCCAATTGCCAAGAAAGAGAGAAAGAGAAAGAGAAAAAGAGAGAAAAAGAGAGAGAGAAAGATTTCTCTTGCTTTTTTGAAACATGGCTAATGTGAACATATTTTATATGACTTGATATCTTTTTGTCCAGAACCTGCTGGACAGTGTGTGTAAAAAGGCCCTGCGAAAAGAGTAGAGGAAGGGCGAGACAAGAGACGCGCAGAATTGGAGACAAGGCAGGCTTTCTGATCAAGTCTCGTTTATTGTGGGCAAAAGTACAAGTATTTATGGTGGTTTGTGAGGGAGTGGGGGTCGTGCAAACTCAGTACAGAGGGGACCCCTAGACAAAGGATTTGTTTCCCGCCGAAAGAGGAGTTGACCAGCGGCCTTTGATGATGTAGGAAGCTCCAGGAGGCATCTAGATGTCTGTTCAAGGTTAGAGGAGTCTTAGGAATGTGGCTTTATCACCTGTAGATTAGTGCCGGCTCCCCACATCTTTTTATCCTGTCATTTTCATAAATTACCTTTTTATAGGAAAATATAGGAGGTCTGTCCTAGGAATGGAAACCTTTTGATCAAAATGACTTAAATTTAGATTCTTGCTGGATTGGCCATGGTTTGAAGTGAGAAGTGGTAGACTATGATACTCAATGTTTCATTTGAGTAGTGAAGAGTAGATCCAGACCAATGTTCCAACCAAGCTAACATCTAAGTAGGCACCTAATTTGAATGCATATTATCTTTATCTTAGTTCTTCCTCATTACCTGAGAAATTGTTGAAATGTCACACTGTCTGTCATATCTGACATTTAAGGTTATCTTAAAGGTCTATTTCTATTGGACTTTTTCTTGTGGGGTCATGTCAAAATTGTTATATTGGTACCAAAACTTTATTCTTTGGATGATCTTAAAATTGGACTAAAAATGCAATCCTTTCAATTACAAAGCAGCAGCTGATGAGAGTTTTACAAAGTTTTTTTTGTTGTTTTTTTTTTTAAACACTGTATAACACAAGCCAGTGGTTATATTAAAATTTTAGTAAAAATCAATATTTTTGTTTAAATAATTAATCTAATCTGGCTTTTTTGCAAGTTTTTAGCATTTATATGTTTAAAACTACTAGTTTAAAACACAACTAAATCTTTGGGGATATTTTGTACTTTCCTACACTCTTAAAGTCCTGCCAAACTGGCATTCTTTCTGCTCTGCACACATGGCACTCCATCTTCCATCTCTAAGATTTTTCTCTCTCTGTGCTTATAAATTACTCTTATCTCTCCAAAGAATCCCTCACTTTCTTCAAAGTATATTTTATGCATTACCTTCTTAGCCTACAGGAAATGTTCCCTTATGCTTCCAACAGAGTTTAAGTTCCTTTCTCTACTCTTGGTGGTTAGACTCCCTTTTTTCTTGAGGTTGAGTGGTTGACTAATGGAATCTTCTAAGGAAAATGGCTGGGCCGGAGTGGGGGGAGGAGTTGTAATTAGGGGATAAGGAGGAAACTGTCAACTACTGACCATAAGATCCTCTCTTCTAGCATGCTTTCTGATTATAAAAGCCACTACCTATAAGAACTTCTGGGAAAAGATAACTAGCCAGATAATCTTCCTATTTGTGAATAATGGCAAGATTGAGTGTACAATATTATAAATGTGTGTGACTGAGGTAGGGTCATGAGAAAAACAAGGTGGAGGAACTGAGTAGTTCAGCTGTTTGAGAGTTATGTTGAAGTTCCTTAATATGAAGGCAAGAGTTGGGGAGGAGAGAAAAAAAAAAAATGTGAGCCATATATTAAGGAAAAGTAGTGACCAATCTGTAGACAATAGCTATCATGATTCTCATTAGATAGGAGAAATGGATTGCAATTAAAAGCTCCTCTTTAATGCATCTTTATTCAGCTTCTTTATACTTACAAATTCTGGTAAACTTTGCTACAATATCATCCTATTTCCTGGGTCAAAGAACATCATTTTACTGCTTCTAATTACTACTGCATAACCATGTGCTATTTATTTGAGTTCATCTACTAAAATCATAAGATGTGCCCCTTATTCCCCTCTCTTTATTATCCCTAATTTTAAAGTCATGGGAATCTTTCAAGATTTCATTTTAAGTTATCAAATTATAGTTTTCCTTTCTTAGTACTTAATAAGGTTCAGGCTAATTGTTTTGTAATATATACTTTGCTACCAAAATTCTGAACTTTTACTTCCCTCTATAGAAATGCATTGAGGAGAATAAGTTGTTCTCTTTGGACCTGAACTAAATATTCTACATAACTCATAGTGCCAATGAAGGGCAAGATATATGTTGCTCTTTCACATCAAGATACTGTTTCTTTCTACCTATTTATACTTTGTCCATAATTTTTTTTCGGGTATATTTATTTATTTTGAACATATATTGCTTTAGGAATCATGTTGGGAGAGAAAAATCAGAGCAAAATGGGAAAACCATGGGAGAGATTAAAAAAAAAAAAACCGAAAAAAAAGTGAACGTAGTATGTGTTGATTTACTCAGTCTCCTTAGTTCTTTTTCTGGATGTAGATGACATTTTCTGTCCAAAGTCTATTGGGATTGCTTAGTATCACAGGAGCACTAAGAAGAACCAAGTCTTTCATAGTTGGTCATCTCACATTCTTGCTGTTATTGTGTACAACGTATTCCTGGTTCTATTTGTTTCACTCAGCATCAGTTCATATAATTTTTTCCAGATCCTTCTAAAATCAGCTTGTTCGTCATTTTTATAGAATAATAATATTCCATCACCTTCATATACTACAACTTATCAGCCATTCCCCAATTGATAGACATGTACTCATTTTCCGATTCTTTGCCACCACAAAAAAAACATATATATGAATTTATATATATTACATATATAAAATTATATATATAAAAGAACTTTTTTTAATAGCTCTTTCGGCATAGTTCTGAATTGCTCTTCAGAATGGTTGGATCATTTTACCACTCAACCAACAATGTATTAGTTCCAATTTCCTCACATCCCCTCCAACATTTATTATTATCTTTTCCTATCATCTCAGCCAATCTGAGAGGTGTGTAGTGGTATCTTAGAGTAGTGTTAATTTGTATTTACTTAATCAAAAGTGAGTTAGAGCATTTTTCATATAACTATAGATGACTTTAATTTCATCATCTGAAAACTATTTATATCCTTGGGGAATGACTTGTATTCTTATAAATTTAACATAATTCTTTATGTATTTTAGAAATGAGACCTTTATCAGAAACACTAGCTATAAAGATTTTTTCCCATCTTCATACTTCCATTTTAGTCTTGTTTTTGTTAAGTTTTATTTGTGCAAAAATGTTTTAATTTAACATAATCAAAGTGGTCTGTAAAGGGCTGAAACTCCAAAAAGGTGTGCTTGAATCAGACAACTGAGCACTTAAGGCTAATTACCTATTCGCTATAAGACAATGACTCTATTAGCATATGTTTGGAAAAATGGCTCTTCTCACTATTGGTGCTGACTCAATGTTTGATGTTAAGATAATTGTAGGCAAGGAGTAGAGAGTGGAGTGAGAGAGGCAAGATTTCACTTGGTGATAGGATGAGGAGGAAAAAGATGGAGATTCTGGACTCCAGAATCAAGAAGAGATCTTTAGCTAAACTCCTGGCAGTTTGCCTGCTTCTCCCCCTAAAGACCAAGGACTTTTACTTATCTGAACTCTGGCTGATCCTGAGGCCTCCAGAGACCTATTCCAGACTTAATATTTTGGTGCTCAATGTGTGAACCGAGAACCCTAATTTCACTGAACAAGTCCCTGTGACCAAAAAATAGGGTGAGTATTTTAATAGACAGACAGGGAACATACTTTATTAAGAGCTAAACTAGTAGCTTTTTCTAGCTGAAATGGGGCAGATATTAGGAAAAGATTCTCCCCATGCCCACCCCTGCCCCCAACCCAAGGGAACTCTATAGAAAGCATACTTAGATTGACAAAGAGACAAGGTTTGTTTGTAATTTGGGAGTAGATTGGTGGACTCTTGGATACATTAGAAAACACGTCGCCTTGGTTCATCAAGGAAGGAGAAATAGAGGCAGATAATTAGAAACTAATAGGAGATCAACTATGTGAATATTACCATGATAAAGGTCCTGATTCAATTTCTAAGAAAACATTCTATATGTACACTTAATACAATTGGCTTTAAAGAATCCCACAAATTCTAGAAAAAAGAAAAGTTTTAAGAACAGCTAGATGAGGAAGTGTGAGGAAAAAGAGGAAGACAAAGGACAGATTAATGGCAATATCACTAGAGGGCATGAGGAATTAAGTGGACTTGAAGGGCCTAGTGATTCTCATTCTCATAGCCCATTTCAACTCCGCCTACACCAGAGCAGGTTCTTAACCCTCCCCCATCGACTTCACCTTTCTGGCTGGAGAGAGGAAGAATGGGAGAGGCAGTGATATCACTAGCACATCTCCCCCAGCAATCACCCCCTTCTATGACTCTGTTACAAAAGGCATTACTTAAAGCCAAAGAGCAAGGGCAGAATACAGCTGATTTGAGAATAGAAATGTATCCTGTGATTGAACAGCTTGACTCTTCAGATCAAGAAAGCAAAAGATACACTCCTTTTGATCTAGAAATTATCAAAGACCTAAAAAAGGCTTGCATTCTTTATGGGGCTACATCATCTTATGTTAAGATGTTATTACAGAATTTGGCTTATGAAGTCTTCACCCCTAGGGACTGGAAATCTATAGCAAAAACATACTTAGAACCTGAACAAAACTTGTTATGGCTTTCTGAATATAGTGAGCTCTGTAGGATACAAGCCCAACAAAATAGACAAAGTGGACTTAATCCTCCAGTCATCTGTGACCAAGTAACAGGTGTAGGTTCTTATGCAGACATTTGCACAGATTAATTACCCCATAGCAGTATATGAGCAAATTGCTTCTGCCACTTTCAAAGCATGGGGTTTTATCCCAAGTAAACAGGACAGAAGAGAGGTCTTCACAAAAATAACATAAGGGCCAAATGAACCCTTTGCTGATTTTGGGGGATATTTGCAGACAACTATAATACGAACTATTGGTGAAAATGCAGTAACAGACATTATGATAAGGCAACTTGCTAAAGAAAATGCTAATAAGGTTTGTAGAAGAATTATACTAGGACTACACAAGGATGCTTCTTTAGAGGAGATCATAAGATGCTGTGCCACAGTGGGCAAAAATACCTTTTATACCCAGGCTATGATGCAGACTTCCCAAGATCTGAACATGGGGAGACAGGGTCTCTTCTGGCAAGAGACTTCCAGAGAGACTCATCAATGCTTTCAGTGTGGTAAAGTAGGGCATCTGAAAGCTCAATGTTGGCATAGAGACAGAGTGAGAAAACAGGTGGGAGAACAAGACCCAAAATCCCATATCCAAAATGCAATAGAAGCTTCCATTGGGCATCAGATTGTAAACTGATTCAAGGTAACGGGATGAGGGGCCCAGCCCCAAGCCCAAAACAAAAAATACTCGGGCATGATGGCAGCTGATGCTACACCCAGACAGCATTTAGAAGTTCAGTACTCAGACATGACCAGTCATCCAAAAAGCAATCTGATGGGAAAAAGGGATTACACAATCAATCAGCAAGGAAGCAACCTGATGAGAGAAAGGTATTACAATTGGGGAAAATAGAGTTGTATGCAGCTGGGAATACTGAGATATTCTCTGGAGAGGTGAAATCTGTTCCTCTCCAGCCTATGGAAACCTTGCCTCCAAGCACAGTAGGCTCGACCATTTCACCTCCTGAGAGCACTTACAAAACAGTGTCCATCCACACACTGATGTGGGGAACTGGGGAATGTGTAGATATCCCAGTCACTAAAATAAGTAGACAATGTGTGACTTATCACACAGGAGAAGTAGCAGCATCAGGTTTACTCATACAGACTCATAACAAGCAATCTGGTGATAGTTGCGCAGATTCTGACTCCAAGCAACAGAATCCAGGAATATTCTAAACTGCAGCAGTTACAGCTGACCATCCTATGCTCATTATCTATGTAAATGGCATACCATTAGAAGGATTGGTAGACACTGGTATAGATCATACAGTCATTAGAGGTGCCAACTGGCCCAGTCACTGGCCAAAGATTAAGGCAGACACCTATCTACATGTCTGGCATAGGAGGATCAATAGCAGCTGAAGTTAGTGCTACCCTTTTGAGATGGACTTTTGAAGATGAAACAAGAGTTTTTACTCCTTTTATAGTTGAAAAAAATCCCCATCAATCTGTGGAGAAGAGACATTTTACAACAGTTAGGATTACAAATGAGTACTTTGGCTTTTTAGGCAGGGCTGCTGTTAAAGGCCTGCCAACACTTTCACCTGTTCCTATTCAATGGAAAACTGATATACCAGTGTAGATAGAACAGTGGCCCTTAGCTAAAAATAAAATTCAGGCCTTATTAGATATAGTACAGGAGCAACTTGACCAAGGACACTTAACAACCTTCTCTAAATCATTGGAATTCCCCCGTATTTGTTGTTAAAAAAAAAAAAAAAGAAAAGAAAAGAAAAAAAAAGAAAGAAAGAAAAGAAAAGAAAAGAAATCTGGAAAAATAGAGGACGTTGACTGATTTAAGAAAAGTAAATGAACAGATGGAAACTATGGGAACTGTTCAGCCTGGACTTCCATCTACTACTCAATTGCCTAGAGAATGGCATCTTGGGTTAAGGATCGTTTCTATTCTATCCCTCTAGAAAGGAGGATATAAAAAGATTTGCCTTTTCAGTGCTCAGCGTTAACTTAGCTGAGCCTTATAAAAGATATGAATGGACAGTTTTGCCACAGGGAATGAAAAACAGCCCTACTATGTGTCAAATGTATGTTGCTGCTGCTCTTACTCCAGTAGGAAAAGCATTTCCAGAAGAAATGTTATTACATTACATGGATGATATATTGGGATGTGCACTGAGGAACAAATGTTAGAAGCATATCTACAAAAGACCATAGAAACAATAAGGAACTACAAATTGGATACGCCTCCAGAAAAAATTCAAAAACATGCTCCTTTTCAATTTTTAGGATATGAAGTATACCCTAAGGTGCTTACAGTACAAAAGCTTTCCTTAAGAACAGAGAAGCTAAACACCTTAAATGACTTTCAGAAATTGATAGAAGATATCTAATGGATACATCCAGTGTTAGGCTTGACTCCCTATCAATTGTAACCATTGTATTACATTTTAAGGGGAGACAGTGCTTTAAACTCACCATGTCAACTTACAAAAAAAGATCAAGAGGTTTTGAGAGAAGTTGAACTGGCTCTATCCAATGTGGTTGAGTCACTCAAAAATCCGTGGAAATATCAGTTTTTTTCCTAGAAAAAAAGGCAACCACAGCTGTCCTTCATCAAAAAGACAGTGTGATAGAGTGAACTTCCCAGCACAACCATAACAAAGCCTTACTCCTTACCCAGTGCTTATGGCTAGAATTTTATTAAAGGCCATTAAGCAAGCAGTACAATTATATGGAATAAGACCTGACAAAATATATACCTTTTATACCAATGAACAAATCAATGTATGCTGTGAAATCATCCCAGAGTGGCAGAATTTATTGGCCATATCTCCAAATCTTATACACGGGTCTCCATCAAAGATAACCCAGCTATTACATAATTGGCAATGGATTCTTGAAGAAAAGATTTCTAAATTTCCTCTTAAAGGATCAATTATCTTTACAGATGCATTCAAACATAACATTTGTGCTGTATACTCTTGTGACTTAACTATAAAGAGAATAGTCAGAACTCCTTTTCAGTCCACTCAGCAGAATGAATTGTATGCAATCATTCTAGCTCTTACTTATTATCCAGGAGATAGATATATACATATATATATATATATATATATATATGTGTGTGTGTGTGTGTGGTGTGTGTGTGTGTGTGTGTGTGTGTGTGTGTGTGTGTATAATATCTGATTCGGCCTATTTAGTAGGTAGTACAAAGAATTGCCACAACTCAAATAAAATCTGTAGCTTCCAATATGTATCAGCTCTTTAAGGAACTTCAAGAGCAAGTGAGAAAGCATCCAGGTAAGATTTAAATCTTGCATGTGCACTCTTAGGTGGACTTCCAGGTCCCATTTTTGATGATAATTCAAAGGCAGATAGCCTTCCAACTATGTTGGCCAATACTCCTTTATTTCAGGAAACACAAGAATCTCATTCTAAATATCATCAGGCTGCTGGAGCTTTACGTTTACAATTTAGAATAACAAGAGTGGAAGTTAGGAGCATAGTAAAAGCCTGTGCAACTTGACTCCCTTTTCATGCTCCTATCCTCGTGATTTGAGACCCAATGAAATCTGGCAAATGGATGTGACCCATTATAAATCTTTTGGTTGTCTGTCTTTTATCCACTTGTAGTAGACACCTTTTCAGGATTCACTTTTGCAATACCAGCAGCAAAAGAGACAACCCGAGTGGTCACTGAATTCCTTATCCAAGCATTTGCAATTATGGGTGTGCCACAAGCAATAAAAACAGACAATGGACCTGCATATACTTCTAAACATTTTGCACACTTTTGTGCATAGCATAAGATTTCACACACCACTGGCATACCCTTTAATCCTCAAGGACAGGCAATAGTAAAAAGGAGAAACAAAAACATTAAGACGCTTCTCCAGAAACAAAAGAAAGGGGAGCCATAGATAATCCTGGAGAACTTCTAAATTTAGCTCTTTATATTATTAACTTCTTGATTTTTGACAAAGATACACTGGTTCCAGCAGACAGGTTTTATAACCCACCAAAAGGGCAGTGTCCAATGTGAGCAGCTCCACTATCTTTAGATAATTGCCAGGTGATGTGGAGAGACCCAGAAAGTGATAAATGGGAGGGACCAGATAGATTAACTGCTTGGGGGAGAGAGTTTACTTGTATCTTTACAGGTGGAGAAGGAATCAGATGGGTGCCAACGAGCCATATTCGCCTTGTCCATCAGAGAGAGACGGAGCAGACCCTTGAAATGAAGGAGAAGACCCAAGAAACATCAGGTGGTTCCGTCGCTGACTGTGCCCACCACTGAAAAAGCATGGCTGTAATGACCATCTTAGCACCCTGGATACTTAAGAATCATTCAGAGTCAGGATAAGCAAAAGTTCTTGATCTTTATTCTTTGTCGAAGGGAGAGGAGAGAGAGTGGACACAGGAATCTCCTCTTTCTTCTCCCGCCTGGAGTCTCCTCGCTTGTCCTACTCCACCCTTTAATCCCTCCTCCAAATCTCTCTATAGGCCAACAGATTGAACCAGCAGAGAATGGTAGGAAGGGACATTTTCCAAGCAAATGCTAATAGAGTATTGGCCAATTGGTAATTAGCCTTAAGTGCTTGCTTGTCCGAACCTCAGTTTATCTGCTCAGTTTCAGCCCATTACACATGGCAGTTATGGCGATTGACTCATGGACATCAAAAATTGTTAATGAGACTGAATCATTGGATTCTCTGAGACATGATAAGACTGTTGCAAGACTTCAAAATCTGCTGGAATCATTGGATTCCCTAACATACAAAAAGACTGTTATAGGACTTCAAAAATTTCCAGGGATCACTGGATTCCATGAGACATGAAGTAATGGAGAATAGATTGGTTTTGGACTATCTCTTGGCTGCTGAAGGAGGCGTATGTGTGACTGTTGTTTACATACCCTCCTTCTAGGACCTCTGGAAATCTTTTACAACACCATGTTGATTTATATTGTTTGTTATACCACTACTTGCATATACAATTCATATCTATTACACCACATTGAGCCTGCACTGTCTGTGGAGAGAGTCATCACTAATAGCCTGTGCATTATTGCTATGTGCTTGTGTAATATACCTCCCATGCTGATAGGTTTGTGCATACCTGTTTCTAATAAGACCTTTCATCCCAGAAACCCACTAGCAACCCCCACTTCCCTTTGGTGCTTTTCATCTCCTGTCTTGAGAAGTCGGGGGGGGGGGGGGAGGGGTGATCATCTCCTTTTTGGAGTTCTCACCTCCCTGAGAAGTCAGGGGTCGTGACCACCTGTGTTCTAAAACAAAAGCTGGAGATGTAAAGGGCTGAAAGTCCAAAAAGGTGTGCTTAAATCAGACAACTGAGTACTTAAGGCTAATTACTTATTCGCTATGAGACAATGACTCTATTAGCATATGTTTGGAAAAATGGCTCTTCTCATCATTGGTGCTGGCTCAATGTTTGATGTTAAGATAATCGTAGGCAAGGATTAGAGTGTGGGATTAGACAAGCCAGACTCACTTTGCAGCAGGAGGAGGAAGAGAAAGGTGGAGATTCTGGGCTCCAGAATCAAGAAGAGAGCTTTGGCTAAACTCCTGGCAGTTTGCCTGCTTCTCCCCTTAAAGACCAAGGACTTCTATTTTTCCTAACTCTGGCTGATGCTGAGGCCTCCAGGGAGCTAGCCCGGATTTAACAGTTGTCCTTTTTGCCTTTGAGAATGTAATCTAGGTCTTCTTTGGTCATAAATTCCTCTCTTCTCCAAGATCTGATAGATAAATTATCCCTTGTTCTCCTAATTTGTTTATGGTATCATCCTTTATAATCAAATCATGTACCCATTTTGACCTTATTTTGATATGAGGTATGAGATGTAGGTCTATGCTGAGTTTTTGACATATCATTTTCCAATTTTCCCAGAAATTTTTGTGAAATAGTGAGTTCTTACTCGAGAAGCTGGGGGGGGGGGGGGGGAGGAGGGAGGGAGGGTGGTATCAAATACTAGATTACTAGAGGCCTTGATTATTTTGTCATATGTATTTAATCTATTCCATTGATACAACACTATTTCTTAGTCAGTACAAAATGGTTTTGGTGACTGCTGTTTTGTAATATAGTTTTAAGTTTGGTACTGCTAAGCCACTATGCTTTGTATTTTATTTTCATTAATTCCCTTGGTATTCTTGATCTTTTGTTCTTCCAGAAGAATTTTGTTATTATTTTTTCTAGTTCTATAAAATAAATTTTTGGCAGTTTGATTGGTATGGCCCTGAACAAGAAGACCAATTTAGGCAGAAATGTTATCTTATTATATTTTATCAGGCTACCCCTGAGCAATTAATATTTTTCCAATTGTTTAGATCTGATGTTATTTGTGTGAGAAGTGTTTTATAATTATGTTCCTATAGTTTTTGGATTTGTCTTGGCAAGTAGACCCCCAAGTATTTTATGCTAGACTTTGTCAGTGATATAGAGAAATGTTGATGATTTGTATGTAAATGTTTATTTCATATTCTGCAACTTTGCTAAAGCTGTTCATTTTTCCCACTAGCATAAATTTTCAATGGGCAAAGCAAACTTGGCCCAAGAATAACTGCATTATTTTGTCACAATGTTTTCACTGGGCCAGCCTGATTTTCTGTTTCTCCTGACTTAGTTCAGACTTTTCTCACCTCTTCACCACTACCTCTATATGCAGAATATGCAGGATTCTTTGGATGAGGGCAGATTATATTTAATTATATTTTTATTTTTTATATTATATTTCTATTTTATATTGTATTTTCCTCTCTAGTGGGTCAAATCCATATATCTATGAAGTTCTCTCCTTAGTGTTTCTCTTTTTAGATATTCTATATATCTGTCTCTGATCTTCTTTAAAAGGCCAAGTCCAAGCATATACTGCAGATAGCTTAAATAAGCAAGCAAGGTGTATGCTTTGACAAAAAGCCAGCCCATTAGGGAATAAGAAAACATTGTGAAAGATAATAAAGTCATGGGCAAGAAGCTGAAGATAATAGCAGAATTTGTGATTTTTTTAAATCATTACTATCCTTTGAAGCCAAGGAAAAGAAAAAGGGAAAAATTGCAGAAGAGAAACTTTTATTTCAAAAGTGAACACTGGCTAAGAAGGTGGTTGTTGAGAATGATTGTCATAAAATATGAGAACCTTGTCATAAAATATCAGGATAACATTAATCTACTGCCCAGAGATGGAGTATATTTCATAAATACTACCTTGGGTCATGCAAATATAAACAGAATAGGTTTAAAATAAAAATATTAGTGAGGGGAAAAAACAGCAATTCCAAGCTAGCAACAATAGAGAAAAATTGTAATGAAAAAATAAAAATCATGATTCATGGGACAAAATAATCCAAGTGAGGTACAAACAGTCAAACTCATAGCTTCATAGGTATATATTGAGATACCCAAAGTTTTCATTAACAAACAAAGAGGAACAAGAAGTCTTAATTATAGAAAGTAAATGTAGCTTCTTAGTTGCCACTGAGACTTGGTAGAATGAAATTCATACTAGAATATGAATCGGAATGGGTCACTTTATTCAAAACAGACAGACTATGTAGAAGGTAGAGAGGTCTATCACTGTAATTTAAGAAGGTATACTTATGTGAAGGAATCTAGTAACCATATGGGAAAAGCATGGTGGAGGGCATCTGAGTAAAAAGATCAATCGAAAGAGAAACAGAATCAATTTTGTCATCAAAACATTTTACAGAACACCTGGACAGAACAAGAAAATAGATGAGGAGACTAGGAAATAGATCATAAGCCTGAAATAGAGGCCTGATATAGTGATGATGGAAGGCTTCAATTATATAAACATCTGTTGGAGCTTTCTTTCTGTCAAAAGCATAGCAACTAACAACTTATTGACTTTTCTTAATGATAATTTCTTCATTCAAAAAGTGGAGGAATCAACCGAAGGAAACATTATACTAGATCTTATTCTCCCTAAAAGGAGGGAATTGGTTGATGAAGTAGAAATGATGGAAATGCTGGGGATAAGTGATTGCACACTCCCTGTGTTTGTGATGGAGAAAGAAGAAATCCATGACATTAACTCTGGATTTCTTAAAAGCAGATTTTCAAGGGTTCAGAGGAAGAATAAGTAAGGATACATCATAACCCAGCAGACGTCACTCTAAGAGGAAGATTGATTGAGCAATGTTTTTTTTACCCTTCCTTCAAGAGAAATGGTAAAACTGATTTCCTCTGATTTACCCACTTCTACTGCCTCTGAGCTTCACCTCCTAAGAGCTGTATCTGTTCTTTCTACCTTCTCTTGGAGAGGGTATATAGAAAACCCAAAGGACCATGGGCCCTGGAGATGATGAGATAAACTTTTATAGCATTATGAGCTTGCGTGGAATACAAAGGTCACTATTTCATATGACTTATTTTCTCCGCTAAGTTAAAAACTTTATGCTCAAAAACTGTATGAACATACCTACAAAGCACTCTTTACATAAATAAAGACGAACCTAAATAATTAAGGAAATTTTAATTTTTCATTACAATAATGCATAAATTAATTTATTCAGTGTCATAAACTAGAAAATTATTATTTTATAGAACTAGAAAAATAATACAAAATTTATCTAAAAAAACAAAATGTCAATAATCTCATGGGAAATAATGAAAAAACAACTGGTTAGAAAGAGGACCTAGAAGTACTAGATCATAAACAATACTGAAATATGATAATCATCAAACCATTTCAAGAGGTATCTAAGACATCCATGCTTACTTCTCTCCTGGATCCACTCCTTACTCTACCAACTTTTTAATATCCTAACCAGTAGCTTTACCCTCCACCAAAACCTCCTTTGCATTTTGCTTTTATATATTCTTCTCTCATTAGAATGTAAATTCCTTGAGAGTAGAAACTATCTTCCTTGCTTGTATTTGTATTCCCAGCATGTAGCATAGTGCTTATAATATGGTAAGTGCTGAATAAATGCTTTATCTATCCATTTAGGATGATGCTTTTAAAACAGAATCAGGAATGCTAAAAGTTCAAAATAAGCTGAGACTGGAAAGGAAAGCAAAAGAGGAAAAAAGATGAAGTTTTATCTAGATTGGGAAAAAGAAGAGGATCACTGAAAGAACAGAATTATACCTTTCCTTTCTGGGAGTATTCAAGTAAGAGAAATATGCTGTAAGTTTCTGGAGGAAGAAATGCCTCAGATTCTTCCCTCTTGGGTATTATGTATGGCCTGTGAATACAGGCCTTTGTGCTGTCTGTCTCTTTGTATTTCTTCTTCACTGGATTTATTTAGGTGAAAGACTATTATGAGCTTTGAAAGGATAGAGTAATGAGCCATCAGACATCTGGGAGCATCAGTCTATGCCAGATTTTTAAATCAGCCCAGACAGTGAGAAGAAAACTCCTAAACAACTTGTTTGATTTGGCATAGATAAAAGGTAGTCAAGAGGGAGCTACAGTGATTTATCCATCAGCTATGCTAAATTTAGAAGTGAACTTGGTGGGATAAATGCCATGTAGAAATTGCTTTAAGTTTGAAGTCACCTGTCCTCAAGGATCTAAATGGTATGGGAGAGTGTGTGCTCCCCAGGTGTTGAGAAGAAATGTTTGCTTTTCTGTTCTTTCTACATCTCAGGAAATATTCTTTTGCAAGTAGCTAATCAATGTTAATTTGGCAGATGATACTGGAGTGCTAATCACTGGCAATTGATTTTGGTTAGAACATGATAGCACAAGTCAATAACATTAGGGAATCATCCCTAACCCCCAGGGATACCCTACAAAACTGAGAGAAAGAGATAGTTAGCCTTCTTCTGGGAGCCCAATTTGCTAATTCATGTGTAGATTGGGCAAATAAAGTCAGAGTCTCATTACAGGTAAATTGTAGTGATAATGTCTGAATTGAGGGGGTCCAACTTAGAGGGGATCCAAGAGACATCTTGAAGAAAATAATCATCTGCCTGGGGCAGTTTTGTGTGGTACTAGGAAAAAGAAGGAGCAAGAACAAAGCAAAGGTATAAATTTGAAGGGAGATGGGTGTCAGCAGCAAAGTTCCTGAAAAGACACTGTGGTATAGCCATTTTGGTATTTTGTGCCAAAAGTGGAAAATTTGGATTATAGTTGTTCTCTTTCCACTGCTTGACCTTAGGCAAATAATTTTCTCAGTCTAAATTTCTCTATTATCTGTAAAATGAAGGGATAGGACCAGAAATTTTCCAAAATCCTTTCATTGAGAAGGAGAGGACAGGAAAGAATTAAGTTCAAGTCCTGACTCTGAAACTTGCCTATATAACTTTACATGTCATCTGATACCTCTGGTCTGTTTCATGGGAAATGGGGGAGTTGGACCACAAGTGGGTTGACTGGACTCAGTTTCACTGTGTAGTGGGAGGATTGGATTGCATTGTATCCTTGCCATCCCTTCTGGCTTTGAGTCTGAGATCTTAATACTTGGCAATTAAGGGTTTGAATGAAAAAAGGAAATTGGAAAATATTGTTTGAATTAATTGGAAAGAATAAAATGTGAGAAAAGTATGAGGGAGAGGCAGTGGTTTCCTTAAATATCCATAGCATTCTCTTCTTCAAATAATCTTGTGTTTGTATGTATGTATGTATGTATTTTGTATGTAATTCTGTATATATACCTATGTATAAATACATATTAATATAGGTAGATGATAGAGACAGAGCTAGAGATGGAAGTAGAGATAGAAATGGAGATGGAGATATGGTAGAGAAATACATTTGTAGAGATGGCCATGATATAGTCAATAGAGACTGGACCAGAAAGATCTGGATTCAAATTGCATCTCTAAAACATCACATTATGGGACTCTGGGCAATTCACATATATTCTCAGAGCTTTAGCCAATTCATTAAGACTCCTTTCCCTTCCTCCCTCCGTTTCTTTCTCCTTCCCTCCCTCCCTCTTCCTCTCTCTCTCTTTCTCTCTTCCCCTTTTCCTCTCTCTCTCTCTCTCTCTCTCTTCTCTCTCTTTCTTTCTTTCTCTCTCTCTCTCCTTTTTCTCTCTCTCTCTCTCCCTCTGTACACACACACACACACACACACACATATATAGGGGCATATTAGTATATATTTATGTATATGTGTATATATATAATGCTGACCTAAATTAGTAAAGTTTTTTTTTAATCTGGGAGTTTCCATATAAGTGAAATTACAGATCAAGATCTTATACCTATACTGACTTAAGATAGGTTTATAGGTTAGGTCATGTTTTACCAGTAGAATCCTTGAAGAGATGAGAAAAATGTTTCCCTCCTTTCTTTGGGATACAGAATAATAAGTGTGAACAACTGCATAAACTATTAGAATCTACTTACTTACATACAATTGTGGAATAATGGAGTTGGAGCTGGAGAGCCACCTCAAAAGCCATCTGATCCAGTCTCCACATCTTACTAATAGGGAAGCTAAGTGGTGAACCATAAGTCACACAGTGATTACTGGAGGCAGTATTTGAATATAGGCTTTCTAATGCCAAAGTTACCACCAGATCTACCACACGATTAGCCAAGCAGACAAATTTAAAAGAAAATTTTAAAAACTAAGAAAATCTCCAAAGAAATGTAGGACTTCCCAAAACCTTTTTAGTCTTTGGATTTGATTACTCAGGATTTCTAGGCCAATAGAAAGTGAACATAAATAAGTTCCCAGAATGTATTCTAGGAAAAATGCTAGGCACCAAATCATATGATAAGGACATAACATCCATATTCCGCATATTATTTTCCGAACTCATAATGATGCAATAATACCCTATATATTAGTACTTAAATATTAAGCTAAACAAAAGTTAACTCAAAAAACTTAGTATAAATTGTAAAGGAAAACTAATCATCTAATTACATTCTGAAACAAAAGAAAAAATTTCATATTTTCTAATAGGTTTCTATAAAACTAGAATACAAAAGTTGCGTGCCATATAAAGTATTCCTGAAAATCCATAAGTGATCCCAATCGATGTAAGACAAAGCCCCCATTTTAATCTATTCCACAACTTGTACACATACTCACCAACTGAGTTCCTAGAGTGTGGCTGCTGCCTGTGATAACTTTTAGATGGTTATTACTATAACTGTAACTTACTAACCCTCTCCTGTGTGCATCCTATTAAAATCAGCCAAGAGATACAATTCATATTTAGCTAAGTCATTTATTTAGCAAAGGTATTGTGAGGATAAGTAACTTCATAAATCTGGGAACCAATCTTCCCTTGGAAGATAAGTGCATTTAGATTCTTGGGAAAGGGAAGATATTATATAGCAATGTATTCTAAAAAGATGTGGGGGAAGGAATACATAGAGGGAAAAGGGTTCTTCCTTCTCTCTTATCAGGTTTAGGGTACAGTTTCTGTTTATTTCTATTACACTAACTTCTTATTACCTGCATCATACCAATGACACTTCAGTTTAGTCCACTGTTTTTTCTATTGACAGCAGAAAGAAATCAGCAAACTTGTAACAATAATACTTTTCCAGGAACAATTTATATATTATATACATATGTATGTCTATGTACAGCATAAGCATAAGCCAGTCATAGTGTTAAGTATCTTACAACCATTATATCATTTTGATCTCACAAAACTCTAGGAGGTTGGTACCATTATTATTTTTCTCTTTACAGATCAGGAAACTGGGGCAAACCGAGATAAGATAACTTGCATAAAATTGCACAGCCAATAACTTACACAACTGGAACACAGAAGGATGGCTTCTCCAAGGGCAGAAGTTGGATGCCATCCCTACCCCATTCTATCATGCAAGGTGCTTCCAGGGGCACCAGGACCTTACAGCAGCAGTTGGCAGGGCCTGCTGAGAGCCAGGCCTAAACTGGGGGCACTGACTAAGCTTTGTGAGATGTGGAAGAGGGCACTGGCTGAAAAATGGGAATCCCTAGAAAGGCTGGTGCCAACATCTTCCCAGTAGTGGTAGTTGTTGGTGGCAGAGCAAAGCGGATGCTGGCTATGGTACCTGACCCCACCTCAACAGCTACAGCTTTGGAGTCAGATACTGTTAGGACTGGAGTCACCAGCAGCTGCTGGAGCAGAATGGGCAGGATGAGCTGTACCTGGGTGATTCCCCTTGGTTTGCCAAGATAGGAGGATTGC